>NW_027468674.1:34865553-35465553 GCF_046254945.1 Alosa pseudoharengus | reverse complement strand
TAAAGCCTGGCGGCTCATTCCACACGGAATAAGGCCGTCTCATGGGCACCATTGAAAGGGGTTGCTCTTGGTGGCAGGTGCAGCGGCATCCTGGAGTACTCCATGGATCTCTGCCAGACTTTATAGAGTCAATGTGACATCCGCCCCTATCAGCTCCACTGGTATGTTGATTGCCGACCTGACTGGTGATGAGTAGTCTTCTGTCCTCGCGACACTGTTGGGGCTAGTCATCCAAGGTGTAGACCGTGGTGACGGTCTGAGGGAGGTCGAAATAGATTGTCCATAAGACATAAGATATGTCCATAACTATGGATCAGCCTCACACATGACAGTCACATGACATTGTTGATAGATAATGGTCTCGAGTAGGTAGAATGATGGCATCATTCAAGGTGTAGACCGTGGTGACAGTTATCGGTCGGTCTCACAGATCCATAGTCAGTGCCGGTTCAGACCTACATGGGGCCCTAAGCAAAATCCTGCTAAGGAGCCCTCCTACCTGAACTCTGAGCGCCAAAATGCAACTGTTTTTTTACAGTATCATCTGACACCTCAGTGCTCCCAATACAATCATCCCATCCCATTTGGGATGTCTATGGAAGTTACCAAATATAGTGTTTTTCCCTATAAAGGACTAGGAGAAAGAAACATAATTGTGTGTGAATCACCTTCACACAGCAATAAATGCCCAGTTTCAGTGTCTGTTTGCTGTTTGCTTTTGATGCTTGCTGTACATATCCCCTTGCAAAAAATCACTGCAGTTTTTTCAAAGTACAGTCCAGTTATACCACAATAGGCTACAGTGCAGTATAGTATTTTCATGTCCAAAATACTGCATTTTTGTAGTAAAGTACAGTACTATGTTTTTTGTGTCTAAAACACTGCATTCCCTGCATAAGAACTGCAAATATTTTCTCCAAAACTGCGGTTTTCATACTCAGAAATCTGCAGTTTGACACTTGAAGTAATGCAGTTCTTTTTTTGTAAGGGTCTGGTTGTGCTAGTAGCCTACTGGCTGACTTCATCTGTGTGTCTGTAGTAGGCTACTTGCCAAAGACATAGGCTATGAACTGGCTCCCCTGATTCTCTTATTATTTCAAGATTTTTTCAAACGTAGACTATTTTAAACAATCATTAAATACTTCATATAGACATAATTTACAATGTGCATCTATTGTCCATGCAGCACAGCGAATCAAGTTAATACATTAGGCTACTTTCCATTTTGCATACGTTCAGTTGTACAGTAGACTATCTATAACTAAAGCTTGACTGAAATATTGTAAAAAAAAGTAAACATTGGTCTAGTGTTATCCAATTGTGTGCAGTGAGATTTTCAAATGCATGCTTGTTGCCGCCCCTCGAGTTGGGCCATTACATTGTTCGTGGCCAGACCCTTAATCTTTCTAGATTACCAGGGTCTGGATTTTCCAGGCTAGTATCAGAATCTAATTAAAAAGGGCTCCGCTCCTCGCTCGCTCGCGCTCCGCTCTGCTCACTAGTTCTGTTTGGCGATACCACTTTTAGCTCAAGCCTAGCATAGATCATTGAATCAGATTAGACCATTAGCATCTCGCCCGCTAGCATCACACTTAAAAGTGACTAAGAATTTAGATAATTTTCCTATTTAAAACTTGTCTCTTCCCAAACAGAAAATGAAACATGGTGATTTTCTAGGCTGATTTGATATTAAACTATACTCTCATTCCGGCGTAAGATTCAAGGAACGTTGTGAACACACCATGGGCGCAGTAGCACAATGAATAGTCCCCGTAGGCTATAACTTCCAGCAAGAAACGAAAAACACCCTCAAAGTTCTGGAAAAGTTTTGGAAATTTGCATGACCCATTGCAATTACACTGAGAAATGTATCGCGTTTCGGAAGATCATGTTGCATACTTCCTTGTGTCTGTTGCGTGGAGACCAGAGATCCCCCTTTTCTAAAAGGAGTTACTCTGGGCCTCCCTTTACTCATTTGACTCGCTTTATCCATTACCGTAGAACACACAAACAAACAGTGGAAGGGAGTAGGGAGAGGGCGGAAAGCCTAATTGTCTTCGGTTGCATTTTTTAATTTAACGTTGTAGGCCTACGATATGTGCTATGCCAGGAAAATAGGCTATTAATTTAACTCATTGAGTGCCAAAAACGTAATATTAAGTTTTTAGCTTTTTTTTTAAATTACGAAACTACACACTCTAACACACCTTATATGTGATTTTGGGAACTCTGTGATGAATGGAAATGAAATATATGACGATCGTGAAACTCGCACAATCTGGACATTTTATCTGGACATTTTATCATAACTCGGTTGACGCTTTGGGTCGAATCAGTGACGCATGCACGTCAGGTCAAAACTAGGCCATTTTTGTGGGTCTATCACTAGGTGGCAGTCTCGCCAGGTCTCGATGATCACTTCCCGGAAGGTTTACACAAGTAAGTAACAGGCAACACTTCATATTTCATGAAAGACGTTATATCTCCATTTCCAGAAAAAAAACAGCAATTTTGATGAAAACTAGCCACTGTTTAGCTTGGGATTTCTCAGGAACGGAGGCGTGTAGAAATACACGGTTTGCAGCCACCGAGAGCTTAAAGTCTCACCTTTTAATCGAGCTATTCTACGTGTTCATAGCTATAACACAGAATATGCTGTGGCTGTACAAAAATCATCAACAATGGTCTAGATTGATGGCACTCTAGGACAAAGCTCCCGAAAACAGCTTGGCATTCAATGAGTTAATCACGTCTAGCTTTACTTGGATAGATAAAACATTTTTTTTTATAATTGTCAGCTTAGGTTTGGTCCATTAGCCTTTTAATCCGTTGTTTAGTCATGCAAGGACCGAAAATATTTCAGTCGATGTCATGCACACCGACGTTGTAGCCTATACCACATTGTTTGCATTGAGATGATCTCTTTCACTGTTGCCGAGACAATTTTGTGAAGATTCAGAAACGTGGATGTGTTGTCATCTGCATGTCAGTAGCGAGTGTGCCAACAAATTATGTAAGCGCAGGTTTGCAGCTGGATGGCATTTCGCGTTTGCGGTAGCCTACTGGGAGGCTACAGCACTGTTGCTTCAGCATTGCATCTACTAGCCAGTGTGTGCGGCACTACAAAGCTGTGTGAATTAAACATGCAATTACGTGGTCATGATGAACTGACAGAGTTGAAGAAGAGGTGATTAGTAATTCATCAGGCTATTACATTAAAGGAAAATTCCGGTTTTTAGCACTTTAAGGCCCTTTTCTGGTTTGTTTTGGATGAGCTAGAGTGGTGGACACCGACATTTTGACGATTGGTCCTGTCTCGACTTTTCTGACTCGTTTTGAATCGCCTTTTCACTTCTCAGGGTGGCTGGCAATGGCCATACTGTAGTAGGCTACTCAAACATGTCCTAAAACAACCCTTAACGTTCGTTTTCAAAACTGTGCAACTCACCGAGTGGTTAGTGGAGTTCGTTGACAATTAAAAGCAAATATATCGGCGCAATGTATGATTCGTATTTGAACCTGAAGCATAGACGGTGGCGCAGTAGAAATTTCAACGTGCAATGAGTCTTCCAACAGAAATCAATGGGATTTTACAAAATG
Organism: Alosa pseudoharengus; assembly: GCF_046254945.1. Taxonomy (NCBI): domain Eukaryota; kingdom Metazoa; phylum Chordata; class Actinopteri; order Clupeiformes; family Clupeidae; genus Alosa; species Alosa pseudoharengus. The sequence continues at coordinate 35,461,953 of NW_027468674.1, read as the reverse complement.
CCAAATAAAACACGACAGAAACTGTATTTCGCTACGCTACTTGTTTTGGAACATCAACGAACGTTAAGGGTTGTTTTAGGACATGTTTGAGTAGCCTACTACAGTATGCCCATTGCCAGCCACCCTGAGAGGTGAAAAGGCGATTCAAAACGAGTCAGAAAAGTCGAGACAGTTGCCCATAGACAGTAAAAGAAATGGACAAACAGACTCCGTCGTTCTCAATGGGAGGGCACTGAGTCATTTTTCAGTTGGTCCCCCCAGTACTGCGCAGACTCGCACTTAACTTAGTGACATTAGCCATCGAACTGAATCTTGTAACTCATATGATAGATACACAGAAATTCTTCTCACACTTCCTTTGCCTTCAAAGTCAAAGTTAAACATTTATTTATGTATTATTATTAATATCATCCTCACAAGTGATATCAAGTCATGTTAATGTTGAAACTACCACACATGATCATCTTCAAAAACAGTCATGGTAAAACAAAACAAAAAAGTTATAGCCTTGAAGCTAATCTTCTTTCCACTTTTCTGACCTACGGTCAATCCATCGAAAACCTCTGAAATTATTATCGTTAGACTACCTAACGGTAAAACTACTGTTTTTCATTAGGTTTACTTGCCTCTATGCTTTACCTTAACATAGGCTACAATGCTATTGTAGGCTACATAAGCTTTGTTCACGAGTTTCCGTGCTGGCTGGACTACGCTTCTTATCCAAACAATACGGTTATCTCCCTTCAGTGCGTTAGCTTCCCTTCAACCGGACATGCTAAACATTCTTCTTACGGGAACCTAACGTTACGTACGAGGTAGTCGAGTCTTGTTTTGCCTTTTATTGTTTATGTAGATAACACAGAAGCTAAAATATCGGCACATGATATATGTTATATGAAGTTATGGGAGTTCAAAAAAATCCTAAATGAATGGGCGTTCTATGGGGTTAGCAGAGAGTTGATAACCACCGCTACATCGATGCTTCTACTTCCGGGAATTCGCCTGCCCCCTTGGGTGAGCCGCCATTAAACGGAGAGCCATTGTCTCATCCAAAGATTTACATATCAGTGTGCATGTTCTTAAGTGAGCCTTACCTCGGACGCTACATAACCAAGCAAATAGTGTTCAGTTCAACCAAACGTCAATTAGTCGACAGATTGTTATAATTAGTCAGTCAACAGATTAATTTGTGCCAGGTGAGCATTTAGCAGCACACTAACCTTAGATCGCTATGAACAGTGGAGTCCTGGCTGTAACTAATGTTAAGCAGCTACGTTAGCATGTTAGAGCTATTCCCTCAGTGGGTAGTGCTAGCAAATTCCAACCGCCTTTTCGAATTTCAAAAAGGACTTTAAGACGTTGTCGACTCCAATATTATATTAATGTCAGTTTACAGTTTAAGTATTACAAATTAACATAAACCTGACCATTTCAAGGTTATAACCAACCGAAGTTATGTTAGCTTGCTGGATGTTTTACTAAACATTTTCTGAGCTAGCTATCGACCTTGCTACTAGCTAGCGACCAAGCTAACGTCACCAATATTTCATAGTAGGTAAAACACGTTGGTATGAAAACATATACCTGTGATGTGACATTACTTAATTGTGTATTTGTCGTAGTTTTCATGCTAGCTTACAGAAGTAGAGGGAACAAATGACTTTACCTTTTACAATCCCACGCTGTACTTCAATGGCGTCCATCTTCTTTTCAAAAATCTCAACTGAAGGACCGGAAGTGTAAATGACTCCACCCCAGAGTACGTACATTCACACCCACTTAAAACACTAGGTTGTGAGTTTTAATTACACGGTGGGTGTACATGTTTGTTCAAACAACTCCCGAAGTTACACTAATTAACACTAATGAACACTGAACAATATGTCTCTGAAAAATTAACACTTAATAACACTGTCAACTGTTTACTGTGTATTTTGTAGGCTAATTGATGTGATGTTTTAGGGAATATAAGGTCATAGAAATTTGTCAAAAAATCATGGAAAAGTCATGGGAATTATCTGGTGTACACCGTTTACATTTTAGTTTGAGACAAAAATATCAGCATCTCAAGCCTTTCATTTAAATTTCAGGAAAACTGATAAGCAGAAGACACTATACTTCCTTACTTATTTACTATTCATGTCACGTTTCTGTCACATTCACAGTTCTGTTTTTGCTCCAGGGAAGACCAACCTGAATGTTTAGACGTCCTCGGTGAGGTCCTAGTCCGTAGCGTTTCATAGTAGAGGCATGAAGCTGAACATCATCAATTTTTAGGGTCTCCAGGCCCATTGGTGGGCATTCTACAGAACAAAAAAAAAGAATATTATTCGATATTAAGGAATATCTGAGGTGGCTGCACTCAACTTAGTCTATTTAGGCCACATACTGCACTCTTGATACTAGAATGCCACCTACTTTGCAAAGGAAATTACTATAGCCTAACCTTAAATCAAGTGAATGTATGCTTATTTTTCTATTATTTGCTTATAACAAGACATTTTTAGACATTTTTGCACTTGATTTTGATGGGGGAGTTGTTTGACCTTATTATGGTATTGACCTTTTGACCTTATTATGTGAAAATCTTCATACACTGCAAAAAATAAAATCTAACCAAGTGTTATTAATCTTATATCAAGATAAAAAAAACTAGTTGGACAAATCATGGATGACATTGCCCCAGTAAAAATGAAAAAAGTTAACAACAAGCAAACTGCACCATGGAGACACAATCCAGTGATTAAACAAGCCAAAAGAGAATGCAGGAAAACAGAGAGAAAATGGCGCAAGACCAAACTACAAATTGACTACCAAATTCATAAAGACATGCTACGCCAGTATAACTATGCAATTTGCAAGGCAATGCAATTGTGCAAAACTTTTTCTCTGACATTATAAACAGGAATATAAATAATGCTTGTGTGCTTTTCTCCACTGTTGAGAGGTTAACAAATCCCCCAACTGACATAACACCAGAACTTTTCTCAGTTGACAAATGTGAGGAGTTTGCATCCTTTTTCAGTAGCAAAATTAAAAAAAAATAAGACTGAACAACACACTTGCAAATAACTCTTGTTTTAGAAATGCCAGCTACTGAAAGAAGACCCATACACCAAATGTTAGAATTCAGCCCTATCAACTGTGAAACACTAATTAAAACGGTTTAAAATCTCAGTTCTGCTACCTCCCAACTGGATACCTTACCCAGTAGCTTTTTTAAATCTGTCATGCATTTTATTACTGCAGATGTGCTTCAGATTATAAATACATCTTTACAAAGTGGCATTTTCCCTAAATCCCTTAAAAATGTAGTTGTAAAGCCCCTACTCAAAAAGAATAACTTGGATCCTTCGATATTAGGCAACTACAGACCAATATCTAATCTACCTTTTGTTGGAAAGATCATTGAAAAAACTGTTTTTAACCAATTAACTGCTTTTTTATCGTCACAAAACTATTTTGATGACTTTCAATCTGGCTTTCGTGGAAATCACAGCACCGAAACAGCCCTGGTCAAGGTGATAAATGACATTCGTCTAAATACAGATGCTGGCAAAGCATCTGTTCTAGTACTACTGGACCTGAGTGCAGCATTTGATACAGTTGACCACCGTATACTACTCCACAGACTGGAGCACTGGGTTGGATTTTCAGGTGTCGTCATAAAGTGGTTACAATCTTACCGACAGGAGCTACTTTGTTGCCATAGAGAATTACACCTCAACACCAGTATCCCCTGACCTGTGGTGTTCCTCAGGGATCGATCCTAGGCCCTTTACTGTTTAATACTGTTTAATCTACAAGCTGTTGGAAATTGGAAAAGGGAGGCTTAAGGTATGACAAGCAGGGGTGCCAATAATTGTGAGTGACATGTTTTTGTTAAAAATATTTATTTCTTTATGAGATGTATCTTTTTCTCAAAATAAATTCGCTTCCCTTCAAGGTTGGATTTTTCCTCATTTTTTCCATTGTGAGATTACAATACTGCCCTACAAAGGCAAAAGGCAGTAACTGCATTTTTGGTCGAAAATGAGTTATAGACTGGTGCAGAGGTGACCTAAGCAGTACCAACTGTGCTGATGTGGAAGCCTTCATTTGCGAGGTTTTCAAAGCTGGCTCATGCACGTCATCAAACAGTGCCAGGGCCTCTTTCTATTTGCTCAGGCTGTTCTTTTGGAGAGACTGCCCCCAAGCCATGATGCATTATCATTCCATATCAAGAGGGCACACTACACTAAGCAGCTGTATGGCTCCAAGCAAATCAACAAAGACCTGCACTGCCTCCACCGGAAACTATGGGTTGGCGAATTGAGAAAGATGCTCTTTTGCCAGTTCTCACTTCCCTTCCTTCTGTGCCTCAGGCTGTTATCAATCTTGTTACATGCCGTTGTACCGCACACAAAAGCAGTAAAAACAGAAGGGAAAAAACACAATAAAAATGAACTAGCAACTAGAAACACTCAAAGAATTTAGGTGGCGTTTAAAAATAATAATAATACGATTTAATTGTATAGCACCATTCATACACAGAATGCAGCTCAAAGGGCTTTACATTTGGAACATTTAACACAATAATAGAGAAGAAAATAATAATAACAATAATACATTTTGTGGCTTACGCAGCAAGTTGTTGCGGTAGTATAGGCTTTGCTAACAAATGCTTAGGCTAACAAATGCTTAGGCCCCGTTGATGTGGACTCTAAGCAGTTAGCCTAAGTATGTTCTTAGTATTTGTTGTGATTATATTAATTTATATACAGACGTTTAAGGAACACAACGACCGGACGACTGGCAGCCTTAACCCCCGACAAGCACGTCATATGGCAACAGTGGCAAGGAAAAACTCCCATATTCCCGGAAGAAACCTTGAGCCTGATTGCCTGGTGGAAGGAGTCCCTGAGCCAGCTGGTTCTGGCTCTGTTTGTATGTTTGTATTTAAACCCACACACTGTTGGCAAAATATAAATGGCCCACCCACAACTGCTCAAGAAACAGGCACACCCACAATGAGTATTCCCTCTAGATGCCAGCATTCATTAACCCTACATCCCTCTTACCACAGAGGTTCAGCAGTAATATTGTTTTCCAAATGAATATTCTAAGGTTTCAGATGATCTGAGGGTCAAATGATCAGAGGGTTACTGAGAAAGTGAGTATTAGTGGAGATAATTTTACTGATAGAAGTTTTGGACAATTTAAGCAAAGTAGAGGAACATGTTTACCTGATGTCTCTGATCCCCCAGTGGCTTGTGTATTCCTCTCAGCGCTAGTTTTATGTGCTTTTCTGAAAGCAGACTTTCCACTTCGGTTGTTGCCCTGCAGCTGGTGTCTCTCAAGGGCATGCTGGTCTGATTCAGGTATGTGGTGATAATGCTCACGATTTAGCTGGACCCTCCGATAGTAATCCTCACCCTGAACTGCATGGAAGCTGTGGCCATGGAAAAGAGACAACAGGACTGCCAGTATAGACAGAGTAAGAGAACGGTTACACCATCTTTTCGGGAACAAAGCAAACATCATGAGATGGCTACAACATTTAGTTGGCTGCCAAAAGTGGTTTTCTATAAAACTATTCCCTTTTGTTCTCCCTTTGCTCTGTTACTCTTCTCTCCTTTCGTCTATCCCTTTGTCCTCTTTTTAGTAAGTCTACATACTTTCAGACGTTCCAAGTCCCTGTCAAAGCCACACAGCCAGAAGGTCTAAGCAAATTCTTTCTTGGGAAAACAAGTGGGAGGGAAAAATAAAAAAGGAGGGAGAGAGCAGAAAACACATAGACAGAAAGAGAGATAATGGTAGTCAAAATGTTTTCTTTTGGATAAGTTGGCAAGTGTAAAGCTACAGTAGTCTTGAGGAGCAGGGGTTGTTTCTTTCCACCATTTCAACACATTGAAAGGGGGATACATACAGGGGAAAACAGCATTTCTACACAAATGCAATGTTAAAATAACATTTAAATTCCACACCTATATTGTACAACTAAATCAAAGGACTGGAAATAAACTTTAATGAACCATGTTTTCATCTCACTGCTGAGAGAAGGGTTTTCTGCAAAGAGAGACACGATTTTGCATAGTATAGTTTAACATTCTAAAATGGATACTTTCGGTACTTGATTAGGATTCATGTTCGATGAATCATGTTCGATGCCATTGAAAAGTCCAACGCAACCCTTAATGCTGACTGCATGTCATTATTTATTTATACACCATGAATTGATACAAAAGTTAGAGTTGCTGTGTCTTTGTGTTGCTTGGCAACCATTCTGATTTTTAGAACAAAGGGGTGGTGTTAGGCATGATGCAAAACAATGTCTAAAATCACCTTTCCTGTTCTACAATTGAAACCTACAGTAAGGTCTTGCAGGGCTTACTGCTTAATTGTTTCAGGGTGTACATCTTGTTTGGATTGAAAATATACAGTACAACATCCCAAAGTATACATTAAAGATCAATTAAGCAGCTTAACAGATGTGCATCACTGGGCCCCATTTTTTTATTATTATTTACACTTTAGTGAATGGCATATGTGTTGGCATGCTCCAAGTGAAAAAGAAATGTGCTCTCTGTCAAAAGAGCAGTAAGATTACATTAACTACAATAATTCCAAACAGTCAGCAAGGAAAGCACATTATGCTTATTTTTTTGAAGATTTAACATTCAATTCGATACTTTCTGTGACTGGTTATACCTCAGGTGGCTTTAAACATTCTCTACACCTAACTAACCTATTCATTATCATGTATCTCCAATTCTAGGGAGTTTTTCCTTGCCCCTGTTACTCATGGGCTCTCTCTGAATGTTTAACATTCTATAAAGCACAATGAGACGTGTATAAGTGAAATTAAATTTAAAATTAAATTGAAATAGAACATTTAGGCCAGTTAGTGAAACACCTTTTTGTTTATCATGTGTGACAGAGTGTGTGGGGAGAGTGATTCCTAGTATACAAAAACATGAGTGTGATTCCAAATTCATTCAGTCAGTCATTATCAATCACTTTCACTTCTCTTCATTGCTGTGGCCGTTTATGATCCAATCAGCAACATATCAGAAATATAAAAAAAGAACATGTAACAGTTATTAAAGAAGAGTCAGTCATTCCCCTTTGTTGCTGTGGCCGTTTATGATCCAATCAGCAACATATCAGAAATACTATTATACTACTATGGATATATATAAAAGCTTTGCTGACAAATGCCTAGGCTAATGTGACAGTAGCCTACCTTGTATATAAACAGTTACCAGGTTCTAATACCCTGTTACCCAGGAACCTACCCGTTAAATTAACCTGATAATTTCCTGTTTACCACTAGGGTCACACAAGTTAGTAGTCTGAATAATAGGCAGAGACGTGATATTACAATACAAAACTATAATAATTTATTTATTCAAAACAGGATCAATGTACATGCACTTCAATAACAGAGCAACACCATGTAATGCTAGTCAGGATCAATGTTGACACTAGATTGGGCTTACCGTAGAGGGCAGATGTCAAAGCCTCTGAGGCGAAATCTGTGATTCAAACCACACTGCAAATCAAAATGAAAAGGTGACTTATCTAAACTAATTAACACAGCACACACAATAAGGGATAAACACCACCAGAGGAGAATAAACCCTCCAACATGCGCCCAATGCAGCCCCCAGCAGGAGAGACAAGCAACATACACAGGGAAAGCCCACTTGACAGTACATGCAGTATAAAAACAAAAACAAATGAGTACAAATAAGACAAAACAAAATACAGAAAAAAGCACCGAGCATCAATAGAGCAGCAAGCAAACCAAACTCCCACACATGCACACTCATGCAACAAACACGCACGTCCGCACTAAACAGGCCCAAGCAGATAGCCACCACCAGGTTAGCTAGCAATTATGCATCAGAGACGCAGCGATGGAAGGCCACAGAGAGAAGCGGAAGGCGCTCCACACAGCAAACCCCAAACAGGAACAAAACAGCAAGGCCGTCACCACATCAGGATACCATACAGATCCTATAAGGAGTACAGAGTCATTACTCTAACGTTATGTTTAATGTAGGTAAATCAAGGTAAATAAAGCTAAAACCTACCATGCAACAGCTAACGTCAGATGTAGGGAGCCCGGACAGCGCAACACTCCGTGATGTTGCTGTAATTAACAGATAACGTAAGAGTGGCCTAGCTATGCGATAATGTTTGCACACAGGAAGGAGTACACCTACCTAAGCTGGAATTGATGAGCACACCGGGGGAAAGAGCAGCCGTGAGAATATCCAGCCAGTAGTTTAGCAGCGACTGCTGTTACTGGAATGTAAACAAAAGTTCTGAACTTTCCGGCACATCAGTGCACAAACGAATGTTCCTCAGACAAAGACTCCAGCCTACCTGGAGCAAATGGTGGAACAAACGTCGGGGATAGGCGATAGGTCGGTCAGAGTCGTCCCTGGACAAAGCAGACGTCTGCCCTAGATAGCCCCACTCCCTTTTTATGGAGCACAGCTGCCAATTACCCACTTACGAAGTAGGCGGGGCAGGAGCGAGACACAACAAAACCGATCACTATGCTCCAGGTAAGGACTCGTCCGGCTACACTAACAACCTTGATAGCACAGGGGCGTTGAATCCACGTCGAATCAACCTCCGCCGCTTCAAACAAACGTGGATTCAACGCCCCTCAACGCCCCTTTGCTATCTGGGAAATGTTTAGGCCCCGTTGATGCGGACTCCAAGCAGCCAGCCTTAGCTTGTTCTTAGCATATGTCGCAATTATTTGACTTTATACACAGACATTCAAGACTGGCAGCCTTAACCCCCCACAAGCGAGCCATATGGCAACTGTGGCAAGGAAAAACTCCCATATTCCAGGAAGAAACCTTGAGCAGAACCTGACTTAATAGGGGGAGCCCATCTGCTTCTGGCTGGCTGCGCCCTCCAATGGCAGCAGATGTAGAATAATCTGAAAAAGTAGTCTACAGGATAAGATGAGTTAACTAAAGGCTTTCCTATACAGGTATGTTTTCAAATCTTTTTTAAAAATATTTACTGAACTCGCCTGCTTGATGTACAGAGGCAGGGTGTTCCATTGTTTTGGGGCATAATGGATAAAAGCAGCTTCTCCACTTTGCTTGTGGAGCACTTTGGGTACAATTAAAAGATTACAATTGGATGATCTAAGTTTCCTTTGTGGTTGATATTAAAAGCTCAGAGATATATGAAGGTGCTATGCCATTGAGAGCTTTGTAGTAACATAACCTTAAAATCAATTCTATAGGAAACAGGGAGCCAGTGCAGTTCAGCCAACACAGGGGTGATGTGTTCTCTCTTCTTGGTCTTAGTTAAAAGTCTAGCCGCAGAGTTCTGTATGAGTGCCAATTTCTTTAGATGTTTTTTGGGAAGACCAGTGAAAAGTGCATTGCAGTAGTCTAACCTGCTAGTGATAAAAGCATGAATCATAGCTGTCAACATTGGGCATTGAAAATAAGGGAGATTTCCCGGGTTTCTCACGCAGAATACGGGAAAATGTCAACATTCGTCCCCCAACGTTGGAAGGGTTGCAGTATTAGTCCGTTTCGCAATTACAAGCTCGTGCATTGGGCAGCTAAACAATACAACAAAGTAGCCAACTTTATTTACGCCTAACAACAGCCTATATAATTTGGTCAACTTTATACAGCCCTAACAAGGCTAAAGTTCTGTAATCGATGCCCCCGTGTCATTCTCTCTCCTGCGCAAACATAATGTGTGCGTTCCAAGTAGCCTAGTGCGTAATTCTTCTTCATACAATTGAACAAATGCATTTGGTTATTTTAGAGAAAAATATAAACAGCCTGTCATGCAGTGTATGGGCTACAGTGCAGAGTTGGGAAGTTAGGCCAACTTGGAGTGAATATACAAACAGGGGGAATTATTTCTCTACTCGTATACTGTAGCTATAGCCTGGTAGGCCGATACACACAGTGCGTGCGGCCGTACACTACAGGTGCCACTGAATCATGCTCTCACGACAACCACGCTGTCATGTTAAATAGTCTCACTGTCGCCTTCAAGCAAGCAAAACGATGCTTTGAAAACATCTGATTCGCTGGAAGGGCAAGGGGTAGCAACAGGACAACAGTACAGAGACTGACAAGTCCGATGGTGGAGCTAATGTTATGAGATTGCTAAAATACGGGATATTTACGGGAAAATATTAAAACGGGAAGACCCGGTAAAGTGAAAATACGTGAGAAACCCGGAAAAAACGGGAGGGTTGACAGCTATGGCATGAATTAGTTTTTCTGCATCTTGTTGGGTTAAAAAGGGCCGCACTTTGGCAATGTTTCTCAGGTGGAAATAGGCTGTCTGAGTAACTGTACTGATATAGGGCTTAAAACGTAACTCTGCATCTAAGATGACACCGAGGCTTGTTACTTTTGGTTTGACCTGATGCGCCAAGTTCCCAAGATTACTAAGAACAATGTCTCGCTTTGGTTTTGGTCCAACCAAAAGTAGCTCTGTTTTGTCATAATTTAGTTTCAAAAATGTTTTGCTCATCCACTGATTAATGGAGGTTAGGCATGCAGTGAGGGAGCAAAGGCCATCTGGGTTAGTTGGCTCCACAGAAATATACAATTGGGTATCATCTGCGTAGCTGTGGAAGTTAACATTATGCTGACTTATGATGTTTCCCAACGGAAGCATATACAGTGATGGCCAAAAGTGTTGGCACCCATGCTAAAGTTGACTGAAAAGAGGAATATAAAATCATCTTTTGGAAATTGATCTTAATGCCTTAAGTGAAAAATGAGGAAATATCTAACCTTTAAGGACACAAATTTTCTTAGTGAATGAATAATGTATCATAAATAAATAAATGTTCTTCCTTAAAATACAGGGGTCATAAGTATTGACACCCCTATGTTAAATTCCCATAGAGACAGGCAGATTTTTATTTTTAAAGGCCAGTTATTTCATGGATCCAGAATACTGTGCATCCTGATAAAGTTACCTTGGCCTTTGGAATTAAAATAGCCCCACATCATCACATACCCTTCACCATACCTAGAGATTGGCATGGGTGTTATTTCAGTTAGCCTATTAGCTGGTTTGATGCTCATTGAGCTCAATGCAAATCAAACCAGCTAATAGGTAATAGATATTTCCTAATTTTTCACTTAAGGCATTAAGATAAATTTCCAAAAGATGATTTTATATTCCTCTTTTCAGTCAACTTTAGCATGGGTGCCAACACTTTTGGCCATCACTGTATAGGGAAAAGAGCAGGGGACCAAGGCAGCTCCCCTGGGCCACACCAAAAGGCAAGTCATGTTTTACAGACACATGATCTCCTAGACTGATATAAAAATCTCTGCCAGTAATGTAGGTTTGAAACCAGTTCAGAGCATTATCAGAGAGACCCACCCACTTCGCAAGGTGGTGAATTAGAATGCTATGATCAATGGTGTCAAATGCCGCACTCAAATCTAGAAGAATAAGGATTGAGACTTTGTTTGAGTCAGTAGCCAGTCTAAGATCATTGACTATTTTTGCTAGAGCCGTTTCTGTGCTGTGATTTGGAATTTTTCAAGGATACTGTTTTCGTTCAGGAAGGTATTTAACTGATTACAAACGACTTTTTCAAGTACCTTGCTCAGGAACGGTAGGTTTGATATAGGCCTGTAGTTGCTCAGATTAGGTCAAGATTCGACTTTTTAAGTAAAGGTTTCACAACAGCGGTTTTAAAAGCAGTTGGAAATATACCTGTTTCTAATGAGGTATTTATTACCTTGAGAATAAAGGGAGCTAAGCTATCATATACATTTTTGAGGAATCTAGTAGGGATTGGATCCAAAGCACATGTTGAAGAGCCGGTTTGAGCTATAATTTTACTAAGCTCAGTTTGAGTAATAGTGCTAAAGACCCTTAATTTTGGGGGGCTGTTTTTGGGTGTACTATCAAACATATTACCTGTTACCAATAGCCTCCCTTATAGAAATTACTTTGTTTTTGAAGAAGTCTGCAAATTCTTCGCATCTTAGAGAGGATGCCTGACTGAGTGTATCAAAAGGTGTTTGATGCAATAGCCTATCAATGGTGGATAGGCTCAAGGTATGTTTTCCACAAAAAATTTTGCAGAGTCTAGGGAATATTGCACTACGGTCCTTTATGTTGTTGCACATAGCGAAACAGGAAGTTAATGACTCTGTTTTAGATGTAAACCTACCAGCACTTTTAGCTGTTCATGACATGTTTGATTATTGTCATTTCACTGCTATCGTTCAGTAAAGCAAGTGAACAAGTCCATGGTAGAACTTCAGACATTACCACAAAGTAATGAAATACATGTGGCAGGGCATCTTTAAACTTTTGCAATTGATATTGTTTTCTGCCCAGGAATTCTGAGGAGCGGAGTGGACTGCAGATCAACAGAAGATTGATGAGTTTTTGTTGCACTTTGACTACCTCAGCTTAAGAGTTTATGAGTTAATAAAAGAAACCATCTTGCTGAAAACCACTCTCCTCATGTCTTTGGAACACTGAAAGTTCACAACATACATAGTTATAATAGAAAATACAATACAAACTAGAAAATGTAATTTCGAAGAAATTACCAGTGCATGAAAATGCAAACCTATATTAATATAAAATGCAAAACAAACTATGGTGTAGTCGAGGGGTATCCGCAGGAATGACGTCGGGGGGTGTGCCGCTGCGCCGTAGTGACGTAGGGGGAATCCCATTGATTGCGGCGCACCTGGATATAGCCCCATTTGGTAAGCAGGTGGGAGAGCAGATGATTGTGTGTGGTTGCACAAGCCCCTCGCCATCTTCGTCCAGCCGAATGTTTGCAAAGTTTTGAGTGTGGGTTGCGGTCCAAGGTAAGACGCACAGATCTTGAAATGTGATGGTTTTGACATTATGGCGAGTCGAGCACCGGGTGATATCGCAATGTGTTTTGTAGCGAATGCAGAGAGCTGTGGTGGTTAGCGTGAGCGGTGTGAGCGGCAAAGCGTGAGAAGCTGGGTGAGTTGGCATGGGCCTTGTGGCAATTTTAATTGATTTGTCTGCTGATTCCTGGTGTGGGGGGAAGGCTGCTTGATGTGGTTGCGGGGAAGCGTGGGAATATCTGTAAATGAGGTGTTTTATGTTTGTTTTAATTACAGGCATCGTGTACGCCACTGTTTATGTCTCCCATTTTATAGTCCATATTAAAGCTGCGTTGTGCGCATCATATCAGGGTACGGGTGGGGTATATTATTGTGAGGCCCGTCGGGCACTAGACGGAATCTATGTTGTGTTGGGTGGGTATTGCTACTAATGCGCAGTAGCCTGTTTGTGCCAACGTAGGTCTACTTGTGGTAATTGTTTGGGGCCTTGTAGCTGTGTGTGCACGTTGTCTGACCGATTGTTGTGATCTGACGTGTCTCCAAGGGTTGGAGAGAATTAATAAATTGTTTGTATTTCTATACCCTTTTATATCCTGTCTCCGGCTTTGATTGCCTATTAGACCTCACAGTTTGGCGCTGCGAGCAGGGTTAGCCTTCACATAGGCCTAAAAGCCGACAAGGAGACACGGCGGATTTAGAATAACGTAGACCTACAGGCTATTAGTTGTGAGTTTGTGTGTCTTGGGGGACTTTGAAATAGTGGCGTGCAGAGGCTTCGTGTGGGCGTCCTAACGCGTGTAGCCTTCACAGAGGAAGATTCGGATCCTACAAGCCAAGCACTGGGAATTTATTAATTAATTATTCAATATTTGCCATTTGTGAAATAACTTGCATTTCTGTGCTGATTTGGTTTGTTTGTGTGTTTTCTGCTCACTAAGCCACAATGTCGACACCTGATGCCCAGGCAGAGCTGCAGGCCCTAAAAGAGCGGGTGCAAGCCGATAAGAGTACCATCAGTGAATTGAAGGAGTTGAATGAGTCTTTGCAGGAAAGGTTGCAGGCCAGGGACAGCAGTAGGCCTGCGAGTCGAGCGAGTGGGGTAAGTGAAGCTCCAACCGGTATTCAGATAGAGTGTGTAATGTATCTTTCAAGAGAGAAAAAAAGTAAAATATTTACTGGTGGCTCGACAACAGTTTTTTATGAATGGTTAGATGAGCTTAATTCTACTCTCAGCTATCGCCCCTATACAGGGGCAGACAAGGCTGCTTATATTTATGAGTATTTGGGAGGGGAGGCAAAACAAGAGGTTCGATATCGTCCCGAAGCAGATCGCAAGGACCCAGACCGCATTATTAAAATTTTGAAAGAAATTTATGGACGGCCACAGTCACTTACTAGGTTGCAGAGGCAATTTTTCGACCGGCGGCAGAGAGAGAGTGAATCCGTAAGGGAATTTTCTCACGCGTTGATGGCCATTATGGAGGAAATTAACCAGTGCCCTGTTAACTCCGCTTGGTGCAGTGATTTTGCATTAAGAGATCAGTTTGCTGAAAATGTTTTTGACGTTAGTCTGCGTAGAGAGCTTAAGAGGTTAATTTGGCAGGACCCTATGGTTTCATTCTTTTCTCTTCGTAAAGAAGCACTGCTTTGGACAGAAGATGGCGACATTGCTGGTGAGCGGGGCAGAAGGCTTGTTAATTCATGTGGGGTGGATGTAGAGCCATTAATGTTGACAAACGCGGTTGCTGCTGTTCGCACCCCGTCCTCAGATCCGGGTTTGGGCGAAATCCTAGAAATATTGAGGAAACAACAGGCACAATTAGATGATGTGACCCAAAAGTTGGCTAATATGCAAATGACTAATAATCGGTCAGGTTTGAGTCGTCGACAGCAGCAGCCTAGATTTGATCCTTCTGGTAGGCCCATATGCTTTAAGTGTCAAGGGGTGGGCCATATTGCAAGAAATTGTCCACCTCGAGGTAGCCAAGGTGGGGAACCCAGACATTTTACATCTGAGCCAATGGCGAGGGTGGCTCACGTGACTGAGCAGCAGGGAAACTTTCCCCCCCTGTGGCGCAGGGCCGAGTCACAGGAGGGCCAGAATTGGGCTCAGTCAATGACCATTTAGAAGCATACCGATGTTTAGTAGGCCAGAGCCCAGTGGTTGAGGTGAAAATGGGGGGGGCAACTTTAAATTGCCTGCTGGATACAGGGTCAATGGTCACTACCATCACTGAAACATTTTTTTTGCAGAATTTTGAGTGTTTTGGGCCACAAAAGCTGAAGAGTTGTAATTGGCTCGCGTTACGGGCTGCCAACGGTCTGGCTATTCCATATCTTGGCTACATCGAGGTTGACATTGAGGTACTGGGCAGAGTTATCCCAACACGGGGTGTATTGGTGGTGAGGGACCCTACAGACCCTGCAGCTATCACACGGAAACAGCAGGTGCCGGGGCTTCTCGGTATGAATGTTATTAAGGAATGTTATCAGTTGTTGTCTTCATATGATGATCTTGCACAGGGCCTTGGCCCTTCTACACAGGCAGTCTCGGGGTGGAAAGCAGTTTTCCAAGCACTTCAGCAAGAGCAATATGTAGAGAAAGAACAGGAATGTTTGGTAAAATCTACTGTCCCCTTTAAAGTTCCTGCTGGGTCTCTTTGTTTTGTGCCAGCCACCAGGGCTGGGGGTATATTTGAAATAGATATGCCATTGCTAGTTGAAGCATTGGGGGATGATATGGGTTGCTTACTAGGGGGGCTATTTGTTCCAGGTGCTTTAGTGTTTTGCAGCAACGGTCAAGTTGCGGTGCCTGTAGTCAATGTAGGTACTTCTCCCGTATATATAGATCCCCACACATGTCTGGCGTCACTGCAGCCCATAGAAGTAGTGGGTGGGAGAACAGCCGAGGTAGTTTTTGACAGGGTAGGCCCAGAGGAAGTTCAAGTCAGTATATTGGAACAGGATGTCCCCCTAGCTGCGGATGATGTACTTCCCCCTGAAATCGCCCAGTTATATTTTCCCGAACTGAATGATGAGCAGGCTAGCGAAGTCAAGCGCCTTCTTTGCAAGTATGGCCATGTGTTCACTACATCTGATAATGACTTGGGGTGCACAAAAATTATCCAACATGAGATCCCGTTAGGGGATGAGGCGCCTGTGTGTCAAAGGTACTGGCGAATTCCCCCGTCCCAGTATGAAGAGGTAAAGTCACACATTAAGCAACTTCTTGAGCAGGGAGTGGTCAGAGAGAGTTGTAGCCCATATGCCTCTCCCTTGGTGATCGTCAGGAAGAAGGATGGTTCCTTGAGGATGTGTGTGGACTATAGACAGCTAAATGCGAAGATCCGGAAGGATTCTTTCCCTCTCCCGCGAATAGAAGAGTCCCTAGATTCACTGAGTGGAGCTTGTTGGTTCTCAACATTGGATTTGGCTAGTGGCTACAATCAGGTCGAGGTTGCAGAGAAGGACCGCCACAAGACTGCATTCTGTACACCTTTTGGCCTATATGAATTTAAGGCGAGACACGGCAGGTGAAAACATCGTTTTTTCATGCACTGGTCAATTTCGAGATTTTGGGCTAATTTGCTACCTTAGCATGTATTCTTTCACACTACTACAACAACAAAGCCCGATTTACACATTTAGGTGTTTATTTCATTACATTTTGTCTATTCGCACCTGTATATTTCTCCTAAATTCACCAAAAGTTAGTCTTCTAACGTTTCATGCTCTACCGCGACTGTGATACAAAACATAACATGTGTAGTACCGTTGGAAAGCTCTGTTTTTCCTGCATGACGTTGTGCTATCCAAATATGGACACTTCCTTTGTAACCGCAACCAATCGCGAAAGTTCAAAGGCGAGTCTAGGCTGAGAACGGAATCTCTTGGCTGTGTTCCAAGGCTGTTTTCTCAAATTGAGTTTTTATCATTTTCCAGTAGAAACATCTCACCCTATATATATATGAACACTTAGCAGTATTCTGAAGATATTTACAGAGGGATTTGTTAATAAATCATTCCTGGCCTGATTTATGTGACATTTTAATCAAAAATATAAGGCAAAAATCGATTTTTTAAGGCTATGGACAGTATATTCTGATTTCCTAGGTAATGAAAGCAGATATCCTGAAATCCCTCTGTAATTTTATTTTTATCTTGTATGCAAACAAAATGAAAGAATCATTTTGTACCAGGCTGTATAATATGTTCAGATCTATCTACCGAAAATATATGCAAATGTACGCATATTTAATGAGATAATGTCTAATTTGCATAATTAAACATTCGAATTTCAAAAACTTGTAATACATTTTTTTTCATACTTGTGTAAGTAATCAACTGAGGAAGTTTCATGGTGATGTCTATTATTTAAAACTTTTACCCTATTCACCTGTAGTGTCTCGCCTTAACCGTATGGCCTTTGGCCTTTGTAACGCCCCTGGGACTTTTCAAAGATTAATGGAGCGCATCTTGGGGGATCAGAGACACCAGTCTCTGTTGCTGTACTTAGATGATGTGGTGGTCTTTTCTACCACCTTTGAACAACACCTCGCTCGCCTCAATCTGGTTCTATCACGGTTTGAACATCATAACCTCAAAGTCAAGCTCAGTAAGTGCTCTTTTTTCAAGTCCCAGGTGTCATTTTTGGGGCATGTGATCTCCGCAGAAGGTGTAGCCACGGACCCGGAGAAGATCCGTGCAGTGGCTGACTGGCGCCCGCCTTAGGATATCCAAGAGCTGAAGTCCTTCCTTGGGTTTGCCAGCTTCTATCGGCGCTTTGTAAAAAACCTTCGCCAGTATTGCAGCCCCTCTCCATGCTCTGTCTGCCCTGGGAAATGTGAAGGGTGGCACCAAGCTGTCCTCAGCAACTTTTAAGCAGCACTGGGATTCAGAGTGTGGTCACGCATTCCGGGCGCTAAAGGAGAAGCTGACGTCTGCCCCGGTATTAGGATATGCTGACTTCAGTAAGCCCTTTTTCATAGAGATCGACGCCAGCTATCAGGGATTGGGGGCTGTCCTGTTCCAGGAAGTGGAGGGGAAGAGGAGACCGGTGGCCTATGCCAGCAGGGGCCTTAGGCCCTCGGAACGTAACATGGACAATTACAGTGCCATGAAGCTGGAGCTGCTCGGCCTGAAGTGGGCGGTAACGGATACATTCAGAGAATACCTCCTGGGAAACAAGTTTACTGTTCTCACAGACAACAACCCCCTCAGCCACCTCCAGACGGCCAAGCTGGGGGCCACAGAGCAGCGCTGGGTGGCAGAGTTGGCCGGGTTTGACTATCAGATCATTTATCGGCCCGGTCGTTTGAATGCAGGGGCAGATGCACTTTCAAGACAGTACACTGTCAGGCAATCCATTGAGGGCCTAGGGAACAACCTGTATGATGGCAGCCCCCAGGCCCATGTGGCGGTGGTCACAGCTGAGCAGGCCTCTACTTCAAGTTTCCCGGTGTATGAGAAGGAGTCCCTGGCCATTCTGCAAAAGACTGATGCAGTGATCTCTGCTTTTCGACGATATTGGACAAGGGAACACAAGCCCAGTCGAGAGGAGAGGACACAGGAGTGTCCCAAGACGATCGAGTTGCTGAGGCAGTGGGACAAGGTGGTTGAGGACATTGGGGTCTTGTATAGAGAGAGCTGGGACCGGAAGGAGGGTCGAGTGCGGCAGCTCATTCTACCACAGGCGCTACAACGAGAGGTTTTGCAACAGATGCATGATGGTCATGGGCACCAGGGCGTTGAGAGGACTTTTAAGTTGGTGCGCAGCCGATCCTACTGGCCCGGTATCTATAAGGATGTGGAGCGGTATTGCAACTCTTGTAAGCGATACATCGTTTCTAAGGCACAGCAACCCAGAGTCGTGACAACAATGGGCAGTCTGCTAGCTGTGAGGCCGCTGGAGGTAGTCGCAATGGATTTTACAGTATTGGAACCCTCATCTGATGGGCGTGAGAATGTGTTAATTTTTACAGATGTTTTCTCGAAATTCACTGTTGCAGTGCCCACACGGGACCAGAGGGCTTTGACTGTAGCCAAGTGCCTGGTCAAGCACTGGATCCAGCCCTATGGGGTGCCAGTACACATACACTCAGATCAGGGCAAGTGCTTTGAGGCTGAGGTCGTCCAGTCCTTGTGCAGGCTCTATGGCATGAAGAAAAGCAGGACCACACCTTATCACCCCCAGGGGAACGGGCAGTGTGAAAGGTTTAACAGAACACTGCACAACCTCCTTCGCACCCTTTCCCCAGAGAAGAAGAGGAGATGGGTGGAGTATTTGCCCGAGGTAGTTTTTGCCTATAATACAACAGAACACCAGAGTACAGGGTATACTCCCTACTTCCTCTTGTTTGGCCGTGGCCCCGGAGTACCACTGGATGTAGCCCTGGGCAGTGATGATGTGGATACACAGATGGAGTTAAGTGAGTGGGTGGAGTTACACCAGACACGGCTGCAGGCAGCATTCAAACAAGCAGGGGAAAGGCTGAGGGGGCGGCAGAGTCTAGAAGCCGGCGCCATGGAGCTCCAACTAGAAACGGCACCCTCCACCCCGGCCAGCTGGTGTATGTTCGTAATAGGCAGTTTATGGGCAGACACAAGATCCAGGATGTGTGGCTCCCGGTACCCCATAAGGTGCGTGCAAGGGTGGGTCAAGACTCACCTGTCTATTCCGTAGTCCCAGTGGATGCCTCCAAGCCCCCTAGGAACATTCATCGCAATGAATTGCGGCTCTGTGGCCCCAGGGTGCAGCAGGAGTGGAGAGAAGGGACCTCAGAGAGTGGGAGCGAAGAGGAGACGACTGGAGATTGGGTGGGTTTACAACAGTATCAGTCCCGTCCCAGCAGCCTAGGCCTGGAAGAGGGAATCCCAGCTGAAGGGGAAGCTGGTCAATTAAGGGAGGAAGAGCATTGGTGGGGAGCCAATGAAGCAGTAGGAGGTCCGCCAGGGCCACATGAACCTACACCTCTGAGGAGATCCAGCAGGTGCACAGCTGGACAGCATGCTAACCCATTCAATCTTCCAAGATCAGCTGTGGGCCACAAGGGGAGAGGAGGTGGGCAACCTTAAGGGACAGCTGTAGGAATAGGGTTGGAAGAGCAAATCTGTGGGACACTGATTTAAATTTTCTGGGGGGTGAGTGTGGTGTAGTCGAGGGGTATCCGCGGGAATGACGTCGGGGGGTGTGCCGCTTGTAGTGACGTAGGGGGAATCCCATTGATTGCGGCGCACCTGGATATAGCCCCATTTGGTAAGCAGGTGGGAGAGCAGATGATTGTGTGTGGTTGCACAAGCCCCTCGCCATCTTCGTCCAGCCGAATGTTTGCAAAGTTTTGAGTGTGGGTTGCGGTCCAAGGTAAGACGCACAGATCTTGAAATGTGATGGTTTTGACATTATGACGAGTCGAGCACCGGGTGATATCGCAATGTGTTTTGTAGCGAATGCAGAGAGCTGTGGTGGTTAGCGTGAGCGGTGTGAGCGGCAAAGCGTGAGAAGCTGGGTGAGTTGGCATGGGCCTTGTGGCAATTTTAATTGATTTGTCTGCTGATTCCTGGTGTGGGGGGAAGGCTGCTTGATGTGGTTGCGGGGAAGCGTGGGAATATCTGTAAATGAGGTGTTTTATGTTTGTTTTAATTACAGGCATCGTGTACGCCACTGTTTATGTCTCCCATTTTATAGTCCATATTAAAGCTGCGTTGTGCGCATCATATCAGGGTACGGGTGGGGTATATTATTGTGAGGCCCGTCGGGCACTAGAGGGAATCTATGTTGTGTTGGGTGGGTATTGCTACTAATGCGCAGTAGCCTGTTTGTGCCAACGTAGGTCTACTTGTGGTAATTGTTTGGGGCCTTGTAGCTGTGTGTGCACGTTGTTTGACCGATTGTTGTGATCTGACGTGTCTCCAAGGGTTGGAGAGAATTAATAAATTGTTTGTATTTCTATACCCTTTTATATCCTGTCTCCGGCTTTGATTGCCTATTAGACCTCACAAAACTTTTATTTGGAAACAGTTGTGGGCAAAGGAAACAGTTGTCAGGAGTCATAGGTGATGACACATGACAGTTGGAATGGATGAACAATTAAATAGTTGGATAGTTTAAATAGTTAAATTATTTAATAGTGAATTATTTTAGTGAGGACTTTTATTTTGAAACAGTTGTGGGCAGAGGAAACAGTTGAACAGGATCTGTAAGACTGAGACAGACTAGATAATTTAAAAGTTTAATGTAGATAGTGTAATGGATGTTGATAGACAGAAAGTTTAATGGATGTTGACAGATAGTTTAATGGGTGGATGAGTATGTAACCTGTACATATGTTTATTGTCCTATGAATTGAATAATGTATAAGATAGGATAATAACTGGAATGTTTATTTAATTTCCTGCCTGAATATAATGTTGGTAAGAGCCTTCTAGTTGTATGAATATTACACAGAACTGAACGGGAATGAAATATTTGTTTGAGATGAAAATGTATTTTGTTTTGGCTACCTGGTACCTGTAGGTAATGAGGTCACGTGAGATGTGCACCTGGCCTATTCCTGAGGGGAGGGAGGTTTTAAAAGGGTAGCTGGGAGGCCAGGCGGGAGGTGTTTTTGTGGAGAGTAAACGTTTACCAGATATTATAAATAAGAGATTGAAATAGACGCTGCATACAGGTTATTCTCGGCACATTTCGTGCGAAAAAAGGATTAACGCTTCTCCCGCTGGAGTGGCTACTGTCTGGGGAGAAACGAAGAAGCAGCGGGACATTTCGAACATTCAGGCCTTCGGTGTGGTGAGCCCGCGGTGTTTATTTTTCCTATGCTGTAGGCCTACAGTTTATTTTCGTGGATTTTTGATTATGGGACTATTGGATTATTGCATTTTTTCTGTTTCGAGGAGCGACTCCTTTTTCTTCTCTGTTGGACATTGTGCGCACTTGGAATTGCGGTAGCGCTTTATATGACTTTGGGGTTGGGGCTGGGTAGAACAAAGTGATTAAGTTTACCTATACACGCTTGGACTGAATTATATATTTCTGTTTGGGGTAGGGGTTATTTTGTTAATTGTATGGGATTGGTTGCATGTATGAAATGAAATCAGTTAAGCGAGAGAAAAGAAGCATAACGTGACCGTGAAGCCGCATTAAACGGCAACTAAACTTAAACTCAAATGACTGGTGTCCGAATTATTTCTTTCTGATTTTAGTTCATCTCATATATAAAATTTAGGGTTGAATTGTTACAAGTGAATGGTTTGACAAAGATGGATGGATAGACAGTTGGATGGAATGTGCCTTATATCCTTGTAGAATGGAGAGATACAGAGAGAGTTGGCCTAATTGAGCAGAAAGCAGTTGATACAGGTACAATCAGTTAAATTGTCTCTTTGAGGGGGGCCTAGTTGAGCTGCTGGCAGTTGATACAGGTGCAAATCAGTGTAATTAGCCCATTGTGATGTCATAATGCTAATGCAAAGTCTATGGGGGAAAATAAGCTTGTTTTTTGTCAATAAAGTTCACAAAAATTAAAAATACATTGCTCAAGTGTCCTTTTCAAAACCTACGTTACAAAGTTTGAACAAAGTTTCTATGTTAAACGGTTGAAGCTAAATTAGACGCAGAAATTTGGTTCGAAGAAGAATAATAAAAAGAAGAAGAAGAAGATGATGATGATGAAGACTTCGGATAACAGAACAGTGCATTTGCATGCACTGTAATTATAAAATAATAGTAATAACAATAAAATAATAATAATATTAAAATGGAAAAAGTTGCAGGTTGCAAGTTGTCCATGCCATCAAACTACAGAAACGCTTGCCCGATTTCAACAACCTGAACAGGCAGTTACTGGGTTGGGTAGAGTTTTTTTTTGAGTGGCTCTATTCCTGCATCAACTGATGTATACATCATGCAGGGAGGGGAGAGAAATACTAGAGATGCACTCATCTGAGTGCACCACTCTCTGCATGGCATTGCAGTCCTTTTCTGAGCTGTTAGCATACCACACTGAGATACACTGGATTAATATGCTCTCTACGGCCCCAGTGTGAAAAGTTTTTATAATCACTGGAAAATCATTTCCAGGAATTTGGATTCGATGCGGCATTGGTTATGTCCGGCAATAAAGGAGGAGTACATGTAATTTCTTTTAAAAAAAAAAACCTTTCCCATAAGCAATATATAAGAATTGCAATGTACATCGCCTAAACCTTGTCCTTTGCATACTGTATCATCAAAATTGTGCCCTGGAATATCAACATTTTTGATGGATCTATCAACTTGCATAGTGTCATGACCGGGTCACATAGGCATGCTAGATTTACAGAAATCCAACAGCTGCAACCAACCAACTGTTGAACTTCTGCGATGTCCGATGGAGCTTGTGGACAAGGGCAGTAAGTTACAGGAGAATTACGCCAATTTTTCACATGGATCTCTGTTTCGTCGTTAAGAAAAATAAAACAAAACAATTGGTTTTACAGCTTGAGTTGCTGCAGCCAACAGCTACAGTGCTTCATTCTGGGAGCATGCTCATGAGCCCTCAGAGTGTAGCATGTATTCAGTTGTATAGTGTCCCTGGCTGTAGCTAATGCTGCTGCCCTAACAGATGGCAGCAAAGAAAATGCAATTCTAACAACACTCTGATAAAACATCTGCAACATTTTGCTGCACACATTAAATCATTCACCCAAGGCACATTATTCATCCAGTGACAAGATATGTATAATATTTGTATTTAATATAATATTTGTATTGTTAAGCCATAGATAGTGATGCATGATATATCGGCCGCCGATATAATATCGGCCGATATGGTCATTTTTTTACACATCGGTATCGGTCCGATGTCAAAATAGGGCCGATGTGAACAGGCCGATAATCATTCCTGTGTATTTGACGTGTGTGTAGCGATCCAAGCGTGTTATCGGTCTACACTGAATCTGTTAAATATGCCCTCCTATTGCATCATATTTCTTATTTAAAATAGCAGGGCAAGACTGACAGAAAGAAGACACTGGGCATCTGACAAAAGTTCTTTCAAAACGTTGCGTTGTATCGCGCTGCTCGCGTTGCTTGCAGTCAAGTTGATGGCTGGCTTGCATGTCATGTCGAGCCTAGCACTACATCTCTCGCGGTAGGCTAAATATAACTGTGTGTCAGGCAGAATGTAGTTATATGGTCGTAATAGGAATTTAATAGGGCTGTAACGATATGCGATTCAAAACTGAAATCGCAACACTCATATCCACAAACCTGTGTCGCGGTGTGAAAAGGCAGAACCAACACACCCTTTCTAGTGTCTAGTAGTGCTTTGCACCGAGGTGAAGTTAGTTTGATATTTGATATTCTGATATTCGACAGATATTTAAAAAAAAAATTATGCGGCCGGTTTCACCCCGTGTTTGGAGACAATGTGAAAACAGATGACCTGTCTACTTGCTCCCAGCCGACCTTAGGGACCGTCTAAAAAGTACCTTCTGAATTACCTTCATAGTCTTTTTTGTCAATAGCTTTGACATCATGTGACCTAGTGACTCCAAACTAATTCAAAATAGTTATCCTATATGGGACTCATCAGACACACCTCTTTTTATAGTCACTATATGCACACAGTATTTTATATGAATATTTTAAAGAAAATACATTATATCCTATATGAATGGTCCTCTTTTTTCAATACCTCCCAAGTCATGTGACCTAGTCTAGTCTTATGGGAAATAAGGTATTTTCTTTAAAATATTCATATAAAATACTGTGTGCATATAGTGACTATAAAAAGAGGTGTGTCTGATGAGTCCCATATAGGATAACTATTTTGAATTGGTTTGGAGTCACTAGGTCACATGATGTCAAAGCTATTGCCAAAAAAGACTATGAAGGTAATTCAGAAGGTACTTTTTAGACGGTCCCTAAGGTCGGTTGGGAGCAAGTAGACAGGTCATCTGTTTGTACATTGTCTGCAAACACGGGGTGAAACCGGCCGCATAATTTTTTTTTTGAATATCTGTCGAATATCCGAATATCAAATATCAAACTAACTTCACCTCGGTGTGCTTTGCAGCTTACGCGGCCGCATAAACACACATCTCACGCTTTACTTGGCGGTAGCCTACGTTGCTTTCATTGTAGACTTTATCAAACAGTATAAACCCCCTGTTAACCTTTCCTGCTTTGTTTCAGACCGTAGTCAGAAACGCAGGAGAGATTCGTTATTCGAGGGCCGATGTTATAAGATAGAATAACGTCGGGGTCACGGTCCCATTTCTGATGAGCAAAATACACGAGCTGAACTTTATGGAGTTTTATTTCGGACAGTAACACCGCTCACACTGTGTACAGACTCCAACTTGAACTTCCACACTCTCTGCTCCAGTCGCATACATACACTTCCTCACTCTATCTCCCTCCTTCCCAGCTTCCCACACACACACACACACACACGGAGCTCTCTTAAAGGAGCCGCAACACCATTTTACAACACCCTTCTCTTTACCCCGCTCTCTCTCGCTCACTCAATGGACACGCGCGACTCGGCCAACGCAATCCAAATAAACAGTGTTGTCACAGTTACCTTGAAAAAGTAATCTGATTACTGATTACTCCTTTAAAAAGTAACTTAGTTACTTTACTGATTACTTGATTTTAAAAGTAACTATGTTAGATTACAAGTTACTTTATTAGTTACTTTCAGCAGCTGCCGACAACACCCCCAACGCCTCAACATAAAAATGATAACCGGTTTTGCCAATACTCACTATACTGGAAGTGCATTTTAACAGCAATGTATAGCAGACATCCCAACCTAACCTACTTAGATACTGAAATTCAGATGTTTGTTCAATAATGTCTAAGTACACCAAATAAGGAAGGCCTATTGATAGAAATTGTTATAGTAAAATATGTAGATTTTTTTTCATGTAGCCTTGGCAACTAGCCATCTTGTAGCCTATAGGCCTGAGTAATATGCAAATGAAATTACACTTGTTAAACTCACCTCAACAAGTCTTTTGCAATCATTTAACCCGCCGTGAGCAATGCTAAAGTTGCTGTTACAAACAGTGCAGTGTGCAAGATTATCATTATGTTTTAATCTTTTGAGACAATTGGGTACACTTTTGTGTAGTCTGATGTGAAATGGGTCTTAAATCTTCCTTTTTGAGGGGCACTGACGCTGCCATGACGCTTCTGTTCCTAGACACACTGACTGAACTGATTAATTATGTTTGGGAGAAAAGAGATATAAGCACTTACACTGAAAACGGATTGGTTGATTTAGCAAAACAGACCAGGATGCTCTCTGTCTTGGATGCGCTTCAGGCAGAAACGCACCACTCCTCTCTCTCTCCCTTTCCTTTGTGTGCGCATTAAGCTATGCACACGCGATTTGAAGCAAAGATTCTAGAATCTTTGATTTGAAGTCCGGTCTGGCTTGCGTGCTCTTGTTCGCTGTACCAACCACTGCACCTCCAGTCATAAGCTCCTAAAGTTTAACGGATGATACTATACTCATTATACTCATCTCTGGAGGCGATGAGTCTGCCTACAGGAGATATATTTACAGTCAGCTAACCTGGTGCAGTGACAACAATCTGAGCTGAATGCTGCCAAAACTGTGGAGATACTGTAGATGTGGACTTCAGGAGGAATCCAGCCTCACTAGCCCCCATCATACTCCATACTCCATAACTCCCTAGTGAACACTGGAGTCCTTCCGTTTCTTGGGAACCATCATCTCACTCACATGATCTGAAGTGGGAGCATAACATCAGCTCCCCCATCAAAAAAGCACACCAGAGGAGGATGTACTTATTGCAGCAGTTGAGGAAATTCAACACTCCCCAGGACCTCAGGCCACAAAAACACTTTATTGTCTTTTCTTTTTCGTGTGGACAAGAAAAAAAAATATGATTATTCTGATTATGATTATGAAACCTACGCCTCTGTATTTATGTTCTCAGTATCACCTGCATTTGTTTCATCATATCACACACTAGAAGTGGATGTTTGTCTTACGTCTGTGCTCATGTTTTTTCATGTTTTACTGTACCTAAAGCTGATAGTATGATGTGATATGATGTATGATATTGTCTGTGTATTAATAAATCAGGATGCATTTTATACATGCCCTCAAAATAAATCTTGATCCGTTTCTATGCATTTAGTAATTTAGCTGATTCTTTTGAACCAAATTCATGCTATGAAAATGATATATTCTCATGCCTTTTTAATACTCTATTCATTCAGACATGCCAAATCTGAGACCGAGAACCACTGCCCAAAAGAAACGACGGTTCAACGGGGCACAATGGACTCAGGTGGAGAAGAAGGTAAGGGTAAGGGTATTGCTGTATTCTCTGTGTGTGTGTTTGTGTGTTACCTTGTACATGTCTGAAGATTGTGATGCTAATTGCCTGCTGTTCACTCTCCTCATGATTCTTACCTTATAGATGTCAAACTGGTGTCACAAAGCCCAACGGGAATTTGCATCAACACCCCTCTGCCTTTCTGTGTGGATAGACACACAGAAAGGCAGAAGTAATGTTCATTTTGCAGGTATAGCTTTGTCCACAATTTAACCCTAGTAAGATAAGACTGACAGTGTATCATCTAATCGTGATGGCATATGAAGTTAATCAGATTAAAACTGTAGACAAAATTTTAGATTACTAAAAATCCCACCACCATTCCGATCAAGAGCATTTCAATACCTTTTCTGGAATTACATCTTAAACTGCCAATCTATTGTAAGTTGATGTTGCTGATTTAATTAATCAATATTTATTTAATATTGTCTGTTAAACACTTTTGAATCTCAGGTGTTGAGCAGTGTGCAAGCAGTGTAAAAACTGTAATACAACCTCAAAATTGTATATTGGACAAAAATGTTAATGCACTTGGTTTTGGTCTGATTTTACATAATATGATTAGTTCAAATCTTCACATTTGATTTGTTCAAATCTTCACATTTGCCACACTTGTGAGCACTTCACTTTTGCCAAGAGTTCCTGACAGGTGTAGCATATCAAAAGATGCTCTCTTTCTTTGTATCATTCTTTCCAAAGTAACCAATACACGGTCACACATTGGTCACACGATTACTACAGGATCTGAGGTTTAAGAGAGTTTATCAGTCTTGCTCTTTGAAATTTCTGCACTGTTGGCTGTAAATCTCTATCTTACTGGGGTTAAAATGGTCAGGTTCAGTTATGAAAGTTATTGTAAGGCCCTGTGTTCCTTTTCATGTAAATTCTAGGGATTACATAGTCAAATATTGTGTTATAGACTGTACAATTACGGTTCAGCATTTGTAATTGTTCAGTCTCGACACGTTTGTTCTGCATTCCTTGTGTACTGCTGTAGTTAAATTCCTTTAAGGCAGGGGTGTCAAACTCATATTAGGCAGTGGGCCAGATTCATGGGGGCTGTCATTTTCATGGTCATGTCATCTCTCTGCATTGGTATCAGAGTGTTGTTTGATGATGCACTCTTTTACTCTTGAGAGTAAACAAGTAAAAATTATGTAATGCTGTCATATACTGCTCTCTCTCTCTCTTGAAATACCCTACTTCCATTCGTTTTTTCGGCCTTTTCCTTCCTGATAATGGTTTGTAGTGCTAGGTTTAATCAATTTGTCATGTCATGAGATTTTGCTTATTACACATTGTTGGAGACAACTGGATATCAATATCTTTTTTTTTTTAATTTTCCCTTCCTACCCAAAAACATCAGGGGTATGAAACCTGCGGGTGGGCCCAATCTGGCCCACAGGCCTTATGTGCGACACCCTTTAAAGTCACAGCATTTATGGGAAACATCTTAAAAACATTGATGGCAAACTCTTGTTAAAGTATGCTGTCAAATGATTATTTACGAAGTTGACGTAAACATTATAATGTTTACTCTGCACCTTACTGTTTACCTTCTACAGTGTGTTTTCCCCCTCAGATAACGTTTTGGTGAATTTATGATTTTGCTATAAAGTCAAAAACAATGTGTACATCACTGCACAGAATTTAGGTGTATTTGTAGATTAGTAAATACAAAATGTGTCCATGATCTTAATATGGTAAGTGAAAATATTATTATAATGAAAATGTTATTGTTATTGACATCCTGCGCAATGGACGGTAATATTACATATTTGAATATCAATGCTTAAACTGTGTTTTCAAAACTCTGCTGTGTCCAGCAGAGTTTTTATTCAATGCAGATTTTGATTTCATCAAATTTGGGATGGTAAATGAAAGCACTAATTTATCACATAAAACCCCTATGAAGTATTGACATTCAGCTTGAATTTCCCCTTGGGGATCAATAAAGTATCTATCTATCTCTATCTATTTATCTATCTCTATCTCTATCTATAATTATTTAAATATTTATTTATTATGACCTTTATATATTAATATTACACATTTTCATTTTGTAAAGTACCAACTGAAATTATGGGGATAGCATTGGAAACCACATACTCTGGGCACGGAACACAGCAGTGCTGCAGAACAGGAGGGGCTGTCCGTCTAATACAGGTGTCTGGCTCATTGTAGCTCCACAGCCACACGTGGACTTTGTAGGTGGAATGAGCTGCAGCACCCCACCTACGCTTTCAAAAAGCTCTGTTGGAGGGTTTGAGTAGACAACCTGCACACACATTAAACATTAGTCTACAATCAATTTGTCTGTAGGGTATAGCTTTTGAAAAAGGTACATTTGGGCACACCTGCTCTTCCACCGCAATCTGAAAACAGATGTTGTCTTCGGAGACCACTGCAATAGCCCTCTCCCTATAGACAGTGGTTGACTCCACGTCCTGAATGAACTCTAACACCTCTGGCACCTGATGGAGGGCTTTGAGCTCTTTCACATGGGTGCAGCTGTAGTGACAGGAGCAAAGAAAACAATAGATGTTCCTGTCTCTGCCTGCCACTACAGTAAACACCTGTCTCCCTTTGAAGACATATTTGGTCGAATCAAAAGGGATTGGAATGAGTATGTCCGAGGCCTGAAAGCACAAAATCACATGTTATATTGCTTACAGACATGTATAAATTATTACACCAAGTCAATTTTCCATTATCAAAGATCTTTTTGGATAATGAGAAGACTAAGTGTTGTTGTAGAACAATATTACTGTTACTAATAACTTAATGCAGGTGCAAACATATTCTTTCATTGTATCAAGGTGAAGTGAAGTGAAGTGATAAGTATTGAACATGCTGAACTTACATCCACTGGCTGCATGTCAGAATCTACATAATCTGAAAAGGGTTAATAGGTTAATATGATATGCAATTCTATAGACCCTTTTAACAATAAAAACAAAAACAATGCTTGAACGTTCTATTTGGGCCCCAATCTACTTCCTCTGCATTAAGATAACATATGGAATGTTAAAAAGGAAGCCTTGTGGGGCCAACTATGATGCTGATAATGGAACTCTCTTGAAAGGGTCCATACACTCCGTCATTAGAAAATCAATATGAACCAGTTCACGTCTTTATTTGTAATACTTACCATTCTTCATCTCATCTCCTACGATCGCATGCAATGCTTTTGCATGGACACAATTCGGATAGAGACTCAGAAATTCTACAAAAGATCAATCAAATAGGAGCAATAATGACATGTTTTGCAACAATACTTGTTTCTAATTTATGGAAGCCCATTTGCGCCACATAAAAAAAAATTCAGATCTATTATATCTCATTATTGTGAGATACTATGTCATTATTGTGAGATAGTATCTCGTTATTGTGAGATAGTATCTCGTTATTGTGAGATACTATCTCACAATAATGAGATACTATCTCACAATAACGAGATACTATCTACCTATCTCACAATAATGAGATACTATCTCACAATAATGAGATACTATGTCAGAATAACGAGATAGTATCTCACAATAACGTATTGTGAGATAGTATCTCATTATTCTGAGATAGTATCTCGTTATTGTGAGATAGTATCTCGTTATTGTGAGATACTATCTCACAATAACGAGATACTATCTCACAATAATGACATAGTATCTCACAATAATGAGATATAATAGATCAGAATATTTATTTTTATGTGGCGCAAACGGGCTTCCATACTAATTAACTCTGTGGTAATGTAGAGAAAGACAGTAGCTTTATTATACCTGTACATGTCAAGTGAGATTTGTTCCTGCAGGCAGATATATCCTTGGCCCTCATGCTGTTACAAGTGCAGCAATAGCACCACTTTGAACCATCTGAATACTCCATGGCCTGCCGGCTGACCATGACATACTTTGGCATCTACATGAAAACAAGTATATTAGAAATTGTGCCAGAAAGTTCAGATACTAATCTTAAAAACATATGATTGATAAGGTGAGATCAAAACTTACTTCTGTGGAACTCACTCCATGACACTGTGCTAACAGATATATCTGTTCTGTGACAGAACTGCTGCACAGCATGATTTCATCTGAAAGCAGCAGCTGCTGCACATACCGGCCTTCGTCAGATGACTGAAAAACACACATCAGCACATCACATCAGCATCACATCAGCTTGTCTTATGAACAAACATGACAGCCATTTTGAATAGACAGCCTTTTTTACTTACAGTTGATACATGTAATTCTTCTGTGCTCGAAATAACTACAAATAAAGAGAGAACAGGATTAAAACATAGAAATACTTGAGCTCATATAGGCAAGGCAAGGTAAGTTTATTCATAGCACATTTCATACACAGGGATAAATCAATGTGCTTTACATAGACAAAAGCAAATAATAGTAGTAAACAAAAGCAAAAGCATAAAAGTGCAATGGGTAAAAAAGTAAAGTACATAAAAATACAGTAATAGAATAATTAAAAGATAGGTTAAAAGACATGATGAACTAAACATCTATACAAATATGTATACATGTAACATTCAAGTCTATTCTTTGCCATCACTAGACTAGCATAGGAAATCTTTGCCAACTTACATGCACTGCCTGTGTTTAGTATTTCTTGAGAATCTGCTGAAAGTCAAACACAAAGAAAACAAAACATTTTTAACTTATTAACAGCACTTTGAGGGTCTTAGTCTGCTGATTGATTTAACACTTACCAGTATCAGAAGGGTAGTGTGATTCCACCGGAAGTGGAGACAAGTCTGTCAGGGAAAAGAGCTCATTTTAATTATCTCTGTAAAATCTCTGATTTAAGTGATTAGTTGTGTTCAGTTGCTCAAAGTGACAGTGGTGACCTAAGTGCAAACCCAAGAGCAAAAAATAACAACAACTAGTCACAACATACTGTATGTGTACATAGCTATGATATGACAGAGTGAGCTATGAACAATAAAGAAATAGAAAAGAAATTGGAGTACCGATAAAGGAAGTTGCAGCAGTCACTGGTTCAGCCAGAGGCACAGGCACAGCCACAGGTGCCCAATGTGTCTGTTAAAATCAATTCAGTTTGAAAAAAAATGCTTCAACAAGACATTGACATCATTCGGTTTAAGGATACACTACTTCAAACCTTACCCTTTTCACTTTCCTCCTCTGTTTGACAACTGGAACATTGTTCCAGTCTATTCCTAGAAATGACTGGCCAGTGAATTGGGATGTCATGTCCTGGGCTCTTTTTCTTGAAGCTGTATCATAGAAACATGTTGGAACAAATAGAGATTTTGCTAAAACATTAACACCTGAGTGAAAGTAGAAAAGTGGCACACAAGGAAAGTACATAGATAGATAGATAGATAGATAGATAGGGACTGAGCCTGTGATTCTGTGTGCATGGTAAGGTGCTCTATAAGAGTGAGTGTGCAAATAAGTAAGTCCAACAGTGCAACAGTACAAGAATAAAGTCTAGAGACCAGCATAAAATAAATATGGACATAAGAGAATAATGCAGCCAAAGTAATATAAAAAACTATATCAATGCAAGAACAAGTTGAAGTAATAGGGTTACAGCCATTGGTCAAGTATTAAGTATAAAGTGAGTAATAGGTATTAAGTACGGCTACAATCCAGGCTGTGGGAGGAAGGGAGGGGTTATGCATATGTGCTAATATAGCATGCAAACAGTGTAGCAGTAAAAACATGCTATTGGAGTATATGTGCTATTTTTTTTAGAAGGTTTCTTTTTTTTTGCACTGCAAAGGATTTTAAACAAAAACGTTTAGGAGAAAAATGTTTATGAGCCACATTAATGTTATGTGTCACATGCCTGAGATGATCATATCAAATAAACAAAAACATAAAATAGATACAGTTCTGGTGCCTGATGCATTTCTGAGCCAGCCTGTTCCTTTGAAAACCCATAACATAGATGTAAAAGTGGAAAGAGCATTTCAGAGACAAATATTCTGGCTACAAACAAACATTGAACATCTTTCAATACATGCCAGCGATTTTCTAAAATGTATGTTTAATTAACATATTAGACAAATGCCTAATCATAGGTCTATATTTACTGTCACACGTTTGCAATATTTAACTTGAAGTAATTGAAGTAATGTAGGCTACGCTGCGCTCTGATCATAGAATAAGGATACACGCCTGTCCAATAGATGTCGCTACAATAATATACAAACTATGGAATGACACGAAATACGAAGGCTTTAACAGTAGAAGAATTTTTTTTTTTTTTTTTAAAAAAGGAGCGTTTTAGTGAGAACGTTTATGCAGTTACCAAGTTTATGACAACCCGCGCACACAAACTTGTCTTGAAACATGGCTGCGTGCACTTGTTAACTTTTACATTCTAATAACACAATGCGTCGTGCAGAACATTTAACAATTCATTGAAAAGACGAACATACCCATTGTCTCCGAAGGTCATCGGCCGGAACAAGACGGACTAAGCCGAACTCATAGAATTGACCAATAAAAACTCGAGATGACAATAACCAATCAGATCAACTTGCGGTGCTTTACCCATGACTTGGGTATGCTTCATACCTCAGTTTTATTTGGCGTGCAGGGGGAAAAAACCTTTCCAACACTTTGCCGCTGGTGCCCTCCAATACACAAATCCGGCGAAACACGGAAGTAAAGCAGCGCCGCCATTACTGCGTTGCCTTGCTGCTAAGGAAGTAGCAAAATAATGTGTTGGTCCCGTAGGCGGCTGTAGCAGACGTTAGCTGTAGATGCGAAATCTTCTTCTTTTTCTTAATTTTTATTTAGTACGTATGCTGTTCAGTGATGCCGGGAAAAGCGTGTTGTGTGGTCGGCTGTTTTAACAACAGTAGGAATATACAGATCTAGAATTAAACCGTTTGTGAAATTCACAAACCTTTGTTGCACATTGAGTGCCCATGTTTACAGGCTTACGGATTACACAGAGTTCCTTGTCGAGTGGAGGACCAAGATGTGCGTTAAAAGTGGATGAAATACATACGATTAATAAAATAATCCTGAATACCTGTAAGAACATGTATTTTACTGCTACAAGTGGTCGTGGCTAATAGTTATTTGCAACTTCTGAAGCTTGTGAACATATTAGCAACACAGCTACTAATGATAGCATTCGGTTTATTGTTGTCATTAATTAATACACGTCTTAATACATTATGTTGTCAATAAATTACCTTAATCGGTAAGTTTTGGCCACTGCCTGACATCATCTACCCAATGTTCCCTTTCACCTGACATTTTTTCATGAGCAGGATCTCCTATTTGATATTCTCTGACAGGATGCTTTCATTGAAAAGCCATTAGCAAGTGTCACACCGTCACACTCCGCAGGCACGCAGTAATGGCTGCAGGCAAGATGGCAGCGCCCATAAAGTTCGCGGCGGATTGGTGTATTGCCGACGTCGGTAAGACCGAACGTGCTGTCTGGATATGGTCTAACTTATGAACGTGTCGGGTCAACGTCAACGATAAGTAAGTTAGGCTAACGTAAACGTTAGCTATTTGCTGTTGTCATATGCTATATGCTTTAGGCTACGTGATGGCCATTTATCACACTCATTTTAGGTACTACTTTTACGAGGTCTGTAGTTCTGTCAAAATGTATCTTATCGTTGAACAGACTACATGGTTATCTTCCTTAGACTTCGTAGATGTAGTTACTACAATTTGGAAGCGAATTTCGAAGTGTAAATATGGTTTTAATGTGTAAACAGACCAACCGCGATTTTGCAATTAAGTGAATGGAGTCTTTTTAGGTAGGGCTACTAGGCTCACGAAGTCTGTAGTTCTGTCAAAATGTATCTTATCTATGAACGGACTACATGGTTATCTTCCTTAGACTTCGTAGATGTAGTTACTACAATTTGGAAGCGAAATTCGAAGTGCAAATATGGTTTAAATGTGTAAACAAGACGCCTGATGTTTAATATATGTTAATGAATGGGCACAGTATTATTGTGTACAGTAATGGGCTATCAGTAGGCTTGGGTATCGAATATCGAGTATTGGTTGGAACCGGGACTATCTTTGCGATTTTCCCGGAATCGTTCAAAAGTTTAAATTTCGATTCCTACTTTCGATTCCCAGTCTGCCGACAGGAAGAAGAAACGTCTGAACACCAACGAAGAAGCGCATAGTTAATAGAATTAAAATTCATGGAGAAGGTCAGACTATTTCATTCAGAAAGCAGGGTTCCCGAGGATCCTTAAAAAGTCTTAAATAGGCTACAACTGAATTTTCGAAAGAGAGGTATTAAATGTGCGTATGGGACCGCCAGCGAGTGCAAGAGAGCGAGTGATGTCTCCATCCAGTTTCGTGTATTTAAAACGCAATTGTATACGTGATAGGCTATTAGGCTACGGGAGGAAGTGTAGTGGTTGCAGAGTGAAGATGTTTTTCACGGGTTTGGTTAAAGGTGTGAAAACGGTAATAATACAGTAGGCCTATGTACAAAATAATATGCCTGGCGTTTTCGTGGTGTAGCTGAGGCCTGAGAGATAGACAGGGTAGCCTACGTGGAATGAGGGAGCCTACGGTAGAATGAGCGGGAGAAAGAGTTGGTAAGCCAGTTAGCGATAGGTTGGCCATATGTTCGAATTTAGGCCGGACATATGGATTTTAAAAGCCCTGTCCGGCGTCCGGCGCAGCCTCAAGCCGGACGTTTATTTGTTCTCCTTTTTGGAGTTGCGCTTGGCATCTAAAGTCTTTGCTCGGACGCAGCATCGTTTCACAAACTATGGACGCGAAGACTGCTGGTGAAATTATGTGCAGTTCTTCGCAATCAGGAGGAAATACTGTATACCGGTATGTTAAGTTGATCTGTTTGCATCTTTCCAGCGTGTGTTGCTGGCCTAGCCTAGGGAAGAAAATATCTGTCTTAAGTTATAATAGCCTACCTGTAATATCTGCCAGCAGCTTGCTTGCCAGCGTTTCCCAGTAGGCTAGGCCTACTTAGCAAAAGTTGTGAAATATAACCGCATATGCTTTGAATGTCGGCGACTGCTACATAAAAATACGTGCGTTCATAACGTGCGTGCTTGAGATGAAACCAGCAGTTTTCAGCAGGATCATGCGAAGAGGACCTGTCTCTTAATTAATTTAAAACAAGTCAATGGTTTTACAATGTTTCAGTCAAGCTTTGGTTGGTTTAGATACAACTGGTATGCAAAATGTAAAGTAGTGGATTAACTTTGATTTGCTGTGCTGCATATGGACAATAGATGCACATAGTAAATTATATAAAGTAGGCTTATTAAAATATGTAAATAGCTTAGTTAACTTTGAAAAAAATATTTAAGGGAATCCAGTCCAGTGCACATGTCTTTGGCAAGTAGCCCTAGGCTACTACAGACACAGGTGAAGAACAGCCTCAGCAGTAAGCAAAACCAAATATGTACAGTACAGCCAGCTTCAAAAGCAAGCAGTCCAGACCCTAAAATTGGGCATTTATAGCTGTGAAGGTAATTCACACACAATTATTTTCTTTCGCCAAAATATTTTTGGTAACTTCTGTAGACATCCAAAATGGGGTGGGGGTTAAAATTAGTAGGAAAAAAAAACTATTGCATTAAACAGTCTTATATATCTTTTTGCCGTGGTATAGTCTTAATTTTCATTTAGATGTCTTGAAAAGGTCTTTAAAAGTCTTTAAATTTGCACTTGGAAAATGTGCAGATACCCTGAGAAAGACCGTTGGTTAGCTAGCTCATTTAAAATATCCTAAACTTTTTTTGACCCTGCCTTTAAAAAAAATCGGAATCGAGAATCGTTAGGAACCGGAATCGAAATAAGAAATCGGAATTGGAATCGGAATCGTTCAAATTGAAACGATACCCAACCCTAGCTATCAGTAGTATGTAAACAGTTCATGTGTTATGTGATTTACATAAACTAGTAAACAACAGAAATGTTAAAAGCTGGTATTGTGTTTCCTGAATTCTTACATTCAGGCATTCAAATGAAATGTAATTAAATAGCATATCAATCATGCAACAATGCAAAAACAATGAAACTAGTGTAGGCCTAATTATATTTTACATTAGTAAAGCAGTACTCTGATGTGCATGCTTTCACAAACTTTTGTGAACAATCTTAGCACTTTAAACATTGACTGTTTTGAAGTGCATGTAGGCAATATAGTATAAAAATAATAATAATTGTGATATCATTACAATTTGATGGGGGGGTGGGTTCATGTAGGTGGGCCCTATGACCCCAAAGTATGCCTTGACTGGGCCTCAGGTCAAAGAAGTTTGAGAAAGGCTGATGTAGACGACAAAGCAGCAAGGAGGCGTCGTGTGATCATTTAAACAAGTTTTATGACAAGGTCGATGAGGGTGGGAAAAATCGTACATTTCTGTGCAAACTTTGCCCGCACTTCAGTCACATTGTCTTTTAAGAAAATGCAGTCCATTTTTCGGTTTCAGCAGTCAACAACCTCAGAACTGACCCTTCAGGCCTCTCAGGAGGCACTGGCCTTCTAACCTAGCGACCACCTGAGCAACCAGCATGATTGCCCTAGCAACCAGCATAGCAACCACGTTATTTATGCGTTTTAGCTTATTGGATGTTGCGTTGATGCAGATAACTTTTGATCCGTGTGCCCGATTTTGATAAAATGAGGTACCGTTGGAATCCTTGGATGAGGCCGAGTTCCGTGCCCCAGATTAAACCCACTCTTGCAGTTCCTCGGAACCGCAATTCTAGTTATCTTCCTATTCACCCACTTTTTGGCCGAACTACTGCTCCTAGACCGTTTGAGCTATCGACGCGGTTCGAACTCCAAAAATTCAGGCCCGAACCGGTGTAACTTGCTTGTTGCTTTCGTGTCGCTGGCCCTTGTCGTTTTCGCGGTATTCCCGTTTTTCGGCGTTTTTGGGCCCCATTCAAATGAATGGCGGAATGCTGGGGCTTTATGACATCACAGCACCTCATTACTTGCACCTGGTAGAGCTCTGCTGCTAGAGTTGATTACTTGCACCTGGCAGAGTTCATCTGGCAATGTCTAATGGGCTGGGCTGTCTGTGTATATGAAGGTGTGTGCATGTAACTTTTGACCAGTATGTCCGATTTTCATGAATGAGGTACCGTTGGAATCCTCGAATGAAGCCCAGTTCAATGCCTTGCCAGCACTAAGTGTAAAGGTAATGTCAAACCATGTTCATATAGGTCATTAAAAAAAAAAAAAAAAGTATTTTCCCAATCCATTCAGCCCAGTCCTATGCCCAGCTAGCTCCACTCAAACCTAGTCATGTGTACAGTTGTATAGATTATTAGATTGAGAAACACACTTTCATACAGATATTATGTACATCCACGCAGCACTAGCATTCAAGTTACTCATCATTGCCCGGCAAGAAGTCCACATTCAATTCAATTGTCTTGCCACGATCTGTGGAGCTTACAGACAATGTTAAATTACTATAGGTTCTGTATGCTATTTAAAGCCGACCTAACGATCACGGTGTGTTGCAATGCATTCTGGGTGCTGTGCTGTGATTCGACGGCTCGTCACCTGACCCACCAAACAACATGCTTGAACTAAACGTAGAGTAAAAATAAATCGCTACCAAGGCTCCAAATAGCAACACACTTACACCGTAGCATAATGAGGGTATCTACATGTAAACCGAAGCATTGAGAACTGTGTAAGTCTACAGGCAGTTTATTAAAAAGAAAAACAGTACCGTTCACGTCTCGTTCACATATACAGACGGGCGCCATCTTGGGAAAAAACAACTCTGGGTAAATCTCGCGTGAAACTGAGAATGAGAACTGAACGCAACAGGATATACACGGAAGAGATGGCGGGTTATTCGAACGAATTTGTGTTTCTTTTTAATAAATTGCCTGTACACTTACAACGTTCTCAATGCTTCGGTTTACATGTAGAGACCCTCATTATGCTACCGTAAGTGTAAAACTTACAGCAAGTACGGACGCAGCTCCAGAAAAACACGAGTTGAGTTCAGTAAAGCTAACTAGTCCAGCTAACTAGTCCAGCTACACTTAAAAATACCACCCCCTCTAAAAATGTATGACAAGGCCAGTAGCAGTAATATAAATGCTGTAACGAAAAGGTGTAAATATACAAACTTTATGTTGAAAGTGTAAGAACCTTTTCCCATATGAATGATTGGGAAACAGCTTTCATAACAAGACCTCCGAAATTCAGAAAAACATGCATTAAAATGTGCATGCATTAGACATGATTCTGGCGATTTATAACATGCCCAAAGACGTAGATGTAATCAAGTCAGATACTACATCACAGATCTGTGGACACAATGGTGCCACATATGATACCCTAGCCCACCTCCACCGCTGAAGTGTCCTCTTTTCCACAAACACTCAACGTTAAAATATTCACAACTCCACAAGGTACATATTGTGTATAGTAACATCTTACCACTGTGATAAAATCCCTGCACTGTTAATGGCATGTTTAGCTGTAGACATGTTAGTTTCACAATGTATCTAGTACAACACAGGAAGAAAATAAACATGGTATAACATCACATCATAAGGTTTATTGAAGAGATGGACTCTAGGTAAACATTGTAATGTTCTTCTCCTAGCACCCTTAACTGCAGGCAACACATGTGTCAAATGTCCTCAACAAACTGGATGTTTAGATGTCAGTGGATGTAAAGGTTAAGGCTTTATGGTAACTGGCATTTCACAACAGCAACAGATGTAGTCAAGTCAGATACATCACTTAAAGATATGGCTAAACTCAACTACAGTAGTGACTATGGTTGAAGTCTTGCCAAAGATTCCAAAGGCACACTGCTTGATACAATTAAAAAGCCTTTAATATAATGGGCTAACGCGTTGCGACTAGTGTCTTCTTCAGAGCCTAAACACTGACTAATTCCCAAGTCCCTATAACAAAGAGAAGGTGCAGGCAATTAAGTAGGACTAAGTGGCAGGTGCTTAGACTCCACCTATCAGTCAATTATTGGTGCACCATGTCACACATAAAAACATCATACATACATCAAGTTAAAAACAATTATACTACTTTTGAGGACTACAATAATTATTTCATACGGGCTACAAAAAACGGTTCACCTTGAAATATTCAGATAAGCTTAAAGAGAATGGAAAAATAAGCATTTCATATAGGACGAACTATGTCTCCCTCTTGTGGCCATTTTGTACATATTTCTTATTCTACCCAAATATTTTTTAAAAGATAGTTAACATTGTAAACATTGAGTTACCTATATTAAGTGCTCTGAAGAAGACATACAGTCTTACAGTTACAATTAGCAAATATTAGAATGTCTTTATAGAAAGGGGGTATAGTCCAAGTCTTCATTAAGTCCTGGGTTTATGAGGGCTTTTAGTGTATAAATCCAGTAGGTCTCCCTCTGTAATAATTTTTTAAGTTTGTCCCCTCCTCTTTTGGATAGCTCAATTGTTTCTATTCCCATTGCCCTTAGTGACTCTGGGTTGCATCCATGGTGTTGCTTGTAATGCTTCGCCATTGGGTAATCCTCATTTCCTGTACGAATTGCATATTTGTGCTCTGCTATCCTCTGTTGTAGTTTTCTTTTTGTCCTTCCGATGTAGAAATGTCCACATGGGCAATATAGGTAGTACACCACATAAGTGGTATTGCAGTTGATGTATCCTTTGATATACTGGGTTTTCTGAGCATGCACATCTATAAATTTCTTAGTTTGCTGCATAGTCGTGCAGTGGTTACATCTCCCACATTTAAAGAACCCTTGCAGTCTCCGATCGAGCCATGTGTCCTTTTTGTCCCCGGGGAGATAGCTCTGGACAAGTTTATCTCCGATGGTCGGTGCTCTTTTGAAGCTTATGACTGGTGCATTGGGGAATATTTCTTTTAGTGTAGGATCACATTCAATCATTTTCCAGTTATTATTTACGATTTTCTTTAGTTCATTTGCTCTGGTATTATACTGTGTCACAAGGTACACTTGTTGTTCTCCGGGTGGTTTTTGTTTGTGTTGTAGGAGGTCTTGTCTTTTCAGAGATTTTGTTTTGTTATATGCTTCATTTATGATTTTACATTTGTACCCTCTGTTTTTGAAACGTAACTTCATTTCCTCTGCCTTTGTCTCAAAATCTGACTCCTGATCACATATTCTTTTTAGCCGTTGGAACTGCCCATACGGTATATTTTTCTTCAGTGATGGAGGATGGAAGCTGTCTGCCCGGAGCAGTGTGTTGCGGTCAGTTGGTTTTCGGAAGACTGTGGTGTTAATACGTCCTTCCTTGTCCTTCTGTATGGTGAGATCTAAGAAGTCAATTTGAGTCAGGTCATATTGCATACACAATTTTAGGTTTTTATTGGTGTTGTTGAGGTATCTATGAAATGAAGTTAGTTCTTGTTCAGTACCAGAGAAGAGGAACACTAGGTCATCAATATAACGTCCATAAAAAGTGATCATGTTCCTGTAAGGGTTGTTGCATGAATAAACAAAGTGTTCTTCCCATAGGCCCATGAATAAATTGGCTAGGCTTGGTGCATAACATGCTCCCATTGCTGTTCCTTTTATTTGTTGGTACAAGAAGCTGGGCGTGTGTTCAAATAATGAGACAGAGCATTGAGGCCTTCTTCATGGTCTATGTTCGTATATAAAGCCTCCACATCCATTGTGACGAGGTAGCAATGTCCAATGTTCATCAGAAGGGCCAACTTATTAAGTACGTGTGTTGTATCCTGGATAAATGATGATAGATTGGAGACATAAGGTTGAATGAAGTGGTCTATGAATTTTGGTATGGGTTCTGTCAGAGATCCATTGCCAGATATTATGGGTCTCCCTGGAGGATTATGCAGATCTTTGTGCACTTTTGGTAGCATATAGAAGCAGGGTAGTACAGGATTAGGACAAAATAGATAATCATGCTCTGCTTTGCTTATCCAGGCATTATCCATAGCACCTCTCAAAATTTGCTTCAAGTCATTTTTCATTTGTTCCATAGGGTTAGTCTTCAAACTTTTATAGAATGCAGTATTGTCAGATACATCACTGCAGATGCAATAATCAGCCTTATCAGAATACATGTGAACACATACATCCCCTTATATCTTTGAGGTGAAATGGGATCTATCAAACATTATTTTAAATTAAAGACGTGATGTTAGTGTTCTTCTTCTGGCCACATTTACTGCAGTCAACACAGGTGTCAACGGTCCACAAAAATGTCAGTAGATGTTAAGGTATTATTAAGGCTATGGTAATTGATGTATGCACATAAGCTACTCCATCACTGCAGATGCATATGGTTACAGCTGAGATGGCTTGCAGATCCATCGGCAAAACTGCATTCTATGTCTGTAAACACAAGTGGAAGGAAGCACACTACTTTTAATAATAATAATAATAATACTAATGAAAAACATGCATAATTACACAGATATTTAGCACTGTAGGTGGCAACATCTGAAATATGAAGTTTTGTAGTTTACTTGCCATAGTGGGGATATGGCCCTTGTACAGTCGACAAGACCTCTAAACAGGAAAGGAATGGTCCGTCACTGCAGGTGCATGTGGTTGGTGCAAAAAATACATAGATAAAATGAAAACGCATAATTACACGGATAATATGAACAGTGGTTGATGCCATCTAAAGCATTCCACACGACTTCACAGAAAGTAGGTTTGAGTGAAGAGATTTGTAGTATAGCTACCTTATCCAGTAGTTTGCAGCTGTTGTGCATTTGTTGGTGGAGAGGCTCGCAGTATCCATCCTCCCAAGCTATATATTCACAACAGGAAAAGATAAGAAAGAACAAAACATTTGAAATACTACAGGGGAGATCGTAATGTCAAATTAAAGAGTGGAGAGGCTTCAACCATGCCTACCTTAGTAGGACAGAGACAGGGCTCTGTAGAGTGGCTGGTTATTTTACG
Source organism: Alosa pseudoharengus (assembly GCF_046254945.1). Taxonomy (NCBI): domain Eukaryota; kingdom Metazoa; phylum Chordata; class Actinopteri; order Clupeiformes; family Clupeidae; genus Alosa; species Alosa pseudoharengus. The sequence continues at coordinate 35,418,828 of NW_027468674.1, read as the reverse complement.
TCAGCTGGTGGCGATCTTAAAGATGGGTTGCCGTTTGTCCCCCCAAGCTACATTCGCTGTATGGAGACAGGTTGGACGACCAGGGGGAGGGCAGTGTTTTGGCTCAGTGAAGCCCCTCAACAGGAAATAAATGGCCCGCTCCAGCACTACTGCAAAAAATACATAGATAAAATGGAAAACACATAACTACACAGATATTCTGAACAGTGGTTGGTGACATCTAAAGCATTCCACTCGTCTTCACAGAAAGTAGGTTTGAGTGAAGAGATTTGTCGTATAGCTACCTTATCCAGTAGTTTGCAGTTGTTGTGCATTGGTTGGTGGAGAGGCTCACAGTATCCATCCTCCCAAGCTATATATTCACAACAGGAAAAGATAAGAAAGAAAAAAACATTTGAAATACTACAGGGGAGATGGTCATGTCAAATTAAAGAATGGAGAGGCTTCAACCATGCCTACCTTAGTAGGACAGAGACCATAGAAAGAAGATTGAGTGAAGAGGTTTGTAATGTAGCTACCTCATATATCATACAGTAGTTTGTAGCTGTTGTGCATTGGTTAGCAAGGCCCCTCAAGAACAAATGAACCCTGTCACTGCAGGTGCATGTGGTTGGTGGAGAGGCTCCAAAACTACTGCAAAAAATACATAGATGAAATGGAAAACACATAATTACACAGATGTTCTGAACAGTGGTTGCTGACATCTAAAGCATTCCACTCGTCTTCACAGAAAGTAGCTACCTTATACAGTAGTTTGCAGCTGTTGTGCATTGGTTAGCAAGGCCCCTCAAGAGCAAATAAACCCTGTCACTGCAGGTGGTTGGTGGAGAGGCTCACAGTATAAATGTTCCAAGCTATATTCACAACAGGAACAGACAAGAAAAAACATTCGAAATACTACATGGGAGATGGTAATGTCAAATTAAAGAGTGGAGAGGCTTCAACCATGCCTACCTTAGTAGGACAGAGACCAGGTTCTGTAGAGTGGCTGGCTATTTTATGTCAGCTGGTGGGGATCTCAAAGGAGGGTTGCCGTTTGTCCCCCCAAGCTACATTCGCCGTGGGGAGAGACAGGTAGGACAACCAGGGGCAGGTGAGTGTTTTGGCTCAGGTGGAAAGGATGGCAATAAAGAGCGAGTCCAATCAGAATTAATTATTGTCATCATATTTTGTGTATGTTTGAGGGAAGTCCAAATTTTACTATTGTCATATTTGTTTTGTAGTGGGGAGTCCAATCAAAATATACATTTAGTGTTTTTTTTTTGGGGATCACCTTGACCTCAGAAATAGTTGATGATTATTGAATGTGAATAAAAGAATGGAAAATGAACCATAACTGCAAACAATGACCTCATAATAAATAATAAAGTGCGATGAATGAAATGTATCATTACAAGTATTTTAGTAGCCTGACTTTGTAAAGTCTAGGGAGTTATGCATGTAAAGAATTGCATGTCTCAAAACTGTGAAATGGGTAAAATGCCTTAAACTGTTTAAATTAATGTATTCAGATTGCATTGTGTGAAGGTTAATGCCATAAGTGTTTGTAACCTGTAAGAATGTAACCGATCTCTCTTGATGACTGTAAAAGTGTATGTTGCTAAATGTAATGTGTCACATGGTTATAAATGCCATTGAATGTAAACTGTTTGTGTAACCTCTGGAAACTATCTGTAAACCTGAATGTAATGTATCATCTCCGAAATGTAACCCGGAGAAGTATGTTAATGCGTGTCATCTTAAATTGTTGGTTAAGATCAGTGACTTCTAGAATGTATTAGCTAACGTGAGAATATTCCCAGCTATATTCCCAGCTAACGTGAGAATATTCCCAGCCCTCGTGGGAACTTCTAGAAGGTTCTAAACTGTCGTGGGAAAATAGGATTGATTTGTCTCAGGAATGTGTGGGGGAGGACAAGTCCACCTAGTATAAATAGGGGCCGAACTAAACGATCGGGGCTGCTTCTTCTTTTTTCCTTCCTTCAACTCGTTGGGTTTTTGCTTTATGATGTCGCGTGTGGTTGTCAGAATTCGTCCTCCGAAATTCGTTGAGAAGCAAAGTGTTGGACGTCGTGCCAGGCTGAGTCGCGGACCGAAACTCCGTGGAACCTGTTGCAGATATCAGACCTGCTACTCCGACAGAGAGTGACTGCAGAAGACAATCAGCTGACTTTTTCCCTTTTTTGAGGACTTACTTTTTTTCCTTATATTCTCTTTTTCTCCATTTGTGGATTTACCATTTTTATTGTAATCACTTCTCCATTTGTGGATTTACTATTTTCCTATTTTGTGGATTTATTCTTTTTACATTTTCTACAACATTGTAACCTGCAAGTGGATATTACGCCGCATTTTGTTATCATCACCAAAGTGCTGAAAAGTAAAGAACTTATTTAACCTTGGCATCTAATTCTTCAAGCAGTATTTTTGTCTTTTCTTGGTCTTTCTACGAATTCCAGCAGGAGGGTAAGATAACTTGTCTCTTCTGTGGTTATTCATCTGTCTTTTCTAAGACTAGGGTCAGCGTGACTTTGTACTGAAGGACGGTAAAAAGGTCTCCACTCTTTAAAAACCTGAGCAAGAAGTAGCCTATAACCTGTGTCTCTAGATAAATTCTAGGGTCAAACATCTTCGCACGTTAGCCAACTGTTCGAGACCTAGGCGTAGTCGCTCCTTATTTCATAAACATCTCAATAAATCCACCACGGAAGCCTGATCAACTTCCAAGGGGGATATTCAAAAATAGGAGTAAATAGGTTATCTGCGCCGCAGAGGGAAGACGTGCGACTTCACTCGACAGTAGGTGCCTGCTATCTACAATCAACCTCAAGGGGGTATCGTGTGTCTTAACTGCCTTAACTGCCTAGACACGGTCAATAAAAGACCATCGCAGAAGACAAAAAATGTATTGTAGGCTAATCTAACATTATCATCTGCCTGCTAAAAAATGAGCAGTCTCTGCACAGTTCCCCGTTAAGGCTATTAGCTACAAGATGGCAGTCGACAATCGGGAGAGATGTTAACGTTACGTTAATCCAGTTTACTTGACCTTAACTTAACGTTACGTTACCAAAAATAAGCCCTCTCTATGGAGAGTAGCAGGTCAGTTAACGTTAAATCACTTACCATTACGGATAACTGTTCCACAAACCATTATCTGCAAGTAGATGAACAATTTTACATGAGAAGGTTGTTTTAACTGTTGAAGAAATAATGAAGCTGTAATAACAACGTTTTACTGATAGAACCTATAAGCCTTAGCTAGCATAGCATATTCCACCAATGAGCTAAATTAATGTTAACTTAGCATCGCTCATAGATATATACACTAGATGTCGCCTTCTGCTTCTCAGCATGCGTCAACACCGCCGCCATCTTTGTACAGGGATCTGAATCGCTAAACTAGTTCTCCTGTATTGTCAGCGTTACCTATTTAGCGACGTTTGGCCATCCCCAGCGATTAGCGACAAATTTGGGAACTTCTCACAATGATGGCAGATCGGCTTCTTTGTTGTTGAAACGTAAGAAAATCACCTTTCTCATGGCTTTGTCATTTATGAATTCAGCTACATCTCGTTTGCCCATGGCACTGACCCATGATTATAAAAGTAACGACTGGCGTAGCCTATGTAGTAGCAGAGGTAAATGTTCTACAGATCTACAGCAACTTCTGGTGAGATTACAACTTACATGAGTAAACGAGACGAGGGGTATGTGGCCTCAACCAGAGCCTGTCTACGAAGAGCCTGTTTACTTTCATTGTATCGAACCTGGTTGCAGTTTACTCATTGTTCCTCTAGGGGCCGCCGCTAGCTAGTGCAGAATGAATGGGAGTCTATGGGGCTAGACGGGTAAAATGTATCTTTATTATCGTCTTAAGCTTAGTTTTCTGTAGACTCAACCATAAATACATGCCTGTCAGTTGGAACAACCCAAAAAATTAGATAATTGCTTGAGATTTTGACGATTTATGGTGATTTTATTTTCGCTAGATCTTTGCCCAGATTGACGCTAATGCATTATAGAGGAGTGGATCACTGAAGCAAGATGGCGTCTCGATTGACGCATTCGTTCCAATGAACAGCAGTAGTCAAGGCGACATCTAGTGTATATATCTATGAGCATCGATGTGTTTTAATTTCAGAAGACGTTACTTCAGCTAACGTTAACCTAGCCAGTCTTGCTAGTTTATGAGCTACATTGCCAGTTAATGTTTGTAGCAAATGGGCCTTAACATGCGATAAATCTTCGATGTGGTCATGCACGCTATCATGTTAGGAACTGAGTGATAAACCATTTTATATTTGGGAGCAATGTAAAAGTAACGGTCAAGGTAATTACATTTATGCCAACGTTTTATCTATGCTGACTGACTGATATACAGTAAACCTAACATGTCATGACGAACATTAATTCACAATAACTTCACATAACATTCACAATAACTTAACTTCATTGAAATGACCATTTAGCTTACTTACAGCAAAATTTGTTGTGTGGTCCAGCGCGCCAAAGTAACTTTACCTCAGAAATTATGAACACGTTAGAAGAGAAGGGTGAGGGAGGGAGGGGGGTAGAATCTATTATTCGCTCATGATTGGTTGATTTTTGCAAATTCACCTAGTAACCTCAAGGTGTTTGGTTAATGATTGGCTGGAATTCTCGAGAGAGCATATAGTCACAAATATTCCCTTTATCGATGTCATTTGCTTGACACCATTTTGCGAGCGACTTCTGAGAGATTTTCTCTGGCAAGCGACTGATTGAAAGAGCATTTTCTCCAGACTCCAACAACTTCCATTACACAGCACATTCTCATCAGTTGGAAAACAAGGTAAGTTATGTGTTATCTTTATTATCTCGTTATTTGATGATATGGAAAAAAATATTTACTTCATTAATTTACTTCAGTGTCTGCTTAGGCTATGCCTATTAGCCTTATTATTGGTGGCTTTATATATATAGCAGCTACTTCAATAATCAGTGTAGGAAAAACTCATAAGTCCTTTAACATTTAATGTTCCACTGAAGTGTGTACCTAGGTAGCGTTATTGTGTAACGCTTGCAGGGGCGGCTAACGTTAAGCTTAGCTTACCGTAAATGAGTCAACGCCTAGAAACTTAATATATTAATAAATGTGATATTTAAAAAAAACAATTCAGTATTTGTTTTTCCATGTATCTGTTAAAAGATTTTTGTTATTTCATCCCTGCATTTACCTACTGCGGCTTAGGCTAGAAATAGCTGACTGCTTGACTGTGAGGGCTACTGTACACGTGGGAGTGAACGTGTCAGCAGCATGGGGTGTCCATTTTTATTTCGGCTCACTTACTGCTCACTTCACAACAAGAATGGAATCTTTGTTAGGCCGGCCATCGTATGTTATTGTTGCATATTGCTGAGTACATTTATCCTTTATATATTTAGAATAGGGCCTACATCGTAAGAGATAATTTTGAACCACTCCTAAAGAAACTGGACGTAAAATGATGTGCAGTGCATTAAGATACGTGCATAGGCCTGATGTGTGGTGCTACCTTCTGTTGAAAAAGTAGACCATGTCTTAGTTAAGATATGTGATCACTCGAACAACATAAAATTGATAGAGGACTCTATGTATTGAGATTTGAAGCCTCAAGCAACATCCAAGTGCTATTGTATACTGATATAATTGTACTCATCAGCAAATAACAATGTGATAAAGTGCTCATCACATAAGCCCACAAATCTATGACTTGTCATTTATTTGTTATGTCCTTCACAGATTGAGAACTGCTATTGCGGAGGCCACATTTGTGAGTTCAAACTAATTTGTTGGCATTTTACACATCGCTGGCTGCAACAGCAGGATTCCTGGTGAAAAGGTAGGAGTACTGGTAAGTTCTATTTATATTGACTGCTGTTTACAGATTGCAGTTTGCATCTTTTGTGGTTTAAATTTTGCGGTTTAGTAGACAGGAGTAATTGCCCACCACCAACATGCCTCGACGGTCAAAAAAATCTCGTGCTAAAAAGGAACAATTGCGCAACAGGACATTGCTCAACAACCCAGTAGTGACTGCCAATACATCATTTGGAGATGCACGAGAAATTTCATTGAGAGCCTCATACTCCTTTTCAAGTTTCAGCAGAAACTGCCAATGTGTTGCAAATGCACTGATGTTTCTAGCTTACCTGCATGAGACACAGGAAATGGATAGAGAGAAGTTGGATTACGTTTTGATAAAAGGAGATGAATTGTACTGCCAAATTAGACGCAACTTGATGGCCAACAACAGGTTTGTTGGTATGCTTCTCAGTTTGGATGACGTACCAAATATAGTGACGACTGATCAAGGACATTACATTGTAATGAAGTCCACCCAAGAGAGTGGATGTATGCTTCAAGATGCACCTGAAGGCTTGGAAGACTATTTGAATCTGACACAAAGACTTGAAAGGCTTGGAAATGTGTATTCACATGCCTTGCTGCTAGTCGGCGCTCTTTGCATCAGTGTTTTCCGAGACCGTCATGGTCGTTATGGATTTTTCGATCCACATAGACGCAATGCAAATGGAACGGATTTTGAGGAAAACGGGAAAGCTGTGATGGTTTCTTTCCACACTGTGGCTGATCTTTCAAACCGACTCTTACAGCTGTTCTACGAATCCAGCATTGAGCTTCATGATGTAGTACAGAATGATCTTTTACCAGTCTGTTTTCAAATGGTGACATCTGAAGATCATGTAATGGATGTGAGTGCAGCAGAGAGTGAACAGGTTGGTGTGGCAAAGGATGTCAATATAGCGCCTAAGGTTTTCCAGAAACTTGGCAAACTTCAGAGGATAAGAGCTGCCAAAAAACTGAAGAGACTACAGAACGCACAGAAGTGCCAGAAGACACAAGATGAAGAGAAGAAGAGAAAGAAGATGGAGAGAAAATTGCGCAAAATTGATGCAGACAAGAAAAGATACGGGCTGAAGAGAGATGACCTCAGGACACAATATAGGATGAATGCTGATATCCGTCTGAAACACAGTCAGAAACTCAGAGAAAGATACAGGACCAACGCCGCCTTTCGGTTCAGAAAACAACAACAAATCAGACATCGTTATAGAACCGACCCTTCTTTCCAGCAGAAACATAAGCAACACATCAGAGATTGCTACAGACATGACCTCTCTTTCAAACAGAGGCAGAAACAGCAGATGAGACAATACATCAGAGATAAATACAGGGATGACTGTGCTTTCCAGGAGAGACAAAAACAATACAGCAGAGATAAATACAGGGATGACCCATCTTTCCGCATGAGCAAAATCGAGCGTGGGAGGACAAACTTTCAAATTCGCTCTGGCCAAGATAGCGCGTTCCGCTCTGTACACAACATGGTACATGGCCGACACTTTAAATTGAGACGAACCAGGGACCTCAAAGCCTTACACAGCATAAGGTGTAGCGACCGTATCAAGAACAAGTACAGAAACCTTGTGGGATTCAGTGTTGGACAGGTCAGGATGGATCCACTGATGAGAGCGGCACAATCATTGTTTGAGCTGAACGTACAACAAGGACCAACATATATCTGCACAGTCTGTCACAGATGTTTGTTTGCAAACCAGGTGAGGCAATGTCAGCCCTCAAAGTATTCCAAAGACCCTGAACTCGCGTCCATGTGCATAACAGGTGCTTATGTTCATGTGTGCGAAGACCGTTGCACAGATCAAGGTGAGTGTATATTGCCAGAAAGGAAAGAGGAGTGGATTTGTCACAGCTGCCACGAAAATGTAAAGTCTGGTCGTCTGCCACCTATTGCCGTGGCAAATAATCTTGAACTTGACCCCATACCAGACGAGTTACAAGGCCTGAATGTACTGGAGAGACACGTCATCGCCAAGTTTATACCTTTTGCAAAAATCATCTCTCTTCCAAAGGGACAACAACGGGCAGTGCATGGATCAGTAGTATGCGTACCTTCTGAGATTGAGTCCACTGTTCAGTCTTTACCCAGACCACCATCTGAATCACAACTTCTGAGGGTGAAGTTGAAGAGGCGTCTATGATACAAAGGTCATTTTCAGTTTCCGAATCTGGACATGAGGAAAGTACGAACTGCCTTAATGAAACTAAAGGATATTCATTCAGAATATAGAGGAATCTCTTTGCGCGAGGATACAGAGGATGACTACCTTGGGACGACAGCATTTGCACCCGCAGAGAACAATGAGAAAAATGTTGCAGATGAAAATGATGCCGATGAAAATGAAGAGGAATGTCCAGAGGGTGACTCTGAGGCTGAAAAACAACCAGTTGAACAGGATGACGGTGTTGCGCAAAAGCACGCGATTGCTTTCGACTCGTGTCTTCAGCCAGCTGATGTCGGACAAGATTTGTTGTCATTCGGAGACAATATTTACTCAATCGCACCTGCAGAAGGCAATCAACCAGTCAGCTTTTTCAAAACGCCCAAGTTGGAGTCCATGCCGTTTCCGGTGCAATTCTGCACAGGCAGAAACACCTTGGATAAAGCTGACCGACCAACGAAGATTTCCCCAAGCAGATATTTCAATGCAAGGTTGTTCAGTGCTGACAACCGTTTTTCAATGGACACCAATTACATTTTCTTTGCCCAGTTTGTGACAGAAATGCATCTTGCCATGTCAAGCATGTCAATTCAGTTACGCAAAGGCAAAGTACTGACCAAGGATGGACGCAAGATAACTACGACCTGGTTGTTGAAAGACCAGGATGAAGTGCAGAGACTTGTTAGACATGGGGAGGCCACAAGATTCATGCAGCCTTTAAGAGGAACTCCTGCCTTTTGGGAAAAGACAATGAAGGACCTCTTTGCATGTTTGAGACAATTGGGGCTGCCAACATTTTTTTGCACTTTCAGTGCTGCCGAGATGAGGTGGCCAGATATAATTGAAGCCATCAAGAAGCAACAAGGAGAAACCGTAACCGCTTCTGAATTGGACTGGACAACTAAATGCGACATCCTGCGAAGTAATCCTGTGACTGTAATAAGAATGTTCGAAAAGAGGGTAGAGGCTCTGATGAGGGATCTGATTTTGTCACCTGCTCAACCCATCGGTGAAGTGGTAGACATGTTTTACAGAGTGGAATTTCAAGCACGAGGATCAGGCCACATCCATTGTCTGTTTTGGATTAAAGACGCAGCAAAGTTTGACAATGCTCCTGATGAACAGGTTAGTGCATTTATTGATAAGTACATATCGTGCCAACTGCCCAATGAAAATATGGATCCTGAGCTGCACAATATCGTGAAGGAAGTTCAGTCTCACAGCAGAAACCACACAAAGTCGTGCAAGAAAGGAAATAAGCATTGTCGCTTTGGATTTCCCAAACCACCCGCAAAGTCTACCTTCATAACTAGACCACTTCCATGTAAGCCAGGTGAACTAGGACCAAAAGGACAAGCAAGAACCAAGTTGAAGTCTGTTTGGGATTTGCTACATGATCCAACAGCTTCATTCAGAAGCACAGAAGACATCCTTTCACAGTGCAACATGACCTATGAAGAATTTTCGTATTACGTTGAGTCAATGTCCGAGAATAGTGCTGTGATAATGAGACGTGATCCCAAGGACTCCTGGATTAATGCCTATAATCCACATTTGCTCAGAGCATGGAATGCCAACATGGACATTCAGTACATTCTGAATCCCTACAGCTGCATCATGTACATGTTGTCATACATTACCAAAGCTGAGCATGAGATGAGTGAATACCTCAAAACCATTGTGAAGGAATCAAGCAATCAAAACGCCTCTGACATGGAGCAAATGAAACAGATCATGCAAGCGTATTCAAAAAACCGAGAGGTCAGTGTGCAAGAAGCAGTCACTCGCGTTTGCAGCTTGAAACTCAAGTCTTGCTCGCGTAGTGTTGTTTTCATTCCAACTGACGATAATGCATTGAAGATGAGCCTACCCATGAGATGTCTCGAATCAAGAGATCCTGATTCAGACAATGTATGGATGACTGGATTGCAAGACAAGTACAAAGCCAGGCCCCCGACTGATGAATTTGAAAATATGTGCATGGCCGACTTTGCGTCTACATACAGGCTTGTCTATGGAAGACAGAAAGATGGTAAAAATGTCATACCACTTCAAGACAACGTGGGATTTATTCAGAAGAGGACAAAAGGCAAATGTGCAGTCATCAGGTACGCACGCTTTTCAGAAAAGAAGGATCCTGAAAAGTACTACGGAACCCTACTGAAGGTATTCATGCCGTGCAGGACTGAATATCAGCTCAAAATGCCGCCATTTCATACTTACGAATGCTTCTACAAGAGCGCAGGTGTCAAACTCCTGGGTACGGAGATAGTCACACCTGTTTACAAAATCGTGGAAGAAAACAGGGTACGGTATGAAAAAGAAATCGATGCCGTTGAGCGTGCCATCGAGGACTTTGCGGAGAAGGGACCCATTGAGGATGCATGGGCCTGTTTTGCTCCCAACACAGAACTCATTCGAGTCGAAGCTGTTGCAGAACGCCAACCAATGGACACAACAGAGGAAAATGAGCAAGATGACGTTCCAGAATTCAGAAGAAAAAAATCTGAGGGTAGAACAGCAGTACCACTCATGGAGTGCCCAGTACTGAGCTCTAGGGAGCTGCGGCAGATGTACCAGAGCCTGAATCAAACACAAGCTTCTGTGTTTTACAAAATAAGAGACTGGACTTTGAGACTTATAAATGGACAAAGACCTGACCAGTTCTTTTATTTTGTTACTGGTGGAGCTGGCACTGGTAAATCTCATTTGATCAAGTGCATCTACAATGAAGCAACAAAGATCTTGAGAAGATTGCCCGCAATGCATGAAGAGGATGACATGTCAAGACCAACAGTTCTACTAACCTCTTTCACGGGAACTGCTGCATTTAACATCTCAGGAAACACATTGCATTCGGTGTTGAAACTTCCAAAGGATCTTAGACCACCGTATCAAGGACTTGGGAATTCATTGGACGAGATAAGGATCATTTTGTCACGTCTGCAAATGATCGTTATTGATGAAGTGTCCATGGTGTCAAAACAGCTGTTTGCATATGTGGACCAAAGACTTCAACAGATTAAAGGCAGCAAGAAACCCTTCGGTGGCATTTCTGTTTTAGCAGTGGGAGACTTCTTCCAGCTGTAGCCAGTTGGAAAGGCAAAGGCACTGTGTGTCTTTGAGGACCACACAGTTGATATTTGGAAAGATAACTTCCAGATCATCACACTCACAGAAACAATGAGACAGAAAGAGGATGCTGCATTTGCCGAAATGCTCAACAGGCTTCGTGTTAAAAAGAAAAAAGAGCCACTACTGGACTGTGACCGAGCACTTCTGGCTAGTCGCGTCTTTGCCAGAAAGGAGGACTGCCCCATCGACGTGCTACATATTTTCGCGACTAACAAGGAGGTGGATAAACACAACAGCGAGGTTGTGTTTGTCCTCAGTCCCAACATTATCCGTGTCGATGCAGAAGACCATGTAAAGGATGACCGTACAGGACGGATGATTAAGCCGGCTGCTCCTTTTCAAGGAAGCAAAGGAGATCTGCCCGATACGTTGTTGTTGTCCGAAGGTGCGCGCATTGTAATTACAAGGAATTTGGATACATCGGATGGCTTGGTGAATGGGACCTTTGGGAGAATCTCAAAGATCATCAGCAACATTGACAAAAATGGCAAGCCACATGTGCGGTGTATCGGACTGGATTTGGACGATCCCACTGCTGGACTCAAGAGACGCAATCAAAACCCTGGAAGTGGTGACAACGCTGTTTACATTGAGAGAGTGGAAGAGCGTTGCAAGAGAAAGGGCCTGGTACGATTTCAATTCCCTTTGAAGCTGGCGTATTCTTGTACGGCGCATAAGGTACAAGGAATGATGTCTTCATCAGCTGTGGTTTCTCTGAAGCGTATTTTTGAAGCCGGCATGGCTTATGTCACTCTCAGCCGAACCACCTCTTTGCAGGGTCTGCACATCATCGACTTTAATGAAAAGATGATTTACTGCAATGAAGAAGTTTTGACCACACTGGAGAGCATGCCAAAAGCAGACATTGACACAGTCATGCCACTTTTGCATGCGAAGACTGCTGCCAACGGATGTCTCACTGTAATCCACCACAATGTCGAAGGCTTACTTTGCCATGTTGATGACATAAAAAAACACCATGAAATCTGTCTGGGAGACATTTTGTGCTTCACTGAAACCCACATGTTTGGATCCGCTGTGCCAGAAGAGGTACAACTGGAAGGCTACAACATGTACAAGAGGAACAGAGAAGTATCATATAGCAACTTCCCAGAATGGGCAAAACAAAAAGGTGGTGGTGTTGCAATATATGCAAAGAACCACATAAGCGCCCAAGCAGTGCAATATATAGTGGGAGTCACTGACTTGGAGTTTCTTGCCCTGAAAGTCAGACATCCAGTGCGAGCTGTAGTAGCTGCTGTCTACAGACCACCAAACTACAAGACGACGGACTTCTTAGCAAACCTACAGAATCTATTGGATGGTGTTGAAATGATGGACCAGGACCATATTATTATCTGTGGGGATTTCAATGAAGATCTCATGTCATCAAACGCAAAGCCTATAAATGATTTATTCACGCAGCGAAGATACACACAACTCGTACAGGGAGCAACGACCGAGAAAAACACACAACTGGATCTCATCTTTACCTCTCAGCCACAAAAATGCACATCATCAGGAGTGCTACATTCATATTACAGTTACCACAGGCCTGTGTATTCTATATTTAAGGAGTGATTTCACTGTGTCTATGTTGCTGATTGGATCATAAACGGCCACAGCAACGAAGAGGAGTCTCGAAAGCATGGATCAAACGCATTCCTCAACAACAAACTGTCAATGGAGAAAAAAACTCTCAAAGTAGTCTCTTGGAACAGCCACACATCGAATGACAAAGGATACCAAAAATGTTGCTGATTGGATCATAAACGGCCACAGCAACGAAGAGGAATGTCAAAACATGTTTCTAACTCTGAAAAACTGCTATGAATTGCCTCACTGAAATCAGTTGTCATCTGGAGTACTTTTGAGGATACCAAAACTGTTGCTGATTGAATCATAAACGGCCACAGCAACGAAGACAAACTTGCAAAGGATTGTTCTCATTCCACCCTTAACAACAAACCGCCTCAATCTAAGTGCAAATGCTTCAATGCTTTTTATGTTCTTGACAAACTGTTTTTGCAAAAAACAAAAAAAACAAAAAAAAAGTTATTTTACTTTCATGTTCTGTTGTTTGCTTCAGTCTTTTCATATATTTAGTTCAAACTAACGGTAACACTTTACTTGACGGGTGAGTTCATAACACATTCATAGCAGCTGTCATAAACTGCACATAAAGCATTCATGACTGTTTCATGAGACATGACTCAACATTCATACCAAACCTTTCATGAATGTGGAAGACAGAACGACGACAACTTGTCAAAATAAAAGTCCAAAGTCGCAAAGCAGCATTGCCGTTTTTGGTCCAAACCTCTTACCTGATCACGTCACATCTGAGTCAATGGGCTACTCCAGTGCCAAAAAGACAGAACATGGTCAAGCAAATAATTTTTGCTTCATAAAAATTTATTTGTTTTATGATGTAACCTTTGCAGATCATCTTTTGCTACTGGGAATGTCCAACCGTTCCAGGTTACACAAATACGGATCAGCTGAATGTAGGCTAGTTTACCTCCCAGTGTTAAACTCAGTGATTACGGATACTTCACAACTTGTATAGTAAAGTGACATTCGATGTAGACTTCATAAAATATTCATGAAATATTTACAAAGGCTGGAGAGATTAAATTAATGGTATCCAGGTTACACAAATACGATATTGGACTTTTATTTTGACAAGTTGTCATCGTTCTGTCTTCCACATTCATGAAAGGTTTGGTATGAACGTTGAGTCATGTCTCATGAAACAGTCATGAATGCTTTATGTGCAGTTTATGACAGCTGCTATGAATGTGTTATGAACTCACCCGTCAAGTAAAGTGTTACCAAACTAACACTAAACTGCATGCAAATGTTTGTCCTTGAGATGTGTATGTTGTCATCAATAATTGTCTAACATACAAGGGAATGTTCATTTCCCCATTATTAACACTATTTTCCATCTTGTCCTGTCTTACTGTTTAGCTCTCTGATCATTTTGTGGTATTAACACATTTTCTATCTGTATTGCCTAACAAACAAGGGAATGTTCATTTCCCCACACTAACACTTAGTGACGTCCCGTCTTGTCCTGTCTTACTAACACCCCACTCGTGGCCTGTACCTTGTCGTGGTGAGTGGGCTTTCAACGAAACAGGCCTTGCTTTTTCTACAAATTAACCTGTTTAGCTCTCTTGCTTTCTCTACAAATTAACGTGTTTATAATTCTGTGGTATTACACATTTTCTATCTGTATGTGTGAAATTACATCTTTAGGCAAGGGACTTCAAACATGGACTGATGGTAAACATTGTTGTCTGGTTCGGGGTGAGTTTTGTATTAGCTTAATGTAAACATTAAATGAAGCCTTGCAACTTATTTTCAGTCCTGTTTCATTACTAAACAGCAAAGATGTCATCACCCACTGTTCAAAATATCTCTAATTATGGGTTTTCCATTTTATGTTTGTATTTTTTGCAGTAGTTCTGGAGCATCCACCAACCACATGCACCTGCAGTGACAGGCCATTCATTTCCTGTCGAGGGGTCTCATCGACTGTACAAAGGCTTTTCACTTCCCTTCACTATGGCAAGTAAACTACAACCCTGCATATTTCAGATGTTACCACCTACAGTGCTAAATATCTCTGTATTAATGTGTTTTCCATTTTATGTATGCATTTTTTGCAGTAGTTCTGGAGCCTCCACCAACCACATGCACCTGCAGTGACAGGCCATTCATTTCCTGTTTAGGGGCCTCATTGACTGTACAAGGGCCACTTCCCCACTATGGCAAGTATACTACAAACCTTTATATTTCAGCTGTTGCAACCTACAGTGCAAAATATCTGTGTAGTTATTCACGTTGCATGTTTATTATTATTATTATTATTATTATTATTATTATTATTATTATCATTAAAAAGTAATGTGCTTCCTTACACTTTTTTTCCTGACATAGAATGATGTTTGGAGGATGGAGCTGCACTTCCCTCAACAGTTTTGCCGATGGATCTGCAAGTCCTCTCCCCTGTAACTATATGCATCTGCAGTGATAGAGTAGCTTACTTGCATACGTCTGTTGCTGTTGTGAAACGGCAGTTACTATATAGTAGGGGTGTAAAGATTAACCGATACGTATCGGTATCCGTTTTTAACGTGTAAGATACGGCTACATCGATACGTGAAGCCCCGTATCGGAAAAAAACTGAAATGAACCGGTCGTTATATCGATTTACTTGTTATGAATCGGTTAACAACCTTTTCTGCTCTCTCATTCACGTTCCAAGCAGCGCGTTCATCCCACTTCCGGTTTTGAAACTATACGTGGTACGGAATTGTGGGTAATGCAGTTCGTTTTTGGTTACATTCATTGCCTTAAGTTGTCAAATGACCTCATTACCCATACATCTACTGCAATTTAAGCATGTGACAACTTGCACTCGGTCGGCTTTTGTTTTTCGAAATCCAGCGCGAAATTAAACACTTATAGCATTCCTAAACAGCAACGATAGTCTGTAGAGTAGCCTTACCTTTGATGAAGGGATTTCCTTAATGTTAAATAATAATTTGGCTCTTGCTGCTAAAACGATGCACAAATTATTAGCCAATGATTTTGTTCATATTCACTCAGACTTGTGGCATTATAGGTTTCTGCATTAGGTCTACTGTTGGAACAAAATAAGCCCAGAGAGTTCATTGATTTGTAGGCCTATTTTATGCTTGTAGGGTAGGCTAGGCTATATGAGAAAAGGCCAAGAGTTTCTTAAGCACTTTTATTTCGGTATTGTCTTACCTCAACAAGGCTACAGCTCCATGAAAACAATCAGATATAACTCTATAAAATCTGTGAAAGATCTATAAAGTCTATAAAAATTTATTTTTATGTTGTATTTGGCTGCTGTGTTTGACTGAAATGTAGACTAATCTTTTTTCATTTCAATACAGTATATGAAACAAACCTCAGTTTAGATAATCATATTCACACATTTTTTTGCCTAATTGACAACCATGACCATGATAATTGATAATATAAAATTAATGTGCGCCATGAGCAAATGATAAAAAATCTTTCAGAATGCTTTCCATTCTTGAACTGCATCGAATTGCATCGAATCGCATCGAATCGTACTGAATCGTTTTTTATAAACATGTATCTTTTCTTGTATCGAATCGTGCCCATGTATCTAGATGCGAATCGTATCGTCTTTTACATGAGAGATTCACACCCCTACTATATAGCCTTAATGTTACCTTAACATCCACATTTTTGTGGACCGTTGACACCTGTGTTGCCTACAGTGAATGTTGCTAGTAAAAAAAACACTAACATCAGTCTTTAATTTAGAATAAATTATGTTTGATATCCAATTTCACCCCAAAGACATAAGGTGATTTATGAGTTCACATGTAATCTGATAAGGCTGATTATTGCATCTGCAGTAATGTAGTATCTGACTTGCATACATTTGTTGCTGTTGCGAAACCCCACAGTGACCATATAGCCTTAACCTTTATATCCACTGACATCAGAAACATCCAGTTTGTTGAGGACATTTGACACTTGTGTTGCCTGCAGTTAAGGGTGCTAGGAGAGGAACATATATAAATACAATATTTACCTAGTCTTTAATTTAAAATAATAGATATAGTGTTTGATTGATTTCAATTTCACGTGAAAGATATGATTTATGAGTTGACATGTATTCTGAATAATGCTGATTGATGCATTTGTTCAATAAAACTTGTGATGTGATCCATGTTTTATTTTCTTTCTTTTCTTTCATTATTTTCTGTCCGTATGGTGTACCAGAGAAATTGTGAAACTGACTGACATGGTTTATAGCAGACCATGCCATTAACCGTGTTTAGCGATCTTATCATGGTGGGAAGAAGTTACTATACATCATAGTAGGCAGGTAAACATTTTAATGTTGAGTCCTCACTACTGAACACTATTTAAAAACTGTTAAGTTCAATACACAGCCTTTGGTTCGGATGCATTGCATGTTCATCCTGGAAGCAGGTATGTGAAGGCAACTGGTTGATGGACAGTATCATGTATTGTAGGAAGTAGGCCTACGGTTTCTTTTTCTCACTTACAGCTGTGGTTGATCAGAGTTAAGGCTAAAAGGCTGCCTTTAATGTAACACATCAAAAAACTGAAATGTGAAGCAGTGTCTCATCTCTGTCAGTAGTGCTGTTTTCACCTTTTTTATACAGTCTATGGATGCCTCATAGATCACAAAACATTTACTGCACACATTGACTCAAGTGTTTTACATAAACTCACATAAACTTGGTCCGTGTGCCCAAACGGCACCCGATCAAACCCACTCTTGCAGTTCCTCGGAACAGCAATTCTAGTTTTTATTTAATATCTCAAAAAGTAAAAGTCGTAGAAATATGAAAAGTCATAGAACGAAAATTTGGTTCAAGAGCTACGTGTCAAAGTTTGAACCAAGTTTCTACGATAAGCGGTTCAAGTCAAATTAGGGCCTGGAAGAATAATAATAATAAAAACTAGAAAAGCATTTCCTGAAGGAAATATAGTGCATGCAAAGTTGTTGCTGGTTTGGTTGCTAGGGTAATTATAGTGGTTGCTATGCTATAAAGTGGTTGCTAGGCTGTTGCTAGGGTAATTATAGTGGTTGCTATGCTATAAAAGTGGTTGCTAGGTTGTTGCTAGGGTATTTAAGGTGGTTGCTAGGTTGTTGCTAGGGTACTTAAGTGGTTGCTATGCTGTTGCTATGGTAATGATAGTGGTTGCTATGCTATAAAAGTGGTTGCTATGTTGTTGCTAGAGTAATTGAAGTGGTTGCTATGCTATAAAGTGGTTGCTAGGCTGTTGCTAGGGTAATTATAGTGGTTGCTATGCTATAAAAGTGGTTGCTAGGTTGTTGCTAGGGTACTTAAGTGGTTGCTATGCTGTTGCTATGGTAATTATAGTGGTTGCTATGCTATAAAAGTGGTTGCTAGGTTGTTGCTAGGGTATTTAAGGTGGTTGCTAGGCTGTTGCTAGGATAATGATAGTGGTTGCTATGCTATAAAAGTGGTTGCTATGTTGTTGCTAGGGTAATTGAAGTGGTTGCTATGCTATAAAAGTGGTCGCTAGGTTGTTGCTAGGGTAATTGTAGTGGTTGCTATGCTATAAAAGTGGTTGCTAGGTTGTTGCTAGGGTATTTAAGGTGGTTGCTAGGCTGTTGCTAGGATAATTATAGTGGTTGCTACGCTATAAAAGTGGTTGCTAGGTTGTTGCTAGGGTACTTAAGGTGGCTGCTAGGCTGTTGCTAGGGTAATTTTAGTGGTTGCTATGCTATAAAAGTTGTTGCTAGGGTATTTAAGGTGGTTGCTAGGCTGTTGCTAGGATAATGAAAGTGGTTGCTATGCTATAAAAGTGGTTGCTAGGTTGTTGCTAGGGTATTTAAGGTGGTTGCTAGGCTGTTGCTAGGATAATGATAGTGGTTGCTATGCTATAAAAGTGGTTGCTAGGTTGTTGCTAGGGTATTTATAGTGGTTGCTAGGCTGTTGCTAGGATAATGATAGTGGTTGCTATGCTATAAAAGTGGTTGCTAGGCTGTTGCTAGGGTAATTATAGTGGTTGCTATGCTATAAAAGTGGTTGCTAGGTTGTTGCTAGGATATTTAAGGTGGTTGCTAGGCTGTTGCTAGGGTACTTAAGGCGGTTGCTAGGTTGTTGCTAGGATATTTAAGGTGGTTGCTAGGCTGTTGCTAGGGTACTTAAGGCGGTTTCTAGGTTGTTGCTAGGGTACTTAAGTGGTTGCTATGCTGTTGCTAGGGTAATTATAGTGGTTGCTATGCTATAAAGTGGTTGCTAGGCTGTTGCTAGGGTATTATAGTGGTTGCTATGATATAAAAGTGGTTACTAGGTTGTTGCTAGGGTATTTAAGGTGGTTGCTAGGCTGTTGCTAGGATAATGATAGTGGTTGCTATGCTATAAAAGTGGTTGCTAGGTTGTTGCTAGGGTCATTATAGTGGTTACCATGCTATAAAATGTGTAAATAGTAAAAAAAGTAAGAATAGTTAAAAGTTGGGAAATGGGAGAAATAGAGAGAGGGATAGAGAAAATGAGGAAAAAGTGAAGAAAAGGAAGTGAAAGAAAGTTGGGATGAGAAGTGAGCCATTCAGTTGAATGGAGAGGGACACAGAGAAGAGGTTCCATTCAAGTTGCTGCAGGCAGTCAGTTATCTCTTTTCCACCAATATGAACCAGGTGCTGGTTCTGGGCTGGTGCTTATACCAATTCGGTGCTGGTTCCACTCGCCAGATTATCTAAAAGAACCAGTCGATTTTCCACAGACTGCGAGCCAGCGTAGGGCTACGTCTTTAAGTCACTGCTTGCACCTCCGTTGTCCTAGCAATGCGTCATGAAGTCATCAATCATAATAAACAATGGAGGACTACATACCAATGCTTTTGCTCCTGGCTTTACAAATTCACACTGGAATTCGGAGACGCGCTTTGACAACTCTTCGTGACCGCTATGGACACCGGATACGTTCAAGAAGAAAGGTAATTTATTTTGCATGTTTTGACTGTTATTATTACATTTTTGCAGGCATGCGATGGCAACATCTATAGCATATCAATGCTCTAACGTTAGCGTCAAGCTTACTGTTAGTTCAAGTAGTGTATTGTCATGTACTCATAAAGGGAATTATAAATAATGAAATGTATGCGTATGAGTGTTTTGGGTGTGTGTATGTTCTTGGTGTGTGTGTGTGTGGGGGGGGGGGGGGGTTCGTGTCGTGGATGTAATAACGTTACTGTACTATACTGTACAATTTTCGTTTCTCATCACAATACCATAACCTATCTGTAAACAAACCAAATGATACAGGATTTTGCCTTTGCAGATTGTATTAAGGCTGAGGGCAACGAGGAGGAGGACACATGCTGTTTGGGCATACCCCCTATCACAAACCTGGTGGGACACAGTTGTGCCGGCTTTCACCCCTACACAGTTTATTCGAAACTTTAGAGTGTCCCGGGAGTCATTTTAATACATATGCCATAAGGTCAGGCATCTCATGGTCAAAATGAACACCAATTACCGTATGGCTGTTCCAATTAGAAAACGTGTAGCAATTGCTCTCTGGAAGCTGGCTACCGCCGGCATTGAGTATAGGACCATTGGCCACCTTTTTGGGGTAGGTATAAGCACAGTGTTTAACTGTGTTCAGGATTTCTGTGACTCGGCTATAAGGGTCTTGCTCTCTAAACACATCACCACTCCAGATGCTGCTAAGCTGGTTGAAATGGCCACCTTCTTCAATAACCACTGGAGAATGCCACAGTGTGTTGGTGCAATAGATGGAAGCCACATCCCAATCATTGCACCCGAGGAGTATCCCCGTGACTATTTTAACAGGAAAGGGTGGCACTCGATTATATTGCAAGGAGTTGTGGACGGCAAAGGACTGTTTTGGGATGTGTGTGTGGGCTATGCAGGGAGTGTGCATGATGCAAGAGTGCTAAGACAATCACATTTGTGGGGGCAACTAAGTGATGGGGAATTACTTGGACAAAACAAAAAGATAATCTCTGGCATTAATGTTGGACACTACCTCATCGGTGACCCCGCTTACCCACTGCAAAATTGGCTTATGAAGCCCTTCTCAGACACTGGAAGACTGTCACCTGAACAACGCACCTACAATTACAGATTGAGCAGTGCGCGTTCGGCTGTAGAGATGGCTTTTGGAAGGTTAAAGGGACGTTGGAGATGTCTCCTCAAGAGAAATGACTGCAAGCTGGAGCTCAGCAAGAAAATGACCTTGACCTGCTGTGTGCTTCATAATATTTGTGAAGAGCATGGTGACAGATACATTGAGGATCGCAGAGACAGGCAGTTAGACATTCAACCTCCAAATCAGGTATTACCTGAGCATGGTGAGCAAGAAGGGGCAGATATTAGAGCAGCCTTAATGAACTATTTCAGTATAGAGGAGTGATTGTTTTCATACATTATTACTGCCAGTTACCTATTTTGTGTTGTGGTACATGTACAGTATCTGTTGATTTATCCCTGTAATTTTGGATAGGTAGTTAATGTGGAATACATTCATGAAATTATTTTAACCGGTTGTGCCTGTGTGTGTTGTGCCAAATGAGGTTTGTTTGCACGGCACATTCACATATTCAAAACTGTTTTTTGGAATAGGGAAGGGTGAGAATGTTGGTAAATATATAAACATGTGTTTATTGGCATTAACAATCAAATAAATAAATAACATAACATATTTATTAAATTAAAAACAGTATTCTCTATTTGTTTGCTTGCGCCTCCATCACTGCCACCATGCGCCCCATGAGCCCAAGCAGAGCGCTTGTGTCTGCCTCCATCTTTGCTGCCATGTCCTTGTTGAGCTGCAAGAATTTATCGTCAGCCTTCTCCATGTAGTCCAACAGCTCCTCATTGTCACGCTTTCTTTTTGCTGTGTAGAAAACAAACAAACCAAACCAAAATGTGTGATTAGATGACCATGTCAAACTATCTACCACCAGAGCATAGTTGCTGTAATATAAATACATCTTGTACTGTACTGTGCACTACTAGTACAAGTCCACACATTACTGCAGATAAGCTACAGTTTGTTTTACATTGGCTGCCACCATAATTGAACAATTTCTAACAAAATCTGCAAACAATGCACCTGCATGTTGACCATAATCTACCGTTTCAGTAGGACATACTGACCCTTCATTTTAAGAAACTAGGTTAAATGCTTGGAGGCAGGAGGCATAAAGGGCAGTAAGTAAGTAAGTAAAGGTTAAATGCTTGTTGGACAATATACGCAATGAGGTAATGTATAAAATGTAGGTCTAAACATTAAGGAAACACGGAATACATAGCACAAAATATTTTACCTCGTTTGGCTTGCCGTGATGACACGGAGGCAGATGGTACCGGACGCGGTGAGCTGCAGTCCTGTGCAGTGTTGCCAATTTAGCGAATTTGTCGCTAGATTTAGCGACTTTTGGCCGTCTCTGGTATAGTGTATCTAGCGACTGACAACAAATATGGCGACTTTTTTGCGTGTCTTGCGTTATCCTTCGGCTTGCCCAGGCTGACTGCAGCAGCAGCTCAAAGCGTGAGAAAAATCTTCTCGCAAAGATGGCAAACTCTGTTTCGTTGTTGAAACGTCAGAAAATCTCCCCTCTCTTGCCTGTTTTGTTAGTGAATTACATCGCGAATTTGCCCAAAGCGTTGCCCCATGATTATAAAAGGAATGACTGGCATATATATATGGAGTAAAACTTGTGTCACCTTAAACCGAATTTGAATATGAATTTGAATATGAATTTGAGCAATTGTATTGGAAAAACGAATTTGAATAGTATATATTGAAACTGAATTCATTAGATTGGAACTGAATCTCAGTCAACTTGAAATTGAATATAATATTTTGAAATTGAACTAATTTGCTCTGATACATAAATTATCCTGACTGAAAATTTCGCTCTTGGAACTTTCACATTCAGTTCTCAAAATTCAGTTTCAAAACGTGAAATTCAATTTCAGTCTACCGAGACAAAAACAGCTGGTAGCTAAGGAAGAGCAATCGAGTGCAGAGCTATTGTGATCGCGTGACAAGTGCCGAGCACGAAGCAAAGAGCATAGCACCCTCTTAGCAAGCTGTCTCCTGAACCTCCTTACAGTGTCGAACAGAGAAAGAAGAGATGGAAGCGACTGGCACATCAGAAAACGTCCAAGTAAGTTGATATCATATGCCATGTCTGTTAACGTTACTTTATATAATGTACATTATATGCTAGCGCTGGCTGGCTAGCCAGCATAGTTTCATCGACTAAGTTAAAGTTTTTTCCATAGTTCAGAACCAGTTAGACTACTATAACGTTACTCTTTGATAGAACAATATGATTGGTCATTGTCATATCATTGTGCCTTTTAGGCCTGTAAGAACACGTTACAATCTCAGGTTAAACAGTATCATTCATGGAAAACTGGATATGTCCCCCTAGTTAAGCTTTTTTCATCGTTGTGTTGTCTGTTAGCTAATGCTACGTGGGGCAATTTTTTCGTGCCGTGATGTTGCCAGACAACTGGATTGCGATAACTAGCAAATGGTAGCTAGCTAAATCTGCATGGAGTCGATGAAGAAGCATAAATCAGCCTGTAGAAATACTGTTAAACTAGGGTCTCTTGAGTCTTGATCATATTATCGATATAGAACATATTCAGTTTGAAACTCTTAGAAGCTAGTAAAAGTTATTGAGAAATAGACACAGTATATTACAATAACCTAATTATTATACTTTAACTGTGTGTTGTCTTGATACTTCTGTTTCAGTAATGTGTGTGTAGATTGCAAATAATGTGTTGTATGACGATAGAAATGTCCTTGGTTCTTAATTAACTCATTGTATTGACCAAGTCGTGTGTGTGCAGAGAAGGTGTAATGATATTTATTATGATGTATACGATCCAAGGTATATATGTGTGTGTGAGAAACAACTGATTGTCTCTTAGGTGCACAGACTTGTGTATCCTGATTGCCTGATGCTTATGAGACCTCTTTGCGCAGAGATGAATAAACAATTAACGAGAAAGACTCACAGTAGACCTTTAAGCTAAACACTGATTGTTTGTTGGTTTTATTTTCATAGGTTGAGAGGCCTCAATGAACAGTGGACAGTGAGAGACTGAGGACAATGGACTGGCACCGATCAGACATGGACACCGAAGCTTGATTTCTCTTAATAAATATCTTTGCAAGATGCAACACATATTGTAAAACACTTTACACACTAATAAACATGTCCACTGTTGTTTTCTCTGGAATTGATGTTTGCCAATTCACCATCACCAATTGTTTGCCATTGGTGGTGATGGATTTCCAAATGGATTTCCAAATGTATGGGCAATCTAAATTTTAGTTTATGTGTGTAATCAGCTGATATTAGATATGATGCAATTGCAAAATCATGTAGGTTTATCCTTTGCAACATAAGGAAGAACAGACCTTATCTGACACAGGATTCCACACAACTTCTTGTTCAGGCCATGGTCATCTCCAAGCTGGACTATTGTAATTTACTATTAGCTGGTTTACCTGCTTGTGTAGTAAGATTGTTACAGCTGAGTCAGAATGAGTCTGGTCTTTAATCAGCCAAAGACATATGTAACTCCTCTCCTAGTTACTCTCCATTGGCTCCCTATTAGGCAGAATTAAATTTAAATCTCTCACTTTGGCCTATAGGACACTGACCGGATCTGCTCCTTGTTATTTTAATTCAATGATCAAGACGTACATCCCCAACTGCCCACTGCGGTCTTCTGAAGAGTGTCTGTTGTGTCGACCAGACATAGGTCAAATTCAAGACTTTTCCTCAGTGGTTCCATGTTGGTGGAATGAGTTGCCCAGTGCTCTCTGTTCCTGTGATAGTTTTGGGTCTTTTAACAGGGGTCTAAAGACGTATCTGTTCAACATGCACTTGAATTAACACTTATGGTTTGTATAGTATTGTTTCATTTTCATTAGGCTGTTGATTAATTTGACATTGTTGTTTATTATTGATATTCTCCATAATGTAGTCTTACCATGCTATTGTTATTTTTATTATATTATTGACTGAATGTACATTATTGTTTATTATGACCGCCGCTAGCGAAGCTAGCGAAGCGGTCATATAGGGATTGTCAAAGTTTTTTTTTTTTTTTTTTTTTTTTTTTTTTTTCCCCGTCATCTACTTCCTGAAATTTTGGTCAACGATACCCGGGGCACCGAAACACCAGGGCACATGAAATTTGGTGGGTATGTAGCCCCACTAGACTTTTACGGAAAAATTTCGTTTGGTCCCCGGGGGCCACTCCCCCTCCGCGCTGGGCCCCCCGAAACCCAAAAAATGCAGTTTTTCCTCAATAACTACCTGAACCGTGGCACCGAGGATGAAGAAATTTTTATGGTATGTTGGTCTCAAGGGCCCACATCAACTTAGCCCATAATCACTCATTTGTGATTTGCACCCCCCCGGTAAAAAATGAAAATGCAATATCATTCTGCTTTAATCGCCCCTCTCTTCAGTAAAGACGTTCAGAACTGCACCAAATTTTATGTGTATGATTAACCTGACATTCTCTGGGGGTATGCCAAGTTTCGTAGAATTTCATCCATGGGGGGGTCTAAAAAATTAAGTTATGTGTACATTTAGTGACTCTACACTCATTGGCCTGTAGATGGTGGTGCACACATATACACATGCACACACACACACAGGCACCCACATACTATCGGTATTAGAACGGCCGATACATAATTACAAATTCAGTAGGATTAAAAGAAAGCCAAAATAAATATTCATCATCATCATCATGGCTGCATTTCCAGTATTGGCGATAAGTAGTCGTTTGTGGCGCATCGTTGCAGTGAGACGTAATTTTGTTGGAAGTTAATCTTAAATGGGTTGGAAAGACACTATGCTTCCTACAAGGACAAGACTGTAGGCTACAGTAGTTTACCGCAGAGAACGTCTAAGGGTAGGATGATTTCTGCATGACATGTAATTCCCATTTCCTCTTGAAGCCGAAATAAATCTGAGAATGTTTATCGGACATGCTTGTTTTTTACTGCAGGTAGGCTACGTTAATCCTATCAATAGCAGAACGTAGGTAAAATAATGTTACCGTTAGCATGGTTGAGTGATGGAGGCCAATTTGATTATTGATGTATTTGTAGAAAACCATAAATGCGTTTATAAGCTACCAAGCAAATCGATAACAGCACTAATTGTATCTTTCGACTGTCATCTCATTTGCTTATGACCATAACCTAGGCTACTAACAGGAGCTAAGTGAGTTAGCCACAACACGTTCGCTACGTGATGGTTTTTTAATGGAAAATATATAGGCTACCTGAAAGATAACCTGTCTATGATCCCGTGATGATCTACAATCTCCATTTAAACCAGATGTTTTAGAGCGCACGTTGAGATGTATTCAGGGCAGGGCTGTACCTACACATATTTGTTGCACGTGCTACAAAAATCATTCTTTGCGATGAATGATTTAGTACCAACGTTACAAGGGTCAGATACAGTTTTGCCTATGGCTATTCCGTGAGACTGAGGCGCTTTTTGTTTGTTCGAAGTGCGTGTTTAGGGTGTGAGAGGGGAGTCGATGTGCTTTGATTCCAGCTTGGTAGTTGTAGTCTATGCGATTAAAAAACACGTGTGTGTGAAGTATCCAAACAATGATAACGCTTTCATTATGGCTGCTTTAGCCACAGACCTTGAGCTACTGTACAGTGGGTTGGGTTCCGTTTAGAAGTGTCCACTTCATTCGCCCTTTCCGTGATTCACAGCTACGTGAAATGTATTACTACTGATATGCAAAACTATTAACTTTTTCGCCAAGAGGTGGCAGCTTGATACTGTAAGGTGTAAGCCATTGGTTCCAACGGAGATTTTATTTGGGTCGCCAGCATAGCCTAGCGACAATTTGTGTTGTGTAATAGGCCTAGCATAGGGCCTACCTTATATAGCTTATAGTTTGTTAACAGTCACGGTTTTGTCATAACTCCCTCTATGCATTTTTGCATTTAGAATAGCTCTAAAACCGGGGGGCGAACACGTCGCAGGGGGGGCGCCAGTGCGTGGATATCTCAATCGCAAAATTAAACAATATTTCTATCGGGCGCCTACCATGGACTAGGCTGGGTGAAAATCAAAAGATTGCGTCAAAAGATTGAGCTTAACCATTGACCTCATGGTTGCAAAATGCAAGGGAACATGAATCAGCATATTATTTGCACAAACAATAACGGAGAGTAGCTCTTCAACTTTGCCCGTTAAAATGTGTATGAACAGTCTCGCAACGCATTTCATGAAGGCCCTTTGGACATGTCAGTTATTTGCACCACTGGGAAAAACGGCATTTTGTTTTAGACTACTGGTATTTCATTTGTGCATTGACAATAAAGCTGAATATCATTTGAACTAGATGACTAAACTTATGCATATGTAGAAGAAGAAACATTCACAAAAATCCATGACATGACCTCTCTTCTTGATAGCTGTTGAAAACTGCATGGAACTGACAGGGATTGTTTTGTTTAATAATAAATAAATAAATACATTATGCTGCTACCTTCTGCTTTTCCCAAATACAATGTAGCCTACAGGTGTACCTTTCATCAGTCCAGTTGCAATGGATGGACTGTGATGAACTGCCCTACTTGTGATTGTTTAGAGATTTTAAAGGTTTTATAACAATGTTACAGATTTTTTGGCCCAGAAACAAATCTATTCACCTTTGCAGCGCCAGTAGGCTACTTTGTGTGCGGAATGTGTGCAAACACACATTTCAAACAAGCATACACAAAAGTTTCAAGAGTGAGGAATGGAGTAGAAGATGGAGACAAATTCATTAATATGATTTATTTTCGCGGAATGGATGTGCAGGACTGAGCGGCGGTCATATTTTGTACCGCTACGCGGTACATCTAGTTATTACTATTTTCCCTTTTTTCTCATTGTTTATGTCATTAGGCTATTGATTGAATTGACATGGTTGTTTATTATTGCTATTCTCTTTATTATAGTCTGACCAACATCTTCATTTGTTCCCTGTTCAATTTTAAGTATTATATTGTTTTGTATTTATGTTGCTTTGGACAAAAGCGTAACCATAACCATATGTAATTGGAAGCAAATAAAGGTAGCCTACACATCATAGTATTACAAGAGTGGCTTTAAACGTAAGAAAACGGTAATGATTTGTCCTTTTTTGGTCATTCAAACATGTAGATTTTTATTCACATAATTACTAGGTTGTTGCCTTTTCTATCCAGTAGGTGGCAGTCCAGGATAAGAAATAGAGCAGTAGTTGAGTAGGAAAAACGAAAACGAGAGAAAGTTATGCCCATGACATTTTAAAGAATGACAGGCTAGAAGTTTGCAATTGGTAGACAGTACATTGATGTTTGATGGCTAGCTGAGTAGTTCTGTATGGACTGACAGGCTGGAAGTTTGAAATGTAATACTGTAAAAAATGTTTTAGCCTATTTAAAATTACAAAAACGGTAGGTAAGACCATACATCGATGTTTGATGGCTAGCTGGGTAGTTCTGTACTTCAAGGATTGACAGGCTAGAAGTTTTAGATGTAATACTGCAAAAACATTTTTATTTGTTTAAAATTATAAAAACGGTAGGTGGTAGGCCTAGGCTACATCGATGTTTGATGGCTGGGTAGCCTAGGCTGTTCTGTATTTCAAGGATTGACAAGCTAGAAGTTTGAAATAATACTGCAACAAATGTTTTATTTGTTTAAAATTACATAAACGGTAGGTGAGACAGTAGGCCTACAATCAGAATGTGTTTTATGAATCGTGCGTGCAGATCTAATAACCGTGCAAACCAAGTGCCCACACTATGCTCTGCTTCGCGCTCGGCACTAGTCACGCGATCACAATAGCTCTGCACTCGATTGCTTTTCCTGAGCTACCAGCTGTTTTTGTCTCGGTAGACTGAAATTGAATTTCACGTTTTGAAACTGAATTTTGAGAACTGAATGTGAAAGTTCCAAGAGCGAAATTTTCAGTCAGGATAATTTATGTATCAGAGCAAATGAGTTCAATTTCAAAATATTATATTCAATTTCAAGTTGCCTGAGATTCAGTTACAATCTAATTAATTCAGTTTCAACATATACTATTCAAATTCGTTTTTCCAATACAATTGTTCAAATTCAGCAATTCAAATGCAAATACAACATATTCAAATTCGGTTTAAGGTGGCACAAGTTTTACTCCATATATATAGTACCTATCAGCCCATTTTATTACAAGGAAGTAGATGTTCTATAGATCTAAGCTCATGGAAGGTGCAGCAACTTCGGGTGAAATTACAACAAGAGAGTCAACGAGACGAGAGCAATGACATGATGACAGGGAAACAGGGACACGCTTGCCAGCATCGTTCAACAATTGAACAAAGGATGCAGCCTAGGCTACAACTTAATTCACAAGCAAGCAGATAGTTAATCAAACATACATGTTAGAAAAATCTAGCATTCGTTTAGGCTATGTAGGCCTAGCTTCAATGTTGTCAATGCAAGTTGATGCAGGACTGTCGGCTGAGTTTAAAAAAAATAATAATTCTATCGGTCTGTCCGAGTGACATTTAAGCCTATATTATATAGGCTATCCTAAATATATCCAAAATATAGCAATTGCCGTAAGGGTACATTCATTGTGTGTAGGCTACCCTATCACATTATAATCAGACTTCAAGCAGTGCAAAGCAGATGCAGCAGTGAATAGGTTGGAAATGACTTCTTTTCAGCCACCTGATGCTAGTGTAGTCTCTAGATGATAGGCTACAGGAAGTAAAGTGTAGCCTATCAATACATATACAAGTATATTAAATATATTTAAACTAGGCTCTTAAAGTTGCCTATATGAGTAGGCTAGGAGAAAAGCAAACAGGAGTAAAAGGGAATTAAAGGGCAATCACTGTTTTTTTTTTTGGGGGGGGGGGGGCTTACGACGTGCGATGTGGCTTACGACGTGCTGACGTAATAATATGCAAATTAGCGCGTGACGTCATCTAGCGACTTTTAGCAACTTTTGGAGTTGGCTTTAGCTACTTTTCATTCGAAATAGTTGGCAACACTGGTCCTGTGGTGGTGGTGGTAGCTCCGTGTCGTCAACATCCCCTTCCTCATGATGGTAATTTTGATACCATAGATTTAATAGAGTCATAATAAAGTCATAATATTCCCGCTTATCTCTAAATACATAGTCACACACAGATATACCCAGGGACAGTACAGATATCATACAGTCATTACATAGAATCATACTTTTAGTATCAAAGTGACCCACTAATGAGAAATGCAGAGCATTAAACCACATATTGGAATATTGGACATAATGCAGAACATTAAACCATATATTGGAATATTGGACATAATGTTCTATTCCACTTTCTCTCAGTCCCCCTTTTTCAGCCTTTATGGCTGGAACATTTAATCAAATAATGTCACTATATAAAATATAAATGATTATACACTTGTTTCATTAAAGTTAGTCAGATCCAAATAAGCAGGTAGATGATTAGATATATGATTTAACTGATTTCTTCATAAGTCATGAAAAATAATAATAAGTTCTGAATCCAATACTCTCAAGTCCCCCTTTAAAAGACTTGAAGCCTTTAACACCAAACAATAGCACACCTTCTGATTGAATCAGGATGAGCCTACTAATTAACTGAGAGTAATGCAGTAAATGTGTCTCTTTACCATGTGTATAATACTTAGGCAAAGCTGAATATAAAACCAAAACACATAAGAAATGTCTCTCAGCAATTCTCAAATAGAACCCATTAAAGGAAATGAATCAAATGAAACAACATGGTTGCATGTATAAAAGTGGCCCTGACTGTCTTGATTTCTCACAGGGTGTGAAGAAAAGTTTACAGACCACAGAGTACCAGTGATAACAACAATAACCAAACAGTTAAAAGGCGGGGGAAAAACAATAGACAAAAGAAAAAGGAAAAAAGTAGAGTCACTTAGGACGGTAGAAATTATTCAAACAAAATAAAATAATTAAGGCATGTTGACCAAACACAAACCAAAACAAAATGTGTTGCCATTTTTAAGAGAATTAATATAACATTGCATTTAAGTGTGCTATATAAATAAATATGACTTGACTTGACTAATATAGTATGCTATCACCATCAAAGCGTCATTTTAAAAGAGAAGTTAAGACTCCTCTGACTGCCACAGACAGACAAAGCTGCCAAGTAAGTTAACTTTCCCTTAACAACGCAGATGAGGCGGAAGTTTTCTTAGATTCAAATAGCTTTGCAGCTCCGAACAAACTATGCCAAATAATAGTTCAAGCAGAGACAGGTTGACACTCAAACATGTTAGTATCAGAGAGTAGCAGACAATTGCAAAGCACACATACACATAACCCGTAGGTCACAAACATACGTAGACATACATGTTGAGACATAAACTGACTCATGTTCCTGATTGGTTACCGTAAAGTGACTGGTCTCAAAATTTGACAGATTGTCCAATTTAGCAAACCCAGTGAATGTGATCTCTCGCCCAGACCTGTACTCAAAACATCTGTAACTCTCCGGAGATTCGTTGCCGTAAGCCCAACCGTGTGCGCACACAATGTGTTCCTTCTTTCGGCCTTTGGCCCAATTCTGTCTATTTTTAAGACAGGAGCTCTACTCAACGCAATCCCCCTTTGCCCTTAGGCAGTCATAATAGCACTTTAAAGGAACGAAACGTACTACTCACCGAGAGCGCGTCTTTCCAGCGGGCTGAGGGATCACACATAGTAAGTTTGGTAAAAAGAACAATCCTTAATTCAATAGATCAATACAATCCTTATCAATCTCGGTAGAACCTCCATAAACTGATGGTAATTTTGATACCATAGATTTAATAGAGACCCAGTCAGACCAATAGTATGAAAAATCAGGAACAGAGTTTATTTACAATGATGCGCATCAAGGGACAGACAGCATGACTTCACCTAAAGATCCATCAGCTGCTCTAACTAGACAAGGAAATAGTTAGGGTTTAAGTATCCTTCCAGGCTGACGGGAGATGGCGTTGGTCATCCCATCTCACGTGGACTACACTGAATCAGATCCTGATTAGTGGCAGCCTGGCAATCCGGAGCAGATAGCTACTGACGCAGCCATGCAGAACAGTGAAACACTGCAAAGTCATAATATTCCCGCTTATCTCTAAATACATAGTCACACACAGATATACCCAGGGACAGTACAGATATCATACAGTCATTACATAGAATCATACTTTTAGTGTCAAAGTGACCCACTAATGAGAAATGCAGAGCATTAAACCACATATTGGAATATTGGACATAATGCAGAACATTAAACCATATATTGGAATATTGGACATAATGTTCTATTCCACTTTCTCTCACTCACCAGTGACAGACAACTCTAAACAACCAAAACAGGGAACAGAGTTTGAAAGCACAGACTGAAATAAGTCCAACACACTTATTCAAATTTCTGCTTTTTGTAATGCAGTCATAACGTTAGTAAATGCCTTATGAAAACGTTAACGTTTAGCAACTGTAACCAAGGTAACCTTGGTAGCTTCTAGGCTAAGTTTGCTAGCGGTAGCTTGCTACATTTTGCTTGTTGTCGTCACCTAACTATAACATTGTAACAATACATAGCTGGCTACACAGTTTTAAAAAACCATGAGTGACATTGAAACATATGAAATATAAGACCCACCTGAAGCATTGGAATTTTCTGCCTCTCCATTCACCAT
The DNA here is from genome assembly GCF_046254945.1 of Alosa pseudoharengus. Lineage (NCBI taxonomy): Eukaryota > Metazoa > Chordata > Actinopteri > Clupeiformes > Clupeidae > Alosa > Alosa pseudoharengus. Next base: position 35,386,314 of record NW_027468674.1, on the reverse strand, counting down.
AGCCTCTAACAAGGCTGTGGCAAAGTTCAGTGCCCCGGTGGTTTGGCATGCCAGCCGGTCACCAAGTATGGAGTCCAGGACGTCGAAATGTGGGGATTTTCGTTGACGACCGCTACCACTTTGCCCAAGCTCCCTTTTTTGGTCCCGATAATCTTCTTTTAATTTTTTAATTTTGTTTATCAACTGGTCTACACTCCTCTGGTAACCCGCTATAGACATTTCATTTTCTAGCTTTTCAAAGATTGGTTTTGTCCGCACAGCTCCTTCCAATTTACTTTGAATTTCTGTGGAGGACCACAAAGCCAGCAGACAGTTTGTTTCCTCCACAGACCACGGTTGTTTCTGTTTTCCGTCCATTAGTTCTACCCAAAGTACGTTAACAGCTGATCAAATGTTAACAGCTGACCGGTGTTTAAAAAAAATGGCGTCGCAAAGTTTTTGTTTTAGGTACGTCACGATCTCCCCCAGCACCTGACGTAAGTGGTTCTTATCTCTAGACCAGTTCAGAGTTGGTGCTGAGCTGGAACCTGTTTTGTTGGCCCAGAACCAGGTTTATTTGTGTGGAAAAGCAAAGAACCGGTTCGATATTTTGCATGCACTGTAATAAGTCGGAAGAAGCCCGTGGAATAACAATACAGTGCATTTGCATGCACTGTAATGATTAGTTTCTTTATATTCATTAGTAATTACAGTGCATGAAAATGCACTGTACTGTTATTCCAAGGCTTTTTACAGTGCATGAAAATGCACTGTACTGTTCTTCCAAGGCTTTTTATAGTGCATGAAAATGCACTATACTGTTATTCCAAGGCTGCTTCTTATTACAGTGCATAAAAATGCACTGTACTGTTATTCCAACTTTTCTTATTACAGTGCATGAAAATGCACTGTACTGTTCTTCCTAGGCATTTTATTACAGTGCATGAAAATGCACTGTACTGTTCTTCCTAGGCTTCTTCTTCTTCTTCTTCTTCTTCTTATTCTTCTAACGCAGTTAATGCAGCTTCAACCGTTTAACGTAGAAACTTCATCCAAACTGCTTTGCGTAAGTCTTATTAAGGACATGTGGGCTTTGTATTTTTCATGTTTGTAACTTTTATACTTTTTAAACTATTAATTAAAAACTACTCAAAATTTCCCCATAGACTTAATTATGACATCACAATACGGCCGTTAAGCAATTAGAATCCTATGGCAGGTGTTCGGGCCACCTGCATCAACTGCCAATCTCAGGCTTTAAGCATACAAACTGGCCCTATTAAGACTACACACCCTATTCAACTGCTTCCTCTGCCAAAAACTGTTTCAAAATAAAAGTCCTCACTACAATATTTCACTGTTAAACAATTTAAGCCTTTAAACTACTGAACTTTTTAACTGTTCAGCCAATGTAACTGTTACTTGTCATCAACTATGACTCCTACCCACTGTAGCTAGTTAGAATGGTTAGCATAGTTAGCATGCTAGTTAGCATTTTTAGCAAAACTGCTAAAAATGATTAGCTAAGTTAGCTAAGTAACATGGTTAGCATAGTTAACATGCTAACATTTTAGCATGCTAATTAGCATAGTTAGCATAACTGCTAAAAATGATTAGCTAGGTTAGCTAAGTAACATGGTTAGCATAGTTAGGATGCTAACATGTTAGCATGCTAGTTAGCATAGTTAGCATAACTACTAAAAATGATTAGCTAAGTTAGCTAAGTAACATGGTTAACATAGTTAATATGCTACCATGTTAGCATGCTAGTTAGCATTTTTAGCAAAACTGCTAAAAATGATTAGCTAAGTTAGCTAAGTCACATGGTTAACATAATAAGCATGTTAACATGCTAATTAGCATAGTTATAACTAATAAAAATGATTAACTAGGTTAGCTAAGTCATATGGTTAGCATAGTTAACATTTTAACATTGTTAACATGCTAGTTAGCATAGTTACTTGGTTAACATTATTATCTTTGTTAACATAGTTAGCATAACTGCTAGCAAACATTGGAGCCAGCCACCATATGAACTCATCATATTTTTGCATTTTCATGCACTGTATTACCTTCAGGAAATGCTTTTCTAGTTAGAGTGCATGAAAATGCACTCTATTGTTATCCGATTTATTCTTATTCTTCTTCTAACGCTTTTTGTGCGTTTAATACAGCTTCAACCGTTTAACTTAGAAACTTCATTCAAACTGCGTTGCGTAGGTCTTACTTATGTGACTTCAGCTATGTATTTTTCAACTTTGTAACTTTTATACTTTTTAAACTATTAATTAAAAACTACTAAAATTTCCCCATTGACTTTACATTAGATTATGACATCACAATAGAGCAATTAGAATCCTATGTCAGGTGTTCAGGCCACCTGGATCACCATATATGGCTCTGGCCAGGCCACGTGGATCAACTGAGTTTCTCAGGCTTTATGACATCATAGCAATTAGAATATTGTGCCAGGTGGCCAGGCCACTTAGATCAACTGTCAGTTTCTCAGGCTTTAAGCATACAGCTATTCTATGCTATAAGCCTGAGAAACTGTTCAGTCATTCCAACTATATTAAACCTCATTTATCTAGCAAATAGTTTAACCTTTTAAACTATCCACCTATTTAACTGTTCAGTCATTCCAACTATATTAAACCTCATCTATCTAGCAAATAGTTTAACCTTTTAAGCTATCCACCTATTTAACTGTTCAGTCATTCCAACTATATTAAACATTGTCTACCTAGTTCAGTCATTCCAACTATATTAAACATCATCTACCTAGCAAATAATTTAACCTTTTAAACCATCCACCTATTTAACTGTTCAGTCATTCCAACTATATTAAACCTCATCTACCTAGTTCAGTCATTCCAACTATATTAAACATCATCTACCTAGCAAATAATTTAACCTTTTAAACCATTCACCTATTTTAACTGTTCAGTCATTCCAACTATATTAAACCTCATCTACCTAGCAAATAATTTAACCTTTTAAACTATCCACCTATTTAACTGTTCAGTCATTCCAACTATATTAAACCTCATCTACCTAGTTCAGTCATTCCAACTATATTAAAACTCATCTACCTAGCAAATAATTTAACCATTTAAACTATCCACCTATTTAACTGTTCAGTCATTCCAACTATATTAAACCTCATCTATCTAGCAAATAATTTAACCTTTTCAAAATAAAAGTCCTCACTAGCTAGTTAGCAAAACTGCTAGTTAGCAAAACTGCTAAAAATTATTAGCTAAGTTAGCTGAGTCACATGGTTAACATAGTTAACATGTTAGCATTGTTAGCATTTTTTCTAAAACTGCTAGAAAACATGAGCTAATTTAGCTAAGTAACTTAGTCAAAATAATTAGCTTTGTTAGCATAACTGCTAGCAAACATTAGAGTCATTCCAACTGTCAGTTATCGTCAACGATCTACCTATATAGAGCCTTTAAACTTTTTGTCTACCAACACTCATTAAACTATCAGTATGTCAACAACCTTTAAACTATCTACATATAACTTTTAAACTTTCAACATTCATTAAACTATCTGTCTATTAAACTATCTGTCTATTAACAACTGTTAAACTATCAACATTCAACTTTTAAACTGTCCACGTCTAAACTATCAACTTTTTATTAAGCTATGCTATATCTGTCCTAGCTTCATTTTCATGCACTCGTAATTCCCCGGAATTACATTCTCTAGTTCTTATTATACTTCTTCTTCTAACGTGTTTAATGCAGCTTCAACCGTTAAACGTAGAAACTTCATTCAAACTTTGTTACGTAGGTCTTACCTGTGTCATAGGGGCTATGTATTTTTCAACTTTGTAACTTTTATACTTTTTAAACTATTAATTATTAACTTTTAAAAAATCCCCATTGATTTAACATTGCCCTTTATGACATCATCGCAATTAGAATCTTGTGGCAGGTGGCCAGGCCAGCTGGCCCAACTGCCATTCTCAGGCTTTAAGCATACAAACTGGCCCTATTAAGACTACACACCCTATTCAACTGCTTCCTCTGCCAAAAACTGTTTCAAAATAAAAGTCCTCACTACAATATTTCACTGTTAAACAATTTAACCCTTTAAAGTACTGAAGTTTTTAACTGTTTAGCCATTGTAACTGTTACTTGTCATCAACTATGACTCCTACCCACTGTAGCTAGTTAGCATGGTTAGCATAGTTAGCATGTTAGCATGTTAGTTAGCATTTTAAGCAAAATTGCTAAAAATGATTAGCTAAGTTAGCTAAGTCACATGGTTAGCATAGTTAGCATGCTAGCATGTTAACATGCTAGTTAGCATTTTTAGCAAAATTGCTAAAAATGATTAGCTAAGTTAGCTAAGTCACATGGTTAGCATAGTTAGCATGTTAACATGCTAGTTATCATTTTTAGTAAAACTGCTAAAAATGATTAGCTAAATTAGCTAAGTCTCTTGGTTAACATAGTTAGCATGTTAGCATGTTAACATGCTAGTTAGCATTTTTAGCAAAACTATTAAAATGATTAGCTAAGTTAGCTAAGTAAAATGGTTAGCATAGTTAGCATGCTAACATGTTAACATGCTAGTTAACATTTTTAGCAAAACTGTTAAAAATGATTAGCTAAGTTAGCTAAGTCATATGGTTAGCATAGTTAACATGTTAGCATGCTAATTAGCATAGTTGTCATAACTAATAAAAATGATTAGCTAGGTTAGCTAAGTCATATGGTTAGCATAGTTAACATTTTAACAATGTTAGCATGCTAGTTAGCATAGTAACTTGGTTAACATTATTATCTTTGTTAACATAGTTAACATAACTACTAGCAAACATTGGAGCCATTCCAACTGTTAGTTATCGTCAACTATCTGCCTAAATAATTTAACCATTTCAATTATCAACCTATTTAACTGTTTAGTCATTCCAACTATATTAAACCTTATCTACCAAGCAAATAATTTAACCATATGAACTCATCATATTTTTGCATTTTCATGCACTGTATTTCCTTCAGGAAATGCTTTTCTAGTTATTCTTCTTCTTCTTCTAACGCAGTTAATGCAGCTTCAACCGTTTAACGTAGAAACTTCATTCAAACTGCGTTGCGTAGGTCTTACTTATGACATGTGGGCTTTGTATTTTTCATCTTTGTAACTTTTATACTTTTTAAACTATTAATTAAAAACTGCTCAAAATTTCCCCATAGACTTAACATGGGCTGATGACATCACAATGGACTAATTAACTTGATTTGCACCTGGTATCATCTTCCAGCTGCTCATCTAGGCCCCATCAAAGAATCAGTTCAACTGATTGCACCTGTATCAACTGCTTTCTACAGAACTAGACCAACTCTCTCTGTCTCTCCATTCTACAAGGATATAAGACACATTTCCTCCAACTTTCTATCCATTCATCCTCTTCAAACCATTCACTCATCCACCCATTAAACTATCCATCAACATCCATTAAACAATCTGCCTATCAACATCCATTCAACTTTCTGTCTATCAACATCCATTACACTATCTACATTTAACTTTTAAACTATATACTCTGTCTCAGGCTTTAAGCATACAATATGGCTCTATTAAGACTGCCGTTAAGCAATTAGAATCCTAGGCCAGGTGGCCAGGCCACCTGCACCCTATCAGTTTCTCAGGCTAACCTTTTACACTATCCACCTATTTGACTGTTCAGTCAGTCCAACTATATTAAACCCCATCTACCTAGTTCAGTCATTCCAACTATATTAAACCTCATCTACCTAGCAAATAATTTAACCTTTTACACTATCCACCTATTTAACCGTTCAGTCATTCCAACTATATTAAACCTCATCTACCTAGTTCAGTCATTCCAACTCTATTAAACCTCATCTACCTAGTTGTCATTCCAACTATATTAAACCTCATCTACCTAACAAATAATTTAACCATTTGAATCCTATGGCAGGTATTCAGGCCACCTGGATCTCAACTGCCAGTCTCAGGCTTTAAGCATACAAACTGGCCCTATTAAGACTACACATCCTGTTCAACTACTTCCTCTGCCAAAAACTGTTTCAAAATAAAAGTCCTCACTACAATATTTCACTGTTAAACAATTTAACCCTTTAAAGTACTGAAGTTTTTAACTGTTTAGCCATTGTAACTGTTACTTGTCATCAACTATGACTCCTACCCACTGTAGCTAGTTAGCATGGTTAGCATGTTAGCATGCTAGTTAGCATTTTAAGCAAAATTGCTAAAAATGATTAGCTAAGTTAGCTAAGTCACATGGTTAGCATAGTTAGCATGCTAGCATGTTAACATGCTAGTTAGCATTTTTAGCAAAATTGCTAAAAATGATTAGCTAAGTTAGCTAAGTCACATGGTTAGCATAGTTAGCATGCTAGAATGTTAGCATGCTAGTTAGCATTTTTAGCAAAATTGCTAAAAATGATTAGCTAAGTTAGCTAAGTCACATGGTTAGCATAGTTAGCATGTTAACATGCTAGTTATCATTTTTAGTAAAACTGCTAAAAATGATTAGCTAAATTAGCTAAGTCTCTTGGTTAACATAGTTAGCATGTTAGCATGTTAACATGTTAGTTAGCATTTTTAGCAAAACTATTAAAATGATTAGCTAAGTTAGCTAAGTAAAATGGTTAGCATAGTTAGCATGCTAACATGTTAACATGCTAGTTAACATTTTTAGCAAAACTGTTAAAAATGATTAGCTAAGTTAGCTAAGTCATATGGTTAGCATAGTTAACATGTTAGCATGCTAATTAGCATAGTTGTCATAACTAATAAAAATGATTAGCTAGGTTAGCTAAGTCATATGGTTAGCATAGTTAACATTTTAACAATGTTAGCATGCTAGTTAGCATAGTAACTTGGTTAACATTATTATCTTTGTTAACATAGTTAACATAACTACTAGCAAACATTGGAGCCATTCCAACTGTTAGTTATCGTCAACTATCTGCCTAAATAATTTAACCATTTCAATTATCAACCTATTTAACTGTTTAGTCATTCCAACTATATTAAACCTTATCTACCAAGCAAATAATTTAACCATATGAACTCATCATATTTTTGCATTTTCATGCACTGTATTTCCTTCAGGAAATGCTTTTCTAGTTATTCTTCTTCTTCTTCTAACGCAGTTAATGCAGCTTCAACCGTTTAACGTAGAAACTTCATTCAAACTGCGTTGCGTAGGTCTTACTTATGACATGTGGGCTTTGTATTTTTCATCTTTGTAACTTTTATACTTTTTAAACTATTAATTAAAAACTGCTCAAAATTTCCCCATAGACTTAACATGGGCTGATGACATCACAATGGACTAATTAACTTGATTTGCACCTGGTATCATCTTCCAGCTGCTCATCTAGGCCCCATCAAAGAATCAGTTCAACTGATTGCACCTGTATCAACTGCTTTCTACAGAACTAGACCAACTCTCTCTGTCTCTCCATTCTACAAGGATATAAGACACATTTCCTCCAACTTTCTATCCATTCATCCTCTTCAAACCATTCACTCATCCACCCATTAAACTATCCATCAACATCCATTAAACAATCTGCCTATCAACATCCATTCAACTTTCTGTCTATCAACATCCATTACACTATCTACATTTAACTTTTAAACTATATACTCTGTCTCAGGCTTTAAGCATACAATATGGCTCTATTAAGACTGCCGTTAAGCAATTAGAATCCTAGGCCAGGTGGCCAGGCCACCTGCACCCTATCAGTTTCTCAGGCTAACCTTTTACACTATCCACCTATTTGACTGTTCAGTCAGTCCAACTATATTAAACCCCATCTACCTAGTTCAGTCATTCCAACTATATTAAACATCATCTACCTAGCAAATAATTTAACCTTTTACACTATCCACCTATTTAACCGTTCAGTCATTCCAACTATATTAAACCTCATCTACCTAGTTCAGTCATTCCAACTCTATTAAACCTCATCTACCTAGTTGTCATTCCAACTATATTAAACCTCATCTACCTAACAAATAATTTAACCATTTGAATCCTATGGCAGGTATTCAGGCCACCTGGATCTCAACTGCCAGTCTCAGGCTTTAAGCATACAAACTGGCCCTATTAAGACTACACATCCTGTTCAACTACTTCCTCTGCCAAAAACTGTTTCAAAATAAAAGTCCTCACTACAATATTTCACTGTTAAACAATTTAACCCTTTAAAGTACTGAAGTTTTTAACTGTTTAGCCATTGTAACTGTTACTTGTCATCAACTATGACTCCTACCCACTGTAGCTAGTTAGCATGGTTAGCATGTTAGCATGCTAGTTAGCATTTTAAGCAAAATTGCTAAAAATGATTAGCTAAGTTAGCTAAGTCACATGGTTAGCATAGTTAGCATGCTAGCATGTTAACATGCTAGTTAGCATTTTTAGCAAAATTGCTAAAAATGATTAGCTAAGTTAGCTAAGTCACATGGTTAGCATAGTTAGCATGCTAGAATGTTAGCATGCTAGTTAGCATTTTTAGCAAAATTGCTAAAAATGATTAGCTAAGTTAGCTAAGTCACATGGTTAGCATAGTTAGCATGTTAACATGCTAGTTATCATTTTTAGTAAAACTGCTAAAAATGATTAGCTAAATTAGCTAAGTCTCTTGGTTAACATAGTTAGCATGTTAGCATGTTAACATGCTAGTTAGCATTTTTAGCAAAACTATTAAAATGATTAGCTAAGTTAGCTAAGTAAAATGGTTAGCATAGTTAGCATGCTAACATGTTAACATGCTAGTTAACATTTTTAGCAAAACTGTTAAAAATGATTAGCTAAGTTAGCTAAGTCATATGGTTAGCATAGTTAACATGTTAGCATGCTAATTAGCATAGTTGTCATAACTAATAAAAATGATTAGCTAGGTTAGCTAAGTCATATGGTTAGCATAGTTAACATTTTAACAATGTTAGCATGCTAGTTAGCATAGTAACTTGGTTAACATTATTATCTTTGTTAACATAGTTAACATAACTACTAGCAAACATTGGAGCCATTCCAACTGTTAGTTATCGTCAACTATCTGCCTAAATAATTTAACCATTTCAATTATCAACCTATTTAACTGTTTAGTCATTCCAACTATATTAAACCTTATCTACCAAGCAAATAATTTAACCATATGAACTCATCATATTTTTGCATTTTCATGCACTATATTTCCTTCAGGAAATGCTTTTCTAGTTATTCTTCTTCTTCTTCTAACGCAGTTAATGCAGCTTCAACCGTTTAACGTAGAAACTTCATTCAAATTGCGTTGCGTAGGTCTTACTTATGACATGTGGGCTTTGTATTTTTCATCTTTGTAACTTTTATACTTTTTAAACTATTAATTAAAAACTGCTCAAAATTTCCCCATAGACTTAACATGGGCTGATGACATCACAATGGACTAATTAACTTGATTTGCACCTGGTATCATCTTCCAGCTGCTCATCTAGGCCCCATCAAAGAATCAGTTCAACTGATTGCACCTGTATCAACTGCTTTCTACAGAACTAGACCAACTCTCTCTGTCTCTCCATTCTACAAGGATATAAGACACATTTCCTCCAACTTTCTATCCATTCATCCTCTTCAAACCATTCACTCATCCACCCATTAAACTATCCATCAACATCCATTAAACAATCTGCCTATCAACATCCATTCAACTTTCTGTCTATCAACATCCATTACACTATCTACATTTAACTTTTAAACTATATACTCTGTCTCAGGCTTTAAGCATACAATATGGCTCTATTAAGACTGCCGTTAAGCAATTAGAATCCTAGGCCAGGTGGCCAGGCCACCTGCACCCTATCAGTTTCTCAGGCTAACCTTTTACACTATCCACCTATTTGACTGTTCAGTCAGTCCAACTATATTAAACCCCATCTACCTAGTTCAGTCATTCCAACTATATTAAACCTCATCTACCTAGCAAATAATTTAACCTTTTACACTATCCACCTATTTAACCGTTCAGTCATTCCAACTATATTAAACCTCATCTACCTAGTTCAGTCATTCCAACTCTATTAAACCTCATCTACCTAGTTGTCATTCCAACTATATTAAACCTCATCTACCTAACAAATAATTTAACCATTTGAATCCTATGGCAGGTATTCAGGCCACCTGGATCTCAACTGCCAGTCTCAGGCTTTAAGCATACAAACTGGCCCTATTAAGACTACACATCCTGTTCAACTACTTCCTCTGCCAAAAACTGTTTCAAAATAAAAGTCCTCACTACAATATTTCACTGTTAAACAATTTAACCCTTTAAAGTACTGAAGTTTTTAACTGTTTAGCCATTGTAACTGTTACTTGTCATCAACTATGACTCCTACCCACTGTAGCTAGTTAGCATGGTTAGCATGTTAGCATGCTAGTTAGCATTTTAAGCAAAATTGCTAAAAATGATTAGCTAAGTTAGCTAAGTCACATGGTTAGCATAGTTAGCATGCTAGCATGTTAACATGCTAGTTAGCATTTTTAGCAAAATTGCTAAAAATGATTAGCTAAGTTAGCTAAGTCACATGGTTAGCATAGTTAGCATGCTAGAATGTTAGCATGCTAGTTAGCATTTTTAGCAAAATTGCTAAAAATGATTAGCTAAGTTAGCTAAGTCACATGGTTAGCATAGTTAGCATGTTAACATGCTAGTTATCATTTTTAGTAAAACTGCTAAAAATGATTAGCTAAATTAGCTAAGTCTCTTGGTTAACATAGTTAGCATGTTAGCATGTTAACATGCTAGTTAGCATTTTTAGCAAAACTATTAAAATGATTAGCTAAGTTAGCTAAGTAAAATGGTTAGCATAGTTAGCATGCTAACATGTTAACATGCTAGTTAACATTTTTAGCAAAACTGTTAAAAATGATTAGCTAAGTTAGCTAAGTCATATGGTTAGCATAGTTAACATGTTAGCATGCTAATTAGCATAGTTGTCATAACTAATAAAAATGATTAGCTAGGTTAGCTAAGTCATATGGTTAGCATAGTTAACATTTTAACAATGTTAGCATGCTAGTTAGCATAGTAACTTGGTTAACATTATTATCTTTGTTAACATAGTTAACATAACTACTAGCAAACATTGGAGCCATTCCAACTGTTAGTTATCGTCAACTATCTGCCTAAATAATTTAACCATTTCAATTATCAACCTATTTAACTGTTTAGTCATTCCAACTATATTAAACCTTATCTACCAAGCAAATAATTTAACCATATGAACTCATCATATTTTTGCATTTTCATGCACTGTATTTCCTTCAGGAAATGCTTTTCTAGTTATTCTTCTTCTTCTTCTAACGCAGTTAATGCAGCTTCAACCGTTTAACGTAGAAACTTCATTCAAACTGCGTTGCGTAGGTCTTACTTATGACATGTGGGCTTTGTATTTTTCATCTTTGTAACTTTTATACTTTTTAAACTATTAATTAAAAACTGCTCAAAATTTCCCCATAGACTTAACATGGGCTGATGACATCACAATGGACTAATTAACTTGATTTGCACCTGGTATCATCTTCCAGCTGCTCATCTAGGCCCCATCAAAGAATCAGTTCAACTGATTGCACCTGTATCAACTGCTTTCTACAGAACTAGACCAACTCTCTCTGTCTCTCCATTCTACAAGGATATAAGACACATTTCCTCCAACTTTCTATCCATTCATCCTCTTCAAACCATTCACTCATCCACCCATTAAACTATCCATCAACATCCATTAAACAATCTGCCTATCAACATCCATTCAACTTTCTGTCTATCAACATCCATTACACTATCTACATTTAACTTTTAAACTATATACTCTGTCTCAGGCTTTAAGCATACAATATGGCTCTATTAAGACTGCCGTTAAGCAATTAGAATCCTATGGCAGGTGTTCGGGCCAGCTGCATCAACTGCCAGTCTCAGGCTTTAAGCATACAAACTGGCCCTATTAAGACTACACATCCTGTCCAACTGCTTCCTCTGCCAAAAACTGTTTCAAAATAAAAGTCCTCACTACAATATTTCACTGTTAAACAATTTAACCCTTTAAACTACTGAACTTTTTAACTGTTCAGCCATTGTAACTGTTACTTGTCATCAACTATGACTACTCCTACCCACTGTAGCTAGTTAGCATGGCTAGCATGTTAACATGCTAGTTAGCATTTTTAGCAAAACTGCTAAAAGTGATTAGCTAAGTTAGCTAAGTCACATGGTTAACATTGTTAGCATGTTAACATGCTAGTTATCATTTTTAGCAAAACTGCTAAAAATGATTAGCTAAGTTAGCTAAGTCACATGGTTAGCATAGTTAGCATGCTAGCATGTTAACATGCTAGTTAGCATTTTTAGCAAAACTGTTAAAATGATTAGCTAAGTTAGCTAAGTAAAATGGTTAGCATAGTTAGCATGCTAACATGTTAGCGTGCTAGTTAGCATAGTTAGCAAAACTGCTAAAAATGATTAGCTAGGTTAGCTAAGTCTCATGGTTAACATAGTTCACATGTTAGCATTGCTAACATGCTAGTTAGCATAACTACTAAAAATGAAAATATTAGCTAAGTTAACTAAGTTAAGTATTATCCACCTATTTAACCGTTCAATCATTCCAACTATATTAAACCTTATCTACCAAGAAAATCATTTAACCATATAAACTATCCACCTATTTAACTGTTCAGTCACTCCAACTATATTAAACCTCATCTATCTAGCAACCAATATAGTTTGTTTTTACTCTGTATGATATATCATATTTTTTGCATTTTCATGCACTGTATTTCCTTCAGGAAATGCTTTTCTAGTTATTCTTCTTCTTCTTCTAACGCAGTTAATGCAGCTTCAACCGTTTAACGTAGAAACTTCATTTAAACTGCGTTGCGTAGGTCTTACTTATGACATGTGGGCTTTGTATTTTTCATCTTTGTAACTTTTATACTTTTTAAACTATTAATTAAAAACTACTCAAAATTTCCCCATAGACTTAACATGGGCTGATGACATCACAATGGACTAATTAACTTGATATGCACCTGTATCATCTTCCAGCTGCTCATCAAGGCCCCATCAAAGAATCAGTCCAACTGATTGCACCTGTATCAACTGCTTTCTACTGAACTAGACCAACTCTCTCTGTGTCTCTCCATTCTACAAGGATATAAGACACATTTCCTCCAACTTTCTATCCATTCATCCTCTTCAAACCATTCACTCATCCACCCATTAAACTATCCATCAACATCCATTAAACAATCTGCCTATCAACATCCATTCAACTTTCTGTCTATCAACATCCATTACACTATCTACATTTAACTTTTAAACTATATACTCTGTCTCAGGCTTTAAGCATACAATATGGCTCTATTAAGACTGCCGTTAAGCAATTAGAATCCTATGGCAGGTGTTCGGGCCAGCTGCATCAACTGCCAGTCTCAGGCTTTAAGCATACAAACTGGCCCTATTAAGACTACACATCCTGTCCAACTGCTTCCTCTGCCAAAAACTGTTTCAAAATAAAAGTCCTCACTACAATATTTCACTGTTAAACAATTTAACCCTTTAAACTACTGAACTTTTTAACTGTTCAGCCATTGTAACTGTTACTTGTCATCAACTATGACTCCTACCCACTGTAGCTAGTTAGCATGGCTAGCATGTTAACATGCTAGTTAGCATTTTTAGCAAAACTGCTAAAAGTGATTAGCTAAGTTAGCTAAGTCACATGGTTAGCATTGTTAGCATGTTAACATGCTAGTTATAATTTTTAGCAAAACTGCTAAAAATGATTAGCTAAGTTAGCTAAGTCACATGGTTAGCATAGTTAGCATGCTAGCATGTTAACATGCTAGTTAGCATTTTTAGCAAAACTGTTAAAATGATTAGCTAAGTTAGCTAAGTAAAATGGTTAGCATAGTTAGCATGCTAACATGTTAGCGTGCTAGTTAGCATAGTTAGCAAAACTGCTAAAAATGATTAGCTAGGTTAGCTAAGTCTCATGGTTAACATAGTTCACATGTTAGCATTGCTAACATGCTAGTTAGCATAACTACTAAAAATGAAAATATTAGCTAAGTTAACTAAGTTAAGTATTATCCACCTATTTAACCGTTCAATCATTCCAACTATATTAAACCTTATCTACCAAGAAAATCATTTAACCATATAAACTATCCACCTATTTAACTGTTCAGTCACTCCAACTATATTAAACCTCATCTATCTAGCAACCAATATAGTTTGTTTTTACTCTGTATGATATATCATATTTTTTGCATTTTCATGCACTGTATTTCCTTCAGGAAATGCTTTTCTAGTTATTCTTCTTCTTCTTCTAACGCAGTTAATGCAGCTTCAACCGTTTAACGTAGAAACTTCATTTAAACTGCGTTGCGTAGGTCTTACTTATGACATGTGGGCTTTGTATTTTTCATCTTTGTAACTTTTATACTTTTTAAACTATTAATTAAAAACTACTCAAAATTTCCCCATAGACTTAACATGGGCTGATGACATCACAATGGACTAATTAACTTGATATGCACCTTGTTGCGTTTTGTGTCCACTCTGGTGTCTACGGGGCTCCCGTAACACAGTAGAGATCGCTACTCCTGTAGGTGTGGGTGCGCTCGTCTTCGGACTGTGAGGATTTCACAGGGTAAAAGAGGAGGTATGCGTTTTGTGACTACTCTGGTGTCTAAAGGGATTCCCTTTAACACAGTTGAGATCGCTACTCCTGTGTGTAATTGTCTTCGGACTATGATAATATCACAGGGTAAAAGAGGAAGTATCTTTCAGTGTATGTGTCTCATGCGAGGGCCCCTTTTAAACGGGTTTAGGATGTACGATAGGGTTGACTTTGTTGAGAGGTTTTCTCTATCTGAATCAAATTCCCTAATTTGGGGTTTGGGGGCTAAGGAAGGTGGACTACTTCAGAGTCACTTTCTATCTCTTAGTCGCTGTTCCCTATTCCCTTGGTTCATACTTCAATATGTGGTTAACTTCACTAAAAGAGGAAGAAATTCAGAGCTGTATTTGCAAGAGTTGTTTGTCATCAAAATCTGAGAGAGGTCAAAAACTCACTACGGACGTTCGTCTGGCCGTCCAGATTTGAGAGAAAATCAACTACCCTATTATTTGGGGATTCTTGTCAAAATTAAATTAAAGCTCCTTTTATGACAATTCTTGTAACATATAAGCACTTCAATTGACCACAACGGATCTATAACCGTTTAAGTCCTATCTCTAAATACACATGTATTTATCAGACAGATTTCCGTATCCTCGCTTGGGTGTGTGATGTGCGTTTAGACCACAACGGGTCCTAGACCTTAGTTTCACAAACAATTTTTCACAACAAATAAATTTGCTAACAAAGCCTATTTGGTTTTTTGTCTGCCCTGGAGCATAGGACTTTCCTTCCTAAATGCCTGGCTGAGTTCTCTACTCCTGTGTGTGTCAGTGCGTGTGCAGTATATTTTTTGCCCATATACAGTGTCTTAGAAAGTAGCCCTCAAACGGACGCCTTACTTACCCGGAGCGATGTCAAATCTTTGGAGCAAGAGGCCCTATTGCAAGGCATCCGGGGTTCTCAGCAACACAGGAGAGGCAGAAAAATACGAGAAAACGCTAGACGGCCTTTTTACAAACCCCTAATCAAAGGTTAGGATTTTGACTTTTATTAAATAAAAAAAAAAAAATACAAAGAAAGAAAACTGTCTAAGTCTAAAAGCAAAATGCTCGATCCAAAGAAAAAAGAAGATCAAAAAGCCCTGAACAAGGGGCCGTTCTCTTTTTATACCCCTCTCGGTCAGACAGAACATGTCCAAATTTGGTATTGTGTCTTGCCATGAAATATTGGTTCTGCTTTTTGGTTTTTGTTTGGTTGCCAGTCAGCTTTTTGTTTTGCTGACAAACAGTTTCTTACAGCTGGTACATTATGTTCTTACATTCTGTCTTTACATTTTGTTCAAAGCACATCTCATTTAGCATACAGTAACACACTTTAATTCTTAACACAACCTTTTCATATCTAAGCAAACACATTTTATGTAGCAAAACATTTTAAGTTTTATAAGCAAACTTTCTTATATATATTTAAGAAAAAACACCCTTTAAGTTTAAGCAAAATCATAACAGATTATTCTAGAAAAAAAACAATTTATGCTTTTAATTAAGAAAACACACTTAAATTCTAAACTTCTAAGTTTTTAAACATTATAAGTCTAACTTGTTTCACACTGGTTGTCTATCATTATCTTGCAGCATTTGCACATTTTTATTTGTTTTAGAGCAAGCTGGATTTAAGCAGTTATATGACTAAAACTCTTTTAATAGTAAATCATGAGTTTGATTATTAATTATTATCACATCTTCACATTGTAAAGTCACGCTACACCCTACGCTTGGAGATGTGATAATTCCGGTCCTGTTGGTCACGACGATCCGTTTGGTCCCGCCGGTCAGGGGAAAAGTCCAATAGAGGCTTAATGGTGTCAAGTCCGTTGTTCATTTGGCTGGGGTCGAGGATGATGTTGGCATGTGGGTCCATTTCCTCTGGTCAGCTATGTTTGCACCATCCTGCGTTCTTGATGTCCCGCCTTGTGATGGGTTTGTGTGTGTCAGCGGTGACCCGCTCCAAGAATCTTGCCATAAAGACAATAGGGTTTCCCGTTTATGCACTCTGGCTTGCTTATCGCACTCCAGCGTGCCCTGTCATGCATCTATAAATTCTCAGACACTGAGCGTACACTGGCTGTCATGTAAGTTGACATCCTACCGTCCTTCCCTATTGAAAATCAGGACAGAATCTTGATACATCTCCTGTCGTTTCTTTTAAGTCCATTTGGCCTCAAGCTAAGGGACTCCCTTAATTCTGGGTTTCATGTGGGATATCAATCTCCAGTTGTTCGGATCTTTCCAAGGCCCCTAATGGTCAGTTTGTGTGTTCTATGTTCCTCATCTGCCCATAGGTAACACCTTCTCATTTCTCTCGCTTCAATAGGACTTAGTTCTCCCCCCACAGGCTCAGCTCACGCTGTAGAGGCTAAACTGTGTCCTCTAATTGTTGCATGTACAGGCATCGCCTGTTCTTCTATCTCCATCATGTCTGCAGTCTGTACAGACTCTTTTTGCACTTTGACAGTCATCGGTTGCATTATTTCTGCTTTCATCATCATAGTTTCTCCCTCCGCCTCCACCATTGGAGCGTATCGGCCACTATTGCCATCTATTATGTTCACCCATTCTTGTACCGGGTGTGTTGCAGTATCTTGTCTGGTAACTAAATTGTTAACAGCAATGGATTCATCAAGGAAAGTGCTATAAAAGCTAATATTGAATTTCTGCGCCATATGGGGTTGATCAAATTCATCCCCTGCGTTCTACTCAATGACTGGTTGTGGGGGGGTCCATCTGTCTCTGAGCGGATCCAGGCCCTTCAGCCAAATCGGGGGGACAGGTCACTATGGATGTCTACAAGGGTGCGTGGTCTGATCTTGTATTCTTTTCCCTTCTTCCTTTTCCCTGCCATGTCTTGTGAGTCACCGTTTGTAGGGGCTGGCCCTAGAGAGCGGCTTCTCTTTGGTGCACTGAAGATCCCAGCCTCTTGTTCCGTAGACCTGGCTTTTGTTTTATCCTATGATCATGGACATCATATAAAATGAATATTATTTCTATGTTCATGGCTCTATGTTACTTTCATTCACCATCTCTGAATTTGAGGAGGTGTACGGGGAGTGGAAAAAGAGAAAAAATAATTTAATTAAATAAATGAATAAACAAAACAAAAATATGAAAAAGAGAAAAGGGGAAAAGGGTCTTATTCGATTCTCACAGAAGGCCATGGTGCCCTCTATCCAGGCCCAATTCTTGCTATTATGCAGGTGTTTGAGAAAAAAGTATAGTCGCCGGCTTTTCATTCCGCCGTTGGCTATAACGTCTCCCTATAGGGGAGGACAGTCTGCTTTGGTTAGCCTTCCCTACGGTGTAATACACATATGCACACATAAGTATGCCCAGTACGTCAAGCACAGCACATGTTATTGTCAATCCTATAATCTGGGCGCCGATAAACAGTATCTCACCCTTGAGGTTGACTGTTTTCATAGTTGAGGCTATTGTGACAAAATACATCATCAATATCAACAAGTCTGTGATAAACGGGGCCCACCATGCTTCAGGGAAGTAATATTTCATCACATCATTTGTCAGCCCTATCAACATCATTATGGCATTAATGGTTGTCCAACCAGGGAGGCCTGTCTTTTTGACGCCTAAGCCCATGAAAACAATTGTTGCACTAGGTATAGTCTTGCCTAGCATGTACAGTCTGCCTAGATTAATTGCTGCATACAACGTACTTCCAATAAAGTAGTATATGAGGTTCGGCAGCAGAAAACACGTCATCATTGTTGAAATTAAAAAGGTGCCTACCAGCTGGGTCCCCACAGGGAAAGGAGTAGTCGAAGAGTTGGTGTTCAAAGAGTTGTCGGATAAATTCATTTTGTTTGCGGAGAATCAGAGGTCTTGTGATTTTTAGTCTAGCCCTTCTGCTCGTTTTATGTATCAGCAAAGGTCAGATTCACAGTTCATCTAGGGTGTCTTGGTTTGTGGTTTCGTTGAACCAGCCAGCTTACGCGACTGTTCAACTGTCACAGCAATACACATATTTGTCTGTAATTTTTCTACTCACTTCCCTTTTTCTCTCTCATTTGTGTCTGAAGTGGCTATTTTCTCTCTTAGTGGTTTGTTCTGGGATGATAATTCGAGTAGTAAGCAATAGGATAATTTCACCAACACAACTATTGCTACAACTCCAAGTGTGATATGGAGATACTACTTCTTGTTCCAGTCATATATTTGGATGCATGTTGACCATCATGGTCAGGATTTCTGGGTATTCAGGTATACTGCAGCTAATTTTTTCTTTAGTTGGGTGTTGTTGACATGAGCAGTTCTCGTATCTGAACAGTCCTGCTCTACTTGTTTCTAAAGTCCAGGGGTTCGTGGTTATCCCATGTGCTATAAAGCTAGCGCAGGTGAGAACATTCAAGTTTACATATTGTCTTGTGCATTTGAAGATTACATGTGGCTCTGAGCTCTCCCTCCTCTCCAGTGTACACGTCTCTGTTTACACTAATGCATGAGGAGTTGAGTTCAGGTGACTTTATTCTTTCAAACAAGTCTAAAAAATGTTTCCAATTCCATTGCTCATGCTGGAATTGATCATACCATGTAGGCTGGTAGAGGGCCTAGCATAGGGGCCCGTTATACTGCTTCCACTGATCGCTTTCACAGTCCAGTGATGCTCTGTTTTCTTGTGGTTTGTAGCCTGTGGTATTCGAGCCTGGCCTCAGAAGGCTTCAGGCATTTTTATTAGTTCTCTCTTATTTCTGACAATCAGGCAGAGTGGTGCAGTAAGCACGTTGCAAATACTGACTAATAGCAGTGTCTGTGTAACCGGTGTGGCTAAAAAAAAAAATCCTAATCGCCCGTTCAGGGGTTTCAGATTGGAATTGCTCGGGATTAGGCCATAGAATCCCTCCTTAAAACAGTTCCCAGTCAGGACATGATCCATACTGTAGATAGTTATAGAGTCTGCCCTGTCCATCTAGACAGGACATGCATAGTCAAGACAGGACAATACTGTCACAATTTGTTTTGTATTTCTTCAGTTTGGGCAGGCTGCCCCTAAGTCTTCGTACACCTTTCCAGTGGAGCACGGTACACTGTACTCCACAGTGAGCACACTCTCCTGGTGTATAAGCTGTCCATCTGAGCGGTGCTTCAGCTGGGTCCGATGGGTCACCTCGCCCCAGCCGATCGAGCCCTCCCCTGTGTGGTTGAGACAATAGGCAGTCCTCGGGCAAGACACATGGGCATTAGTGTTGTGGGTGTTGTCATGTTTGTAAACGTATGTGTGAGAGATGTACCCTGCCTGTTCTCGCTAAGGTCACCACGTTGTCTTCTACGTTCACTACTACGTCCCCACCTTCGTTTGTGTGTTTGACACCTTGGCCTCTTGTCGCCTGTTGTCTGTTGACCCAGACTCTCTGTCCGATCTGTGTAACAGAACATGAGTGCTTAGTGTCGTTATTTATGGGTGGTTTGTCGGTTACCGGGAGCTTAGGTTGTGATAAGTATTCATTTAGTAACATCAGCTGCCTGGGCTTGTCCCAGTCTGCAGTCGAGTTTGATTTAATGTACTGCTTTGCCGATCTCACTCCGCGTTCCGCCAACCCATTTGTTTGTGGTTTGTATGCCATTGAGAATACTGCTTGGACGCCTATTTCTTCTAGTAATTCTAATACTATCTTGTTTTTGAAATGAGTGGCATTGTCCATTCTCAATGACAGTGAGTTTTTGTGGGTGAAGTATTGTGCAATACGATCTGCAATAACTCTTGCTGCATTGTCAGTAATAATTAGAAAATATTTATTTCCTAATGAAGGGGTAGGCAGAGGCCCCGCGATGTCAGCAGAGTAGCACTCCCCTGGCTTTTTAATGGCTATGGGGTACATCTTTCCCTTCGGAATGGGACCTCCTCCTTTGTTGGCACAGCTTTCGCAGTTGCTTTTTATTTTTCCAAATAGTGGGTTCAAACCTGCTATCTGTATTTTGTTTTTGGTCAACCAAGCACGAGTCCGCATCAGACCACTATGTCCTATTGCGTTGTGTATTTTGGTTAACACTCTCTCTCCTTCTCCTTTGGGGATGCATATAAACCCTTCTCTTTCCCATGCTTCAGGAAAAACACATAATGCATTGCTTAGAATACCTGCCGCAGAGACCGGGTAGTCTGCCCTATCCTGCGCCAATCTGTCTACTTCTGCATTTCCTCTGTGTTCAAAGTCCTGTAGCTGTGTGTGGCTATTTACATGCTTCACCAGTATGTGTTTTTTCTTGCGTAGCTCAGCTATTATAGCCCATTCATGAGCGTGTTGGAGCTCTTTTCCTTTGTAGTTCTGAAACTCTCTCTGTTCCCAAAACTCCAAGTCCTCTGTAAATCCATTATAACAATACTGACTATCCGTCACTATTTGTATGATTTTTCTTTTTCTGGAGTCAGCCCAGGCTAACGCTTCTCTCAATGCGGTCACTTCACCTGTTTGTGCTGATCCTTCTACATAGCCTGACTTCTGATATAGGTGTTTCCCTTCAGGAGTTTTAGCTATTATGGCCCATTTGGCAAGGTTTTCATCAACTCGCTTCGAACCGTCAGTAAATATAACTGCTTGTGGTATCACTTCTGCTTTTGGCTTGTTCGTTTCTGGTATGGAGGATTTTGGTTTCTGGCATCTGAACTTGACTCTATGATCAGTCATCATGATTTGCCACTTCCCCCATCTAGAGGACAGAGCCCTGCTGCCCTGTACTGTGTCTTTTGATGCTTCTGATAGAAGAGTGTTTTGGGTCAAAAACAACACTTCAGGAGGGGATCCTAAATTAACAATTGTTGGATAAAATCGGAATGCTAGAGTCAGTAATTTCTCTTCCTCTGGGTATCGAGACTCGGCAGGGGACCAGGTCATAGACATCAACAAACAAGGTTTCTTGGATGAATAATTTCTGGCCTCTATCCAGCCACCTTTCTCGGAGATGTGTAAGTAAGCTTCTAATGGGGAAGTGAGTACTCTCTTTTCTAGCTCCAATGTATTGCCCTCACAATGTCTTTTTAGGTCATCAAGAGCCATCTTTTCATCGGGTCTTAAGGGGGAGTCCACGTGTTTTTTTCGCTTTCCCTTTTCCATCGCCCTGAGTCTTCCTTTGGCTGCATGCAAAGGGGCAGCATATTGGCTGTAGTTTGGTATGTGTGCTGATACGTATTCTAATTTTCCTAACAGTACTTCAAGGGCCTTCACCCCAGTGATCGGGTTGGCCCAGGCTCCTTCCATGTATCCTTCTAAGGGGGCCTTTCCTTCACTGGTTAATGCAAACCCTAAGTATTTGACCTTATGCTGTCCCATTTCACATTTCTTGAGTCCTATTTTCAGACCAGCTTCTTTCAGTCTGTGTATGACTTCTGCTAGGCAATCTAGGTGTTCGTCTTCGCTGTCATGGGTGATAAAAATATCGTCCACATACACCTGCACTTCCAGTCCCTCCAGGATCTTTTCCATTACGGTTTGAAATTGATTTGCGCTATTGCATAGCCCTTGGGGAAGTCTCCCCCACCTATATCCCTGTCCTTCAAATGTGAAACACGTTTTCAATGAACTGGACTCGTCTAGGGGTACGGACCAGTATCCGTTTGCCAGGTCGAGACATGTCTTGAACTTTTTGTTAGGTATTTGTGTCAGGGTTCTATAGGGGTTGATAAGGCTTCGTCTGTCTTTCACTGTTCTTCGATTCAATTACCTAAGGTCGTGGACCATGCGCCACGTGCCGTCTGGTTTGGCTATTGCCTGAATAGGCATTGAACATGGGGGGTTGGGTTCGGGTATAATCACCTTCAAGGCCGTCAGTTCCTGTATTGTCTGACATATTTCTTCCCTTGCATCTTTGTTTATTGGATATTGGCTTTCACACCCTGGCATTCCTCCCCTGATTGTATACACTTCTTTCACCAGCCCTACATAATTTTTAAATTCTGAATACAATCCTTGTTGTAATATTTCCCTCAATCGGTCGATGTTAGTTAGGTCAGTGTTCTCTATTATCCCTTCTAACACTTTGTCATTGTTGATTTCTTTCAACCATCCTATGTGTGGCAGGGCTTTGTCTAAATCTTTCAATCCTAACAGATTTTTCTTCCCTGAAATTCCCTGTAAGTCTCCTACAGCTCTATTTTGAGCCAAAGCTATGGTCCCATCGGCTAGCTGTATTTGTGTTTTTCCCTTAATTACTTTGCCATCGGTATCAGATATGACAGAAAGGTCAGCTCCAGTGTCGATTATGAACTCTGTTTTCGTCTTGTTTGTTACTTCCCTTTTTTTTTTCTCTTTAGGCTTCGTGCCAGGAAATGTTCAGACTATTATTCTCTGTTTCCTTACTGATACTGATATATCTGGGAAGTATTTAGTGGGCAGAAGGCTGCACCTTCATTGGTTGATCATACAGGTGGTTTACATGGGGGCATTGTGGTCCTGCACACCATATATGACTGGCTGTAATCTTCTATTTTCCCTTCTATGTACTGTACTGCGTCGTTGTGAGACGCAGATTGCACAATGGGGGGGGGGGGTTCCTGCTCTATATGAGTCAGCATGGTGTGGTCCCTGTTGAACTCTAGGGGAGCAGAGTTTTGTAATCATGACCCTTCATATTGAAGGCCAATAGGGTTTTCTCCCTGAGGAGAGGGTCTGGGTGTTTGCAGATTTGCGTATTTCTGAGTCTGCTTCTTCTTGCTCTTTTACTTCCTCCTCCGTTGTGGTTGGAAGTGTGGTGATAATCTGAGAGGCCCCTTCTGGGCTGCATGCATATGCCTGTCTCATCAGACTTTCTAAAAAGGCTTAGTTTTCTCCTATATCAACTACGAACCTTATAGTCAGGTTACTCGTGGCGGTTCCCATTTGCACTGCGGAGTACCACTCACTAAGAGACCCTGGGGTGTTCAGTCTCACCATTTGCTCTTGTTTGGGCTCTCCTATGCTGATGGCCACTGTACTACGAGCTATACGGTATCTAGATGAACTGAATGTCCTCCTTACTTTAGCTTCTTCGGGAGGGTCTGTCATAATGTCAACTTGTCTTAACATGGTTAAGGCTCCCATGATAACAGAGGGCACCTGATCTGGTGGTGCTGCTAAGAATATCATTTTTTCTCCCCCTATTCTCTTGGCCTAGGGGGGTCTGGGAATTCAAACTCTATTGAGTCTGTATTTGGGGCTGTTCTAGCCGTTTAAGCCGCCATGGGCTCTAATGCCGGAGCTAGAGTGTCTGGCAGTTGAGGTGTGAAGTCGGTTAACAAGGGTGCCATAGGGGTGCTTGTCACACTACTCTTTGTCTCCTTTTGAATTGCAGGGGCCTGAGCCATGGGTTTTCTTAATGCTGTATTTAGTTTTTGGAAGGCTTCTTCTGTGAACGCTACTACTACAAACTTTTTCCCTGAATTTAATAGTATTACGTTCCTGAGTGCTTCCGCTGCTGCTGTTGCATCATAACAGAAAACCCCATCACCAAATGGTGTGGTTGTTATTGACCCTGATGCCGCTAATACGGCTTTCTGCAGTAATGTTTGTAAGTATTGTACTTGCTGGTTGTGGTTCATTGTCCCATCATGAGCCTCATAAGCCACATGTAGGACGGTGCTAACTTGTGGATCAGTTATGATTTTCTGTCACCACTATTCCCGACTTCAGCGGGAGTTGGGGTAGTAAGAGGGCCCTATTGTTTCGGGTCTCTTTGCTCCATCGTCCTTCCACTGCAGCAGCTACTCCTGCTGAGTGTGACAGTTGGATGTTTGCCGGGTTAAGGAATGTGCTCCTGTCAGTGCCGAGGTCTAAATCTAACACACTTTCAAGGCTCAACCTGCAATTCTGTGTGGGATTAGATGTGCTTGTCGGTTGACGGAGCCGTCTCCTACCACCCGGGCTTTGCTGGCGGGCTATGGCATCTCTTATTGCTTGCATGTTAAATGGTCTTGCACGTTGTCGGCTTCTTCGGCATGATCTGCGTCATCCGTCCATTCACTATCTGCAGCTGCATTGGCCATGTCACCCTAGTCTCGGCTGTTTAAAAACTGTTCCTCTTTGTTAAGGGTTTGTAGGTGCGGTTCCTTGTGGGTAGTCGTCACTCCCCACTTCACTATGTGCTCTGAGCTCTCTTTCCGGATACAGTCAGTGACACCTAAGATATACCTTATCTACGGATACAGTCAGCCTCTGTCGGCTTCAGTGATCGACTTGGTTTGCCAGTAATTATATGGCCAGGATTTATAAGAGCCGGTACCTTATTGTCCTTCTTTGTCCTTTACTGGGCCGATTTGCGCCTGCGCTATTATTTTATCAAGACTTTCCTGCGCTTTTTTCGAGCTTCCAGATTCACCGGTGCGCTCTCCGGGTTTTATCTAAAGTGCTCTTCTGCCTGATCGTACCTTATATACACTCTTTCCGGGTATATTGGGTTCGGGCGCTTAGACTGTATAAGCCTACCCCATACACTCTTTCTGGGTATGTTGGGTTCCTGCGCTTAGGCTGTGTGGTCGTTCCCTATACTCTCGTGGGTATTTGGGTCCGAGCGCTCAGGCTAGTGTGGTGACTTGTCCGTCTAACTCAATCACTGCCTACACGTTGGGCGCCATGTTGCGTTTTGTGTCCACTCTGGTGTCTACGGGGCTCCCGTAACACAGTAGAGATCGCTACTCCTGTAGGTGTGGGTGCGCTCGTCTTCGGACTGTGAGGATTTCACAGGGTAAAAGAGGAGGTATGCGTTTTGTGACTACTCTGGTGTCTAAAGGGATTCCCTTTAACACAGTTGAGATCGCTACTCCTGTGTGTAATTGTCTTCGGACTATGATAATATCACAGGGTAAAAGAGGAAGTATCTTTCAGTGTATGTGTCTCATGCGAGGGCCCCTTTTCAACGGGTTTAGGATGTACGATAGGGTTGACTTTGTTGAGAGGTTTTCTCTATCTGAATCAAATTCCCTAATTTGGGGTTTGGGGGCTAAGGAAGGTGGACTACTTCAGAGTCACTTTCTATCTCTTAGTCGCTGTTCCCTATTCCCTTGGTTCATACTTCAATATGTGGTTAACTTCACTAAAAGAGGAAGAAATTCAGAGCTGTATTTGCAAGAGTTGTTTGTCATCAAAATCTGAGAGAGGTCAAAAACTCACTACGGACGTTCGTCTGGCCGTCCAGATTTGAGAGAAAATCAACTACCCTATTATTTGGGGATTCTTGTCAAAATTAAATTAAAGCTCCTTTTATGACAATTCTTGTAACATATAAGCACTTCAATTGACCACAACGGATCTATAACCGTTTAAGTCCTATCTCTAAATACACATGTATTTATCAGACAGATTTCCGTATCCTCGCTTGGGTGTGTGATGTGCGTTTAGACCACAACGGGTCCTAGACCTTAGTTTCACAAACAATTTTTCACAACAAATAAATTTGCTAACAAAGCCTATTTGGTTTTTTGTCTGCCCTGGAGCATAGGACTTTCCTTCCTAAATGCCTGGCTGAGTTCTCTACTCCTGTGTGTGTCAGTGCGTGTGCAGTATATTTTTTGCCCATATACAGTGTCTTAGAAAGTAGCCCTCAAACGGACGCCTTACTTACCCGGAGCGATGTCAAATCTTTGGAGCAAGAGGCCCTATTGCAAGGCATCCGGGGTTCTCAGCAACACAGGAGAGGCAGAAAAATACGAGAAAACGCTAGACGGCCTTTTTACAAACCCCTAATCAAAGGTTAGGATTTTGACTTTTATTAAATAAAAAAAAAAAAATACAAAGAAAGAAAACTGTCTAAGTCTAAAAGCAAAATGCTCGATCCAAAGAAAAAAGAAGATCAAAAAGCCCTGAACAAGGGGCCGTTCTCTTTTTATACCCCTCTCGGTCAGACAGAACATGTCCAAATTTGGTATTGTGTCTTGCCATGAAATATTGGTTCTGCTTTTTGGTTTTTGTTTGGTTGCCAGTCAGCTTTTTGTTTTGCTGACAAACAGTTTCTTACAGCTGGTACATTATGTTCTTACATTCTGTCTTTACATTTTGTTCAAAGCACATCTCATTTAGCATACAGTAACACACTTTAATTCTTAACACAACCTTTTCATATCTAAGCAAACACATTTTATGTAGCAAAACATTTTAAGTTTTATAAGCAAACTTTCTTATATATATTTAAGAAAAAACACCCTTTAAGTTTAAGCAAAATCATAACAGATTATTCTAGAAAAAAAACAATTTATGCTTTTAATTAAGAAAACACACTTAAATTCTAAACTTCTAAGTTTTTAAACATTATAAGTCTAACTTGTTTCACACTGGTTGTCTATCATTATCTTGCAGCATTTGCACATTTTTATTTGTTTTAGAGCAAGCTGGATTTAAGCAGTTATATGACTAAAACTCTTTTAATAGTAAATCATGAGTTTGATTATTAATTATTATCACATCTTCACATTGTAAAGTCACGCTACAACCTGTATCATCTTCCAGCTGCTCATCAAGGCCCCATCAAAGAATCAGTCCAACTGATTGCACCTGTATCAACTGCTTTCTACTGAACTAGACCAACTCTCTCTGTGTCTCTCCATTCTACAAGGATATAAGACACATTTCCTCCAACTTTCTATCCATTCATCCTCTTCAAACCATTCACTCATCCACCCATTAAACTATCCATCAACATCCATTAAACAATCTGCCTATCAACATCCATTCAACTTTCTGTCTATCAACATCCATTACACTATCTACATTTAACTTTTAAACTATATACTCTGTCTCAGGCTTTAAGCATACAATATGGCTCTATTAAGACTGCCGTTAAGCAATTAGAATCCTATGGCAGGTGTTCGGGCCAGCTGCATCAACTGCCAGTCTCAGGCTTTAAGCATACAAACTGCCCCTATTAAGACTACACATCCTGTCCAACTGCTTCCTCTGCCAAAAACTGTTTCAAAATAAAAGTCCTCACTACAATATTTCACTGTTAAACAATTTAACCCTTTAAACTACTGAACTTTTTAACTGTTCAGCCATTGTAACTGTTACTTGTCATCAACTATGACTCCTACCCACTGTAGCTAGTTAGCATGGCTAGCATGTTAACATGCTAGTTAGCATTTTTAGCAAAACTGCTAAAAGTGATTAGCTAAGTTAGCTAAGTCACATGGTTAGCATTGTTAGCATGTTAACATGCTAGTTATCATTTTTAGCAAAACTGCTAAAAATGATTAGCTAAGTTAGCTAAGTCACATGGTTAGCATAGTTAGCATGCTAGCATGTTAACATGCTAGTTAGCATTTTTAGCAAAACTGTTAAAATGATTAGCTAAGTTAGCTAAGTAAAATGGTTAGCATAGTTAGCATGCTAACATGTTAGCGTGCTAGTTAGCATAGTTAGCAAAACTGCTAAAAATGATTAGCTAGGTTAGCTAAGTCTCATGGTTAACATAGTTCACATGTTAGCATTGCTAACATGCTAGTTAGCATAACTACTAAAAATGAAAATATTAGCTAAGTTAACTAAGTTAAGTATTATCCACCTATTTAACCGTTCAATCATTCCAACTATATTAAACCTTATCTACCAAGAAAATCATTTAACCATATAAACTATCCACCTATTTAACTGTTCAGTCACTCCAACTATATTAAACCTCATCTATCTAGCAACCAATATAGTTTGTTTTTACTCTGTATGATATATCATATTTTTTGCATTTTCATGCACTGTATTTCCTTCAGGAAATGCTTTTCTAGTTATTCTTCTTCTTCTTCTAACGCAGTTAATGCAGCTTCAACCGTTTAACGTAGAAACTTCATTTAAACTGCGTTGCGTAGGTCTTACTTATGACATGTGGGCTTTGTATTTTTCATCTTTGTAACTTTTATACTTTTTAAACTATTAATTAAAAACTACTCAAAATTTCCCCATAGACTTAACATGGGCTGATGACATCACAATGGACTAATTAACTTGATATGCACCTGTATCATCTTCCAGCTGCTCATCAAGGCCCCATCAAAGAATCAGTCCAACTGATTGCACCTGTATCAACTGCTTTCTACTGAACTAGACCAACTCTCTCTGTGTCTCTCCATTCTACAAGGATATAAGACACATTTCCTCCAACTTTCTATCCATTCATCCTCTTCAAACCA
Source organism: Alosa pseudoharengus (assembly GCF_046254945.1). NCBI lineage: Eukaryota > Metazoa > Chordata > Actinopteri > Clupeiformes > Clupeidae > Alosa > Alosa pseudoharengus. Next base: position 35,357,511 of record NW_027468674.1, on the reverse strand, counting down.
TTCACTCATCCACCCATTAAACTATCCATCAACATCCATTAAACAATCTGCCTATCAACATCCATTCAACTTTCTGTCTATCAACATCCATTACACTATCTACATTTAACTTTTAAACTATATACTCTGTCTCAGGCTTTAAGCATACAATATGGCTCTATTAAGACTGCCGTTAAGCAATTAGAATCCTATGGCAGGTGTTCGGGCCAGCTGCATCAACTGCCAGTCTCAGGCTTTAAGCATACAAACTGGCCCTATTAAGACTACACATCCTGTCCAACTGCTTCCTCTGCCAAAAACTGTTTCAAAATAAAAGTCCTCACTACAATATTTCACTGTTAAACAATTTAACCCTTTAAACTACTGAACTTTTTAACTGTTCAGCCATTGTAACTGTTACTTGTCATCAACTATGACTCCTACCCACTGTAGCTAGTTAGCATGGCTAGCATGTTAACATGCTAGTTAGCATTTTTAGCAAAACTGCTAAAAGTGATTAGCTAAGTTAGCTAAGTCACATGGTTAGCATTGTTAGCATGTTAACATGCTAGTTATCATTTTTAGCAAAACTGCTAAAAATGATTAGCTAAGTTAGCTAAGTCACATGGTTAGCATAGTTAGCATGCTAGCATGTTAACATGCTAGTTAGCATTTTTAGCAAAACTGTTAAAATGATTAGCTAAGTTAGCTAAGTAAAATGGTTAGCATAGTTAGCATGCTAACATGTTAGCGTGCTAGTTAGCATAGTTAGCAAAACTGCTAAAAATGATTAGCTAGGTTAGCTAAGTCTCATGGTTAACATAGTTCACATGTTAGCATTGCTAACATGCTAGTTAGCATAACTACTAAAAATGAAAATATTAGCTAAGTTAACTAAGTTAAGTATTATCCACCTATTTAACCGTTCAATCATTCCAACTATATTAAACCTTATCTACCAAGAAAATCATTTAACCATATAAACTATCCACCTATTTAACTGTTCAGTCACTCCAACTATATTAAACCTCATCTATCTAGCAACCAATATAGTTTGTTTTTACTCTGTATGATATATCATATTTTTTGCATTTTCATGCACTGTATTTCCTTCAGGAAATGCTTTTCTAGTTATTCTTCTTCTTCTTCTAACGCAGTTAATGCAGCTTCAACCGTTTAACGTAGAAACTTCATTTAAACTGCGTTGCGTAGGTCTTACTTATGACATGTGGGCTTTGTATTTTTCATCTTTGTAACTTTTATACTTTTTAAACTATTAATTAAAAACTACTCAAAATTTCCCCATAGACTTAACATGGGCTGATGACATCACAATGGACTAATTAACTTGATATGCACCTGTATCATCTTCCAGCTGCTCATCAAGGCCCCATCAAAGAATCAGTCCAACTGATTGCACCTGTATCAACTGCTTTCTACTGAACTAGACCAACTCTCTCTGTGTCTCTCCATTCTACAAGGATATAAGACACATTTCATCCAACTTTCTATCCATTCATCCTCTTCAAACCATTGACTCATCCACCCATTAAACTATCCATCAACATCCATTAAACAATCTGCCTATCAACATCCATTCAACTGTCTGTCTATCAACATCCATTACACTATCTACATTTAACTTTTAAACTATATACTCTGTCTCAGGCTTTAAGCATACAATATGGCTCTATTAAAACTGCCGTTAAGCAATTAGAATCCTAGGCCAGGTGGCCAGGCCACCTGCATCAACTGCCAGTCTCAGGCTTTAAGCATACAAACTGGCCTTATTAAGACTACACATCCTGTTCAACTGCTTCCTCTGCCAAAAACTGTTTCAAAATAAAAGTCCTCACTACAATGTTTCACTGTTAAACAATTTAACCCTTTAAACTACTGAACTTTTTAACTGTTCAGCCATTGTAACTGTTACTTGTCATCAACTATGACTCCTACCCACTGTAGCTAGTTAGCATGGTTAACATATTTAACATTCTAACATAGTTAGCATGCTAGTTAGCATTTTTAATAGAACTGCTAAAAATTATCAGCTAAGTTAGCTAAGTAACATGGTTAGCATAGTTAGCATGCTAGCATGTTAGCATGCTAGTTAGCATTTTTAGCAAAACTGCTAAAAATGATTAGCTAAGTAACGTGGTTAACATAGTTAGCATGCTAACATGTTAGCATGCTATTTAGCATTTTTAACAAAACTGCTAAAAATGATTAGCTAAGCTAGCTATGTCCTATGGTTAGTATAGCTAGCATTTTAACATTGTTAACATGCTAGTTAGCATAGTAACTTGGTTAACATTATTATCTTTGTTAACATAGTTAGCATAACTGCTAGCAAACATTAGAGCCATTCCAACTGTCAGTTATCGTCAACTATCTACCTAAATAATTTAACCATTTAAACTATGCACCTATTTAACTGTTCAGTCATTCCAACTTTATTAAACCTCATCTACTTAGCAACCAATATAGTTTGTTTTTATTCTGTATGATATTTTACATCATATTTTTGCATTTTCATGCACTGTATTTCCTTCAGGAAATGCTTTTCTAGTTCTTATTATTATTATTCTAACGCAGTTTATGCAGCTTCAACCATTTAACGTAGAAACTTCATTCAAACATTGTCACGTAGGTCTTACTTAGGACCTGGGGGCTTTGTACTTTCAACTTTGTAACTTTTATACTTTTTAAACTATTAAATAAAAACTATTAAAATTTCCCCATTGACTTAACATTAGATTATGACATCACAATAGCAATTAGAATCCTATGCCAGGTGTTCAGGCCACCTGGATATGGCTCTGGCCAGGCCACCTGGATCAACTGAGTTTCTCAGGCTTTATGACATCATAGCAATTAGAATATTGTGCCAGGTGGCCAGGCCACGGGCATCAACTGTCAGTTTCTCAGGCTTTAAGCATACAGTCTCATTCTATGCTATAAGCCTGAGAAACTGTTCAGTCATTCCAACTATATTAAACCTCATCTACCTAGTTCAGTCATTCCAACTACTACATTAAACCTCATCTACCTAGCAAATAATTGAACCTTTTAAACTATCCACCTATTTAACTGCCCAGTCATTCCAACTATATTAAACCTCATCTACCTAGCAAACAACTTAACCTTTTAAATTATCCACCTTTTTAACTGTTCAGTCATTCCAACTATATTAAACCTCATCTACCTAGTTTAGTCATTTCAACTATATTAAACCTCATCTACCTAGCAAATAATTAAACCTTTTACACTATCCACCTATTTAACCGTTCAGTCATTCCAACTATATTAAACCTCATCTACCTAGTTCAGTCATTCCAACTACATTAAACCTCATCTACCTAGCAAATAATTTAACCATTTAAACTTTCCACCTATTTAACTGTTCAGTCATTCCAACTATATTAAACCTCATCTACCTAGTTCAGTCATTCCAACTATATTAAACCTCATCTACCTAGCAACCAATATAGTTTGTTTTTACTCTGTATGATATTTTACATCATATTTTTGCATTTTCATGCACTGTATTTCCTTCAGGAAATGCTTTTCTAGTTCTGCTTATTCTTCTTCTAACGCGTTTAATGCAGCTTCAACCGTTTAACGTAGAAACTTCATTCAAACATTGCCGCGTAGGTCTTAATTAGGACATGTGGGCTTTGTATTTTTCATCTTTGTAACTTTTATACTTTTTAAACTATTAATTAAAAACTATCAAAATTTCCCCATTGACTTAACATTGCCCTTTATGACATCACAGCAATTAGAATCCTATGGCAGGTGTTCGGGCCACCTGCATCAACTGCCAGTCTCAGGCTTCAAGCATACAAACTGGCCCTATTAAGACTACACACCCTATTCAACTGCTTCCTCTGCCAAAAACTGTTTCAAAATAGAAGTCCTCACTACAATATTTCACTGTTAAACAATTTAACCCTTTAAACTACTGAACTTTTCAACTGTTCAGCCATTGTAACTGTTACTTGTCATCAACTATGACTCCTACCCACTGTAGCTAGTTAGCTAAGTTAGCTAAGTAACATGGTTAACATAGTTAGCATGCTAGCATGTTAGCATTGCTAGTTAGCATTTTTAGCAAAACTGCTAAAAACGATTAGCTAAGTTAGCTAAGTAATATGGTTAGCATAGTTAGCATGCTAGCATATTAGCATGTTAGTTAGCATAGTTAGCATAACTGTTAAAAATGATTAGCTAAGTTAGCTAAGTAACATGGTTAGCATAGTTAGCATGCTAGCATGTTAACATGCTAGTTAGCATTTTTAGCAAAACTGCTAAAAATGATTAGCTAAGTTAGCTAAGTAACACGGTTAGCATAGTTATCATGCTAGCATGTTAGCATGCTAGTTAACATTTTTAGCAAAACTGCTAAAAATGATTAGCTAAGTTAGCTAAGTCACATGGTTAGCATAGTTAGCATGCTAGCATGTTAGCATGTTAGTTAGCATAACTGCTAAAAATGATTAGCTAGGTTAGCTAAGTAACATGGTTAATATAGTTAGCATGTTAGCATGCTAATTAAAATAGTTAGCATACCTACTAAAAATGATTAGCTAAGTTAGCTAAGTCATATGGTTAGCATACTTAACATGTTAGCATGCTAGTTAACATAGTTAACATACCTACTAAAAATGATTAGCTAGGTTAGCTAAGTCACATGGTTAAAATAGTTAGCATGTTAGCAGTTAGCATAACTATTAAAAATGAAAACATTAGCTAAGTTAAGTAACTTGGTTAACATTATTATCTTTGATAACATAGTTAGCATAACTGCTAGCAAACATTAGAGCCATTCCAACTGTCAGTTATCGTCATATATCTACCTAAATAATTTAACCATTTAAATTATCCACCTATTTAACCGTTCAGTCATTCCAACTATATTAAACCTCATCTACCTAGCAACCAATATAGTTTGTTTTTACTCTGTATGATATTTTACATCATATTTTTGCATTTTCATGCACTGTATTTCCTTCAGGAAATGCTTTTCTAGTTATTATTATTATTACCACACATTATTATTACTTCATTAAGTAGCGTATTAACCACTATATCTCAATATAAATCAATGTTACACATTAGTAAGTAGGCCTGGCCTATAAGACGTTGGATGTATATCCTCATGTATAAAATAGACATACTGTAGATTACACATAGGCTAGTTAATAAATTACTTCTGACAAGGTTTGTTCTTGTGCCTTACAGGTTTCAGTAAGCACTATTATCTGCCATGGCAAAACGTCATGTGTTGATTGACCTTGCCCAGGTGTCTCCATCTAATAAGAGGCACTGTCCTACTAATTGGGAACTCTGTGCTCTCTGCCAAGTAGAGACAGGAGAAGATTTGCAATGCCCTGCCAGGTCAAGCAAAATACCCATAGGTAGTGGCTATGTTTCATTGGCCAAGGATCTTTCTGAGTTTAAGGAGATGGGTCAATTACCCGCAGAGCTGGACAGGCTAGATCAGGGGTGTCAAACTCATTTTGGTTCAGGGGCCACATACAGCCCATCTGATCTCAAGTGGGCCGGACCAGTGAAATAATTGCAAAACATTCGTTGACAACTCCAAATCTCCAGCTTAGTTTTTTTCAGTAGGCTATGCTTTACCCTTCAGCCTACATTTGTAGCCTACATAATCACAAGGGATATATTAGATTATTACACATTTATTCAGAGAGGCCAATGAAATTGAAATAAAATGCATTTCACTCATAAACAACTGGTTTATTTTTATAGTTGAGTGGATAGGCCTACATTTTTACATCTGACCACCTGAACCAACTCACCACACTAAACTCAAGTGGGAGCTATGAAGAAAGTTAACATCCTGCCTTAAAAATGTAAATGTGCAAATGTATGAAAAATAAAATGAATTTAAGAAACACAAGTTAGCAGTGCATGAGCAATACGATGAACTGATACGATTAGGTTACATCAGATCAAATAATTTTGTAGGCTAGGTGCTGTGTAATAGGCTATCCACCATAAAGGCCAGATCCTGCACCCATTCCGGGCATTTAAATTGCTACTGGTCTGCCTTTTTTCTCCAAGAACTGTCCAATTTCCTCTCGTAGTTCAAAGAAACGCTTGAGTACGGCACCTCGGCTTAACCACCGTACTACAGCGTGGTATGGTAAGCCAGACAGAATGCCATTATCACTAAGAAAACAGTCAAACTGACGGTGAGTCAGACCTCGCGACCTGATTAAATTTACAGTTTGCACAACCACACTTTAACATGATCCAAGTTTAGTGTTTTACAACACAACACTTCCTGGTGCAAAATACAATAAAATGCCCAAACATCTTGTCCTCAGTTTGCAGGCTGCACTTTGTCTCTGAATTTTGTCGCAACGCCTGCTTTTCTCCCGACAATGTAGCCAAACTGACAGCAGAGGACCAGTCAACTCCGAACTTTTTTTTGGTTTTTTGGCTGCGCCTAGCGGCTGAATTGAGCATTTCGGTTATTTTTTTGAAAATTCATAACTCCTCACAGGAATGGGCTAGAGATTTTTTTTTTTTTTTTTGACGTCGTCAGAAATGTATTCTCTACAAGTCTGGGCCGGATTAAACCATCTAGCGGGCCGCATCCGGCCCGCGGGCCGTATGTTTGACACCCTTGGGCTAGATTATGGGACTGGCATAGAAGCCACACTAAGGAGAAGTAGGGCAAAGTGGCACAAGACCTGCCGATTAAAATACAACAAAACAAAGCTGCAGCGACGGCGCAAGCCATTAGAAATGGTGAAGGAAGCTGATGTGCCAGTGGTCCATACTCGTTCAAACTGTAATGTTTCCATCCAAGAGCATTTGTGCTTCTTTGTAATAAACCTGCTGGCGCCGAAATATTACATGAGGGATCCACAAAACAGCTAAATGTTAATGTTAGAAATGCTGCTATTGAAATTCAAGACACAGAATTACTTGCAAAACTTGCCCCTGGAGATATTATAGCCCTTGAAGCAAAATATCATAGAAACTGTCTCCGAATGCTCTACAATAAAACCAGACAGTCTGTTAAAACGGATGAACAGAAGGCAGAGGCTCAGCTGTATGGCATTGCATTTGCAGAGTTGGTTGCTTTTATGGAGGAAGCCAGATGTGATGGTTGTGATCCAGTTTTCAAACTGGTGGAACTGGGTACCATGTACAAAGACCGTCTAGAGCAGCTAGGTGCCACTGTGGGTCACAGGATCCACACATCCAGATTGTAAGAGAGGCTTCTCTCTGTGTTTCCAGACTTAACGGCACATGCACAGGGGAGAGACACACTTCTGACCTTTAAGGATGATATCGGAGATGTCATAAAACGGTAATAAAACGGTCGAGCAAACACATTGTTCAAGAGACTATTAAATCACATTACAAAAACAAAGTTCACCCAAGGGTAGGCTACTTACAATTTCAACAGCAACAAAGCCAAGTCTGAGTCCGTTTTGCAGTCTTCTTAGAAACTACAATCTGACTACATTTTTGAGTATTTCCACCGAGTTACATCCGGATGTGTTCGGACCGCGACCAGAAAGTTGCATATTCGTTTTTTTCGCGGAGAAGCACTAGGGGGAGACGAAGCACCCACCAAACGACCCAAAAAGTGTTGTAGAACCATCATAATGACTCTCAACCTGCATAATTAAGGTCATTTTTGCTAAAATTGTTGCATAGGGCCTCTTTAAGAAAAGCTTACCTGATGTGATTGGCATTAGAAAGAAGATGGATCAGACCTTCACACTTAGACGAAAGGAAATTGTGGAAGAGCAACCACCTGTGTCGAGCGCTGGCCAGAGACTGCATAAATAATTGTAAGTGCAATTTATACCAACCTTAGTCATCCCCATAAAATGTTGTTGCTTAAAGTTGTTTGTGTATGTTTTCACATTTATGACGAGTTCTCAAGAGCAAGACCCTTCATCAACGGTTCTATGAAACACTGGACCGTCACACACCCAGCCTGATTCGAATGCTGTAGTCTAAATGAGGAAAAGTGGGCCAATCCCTTGAAGGCTTTCTCCTGATACTCAGGTGATGATCATTTCTCATCCTGTAAGCGGTATAAATACAATCAATTGACAAAATGTTCTACAGCTCAGCTGTAAGGCTTCTCAAATGATCTTTTTGAATTCAATTTGTCCTTTTTGTGAAAATGTATTTTAATCTATTGATTATCTGTAAAGAAATGTACTAATTACCCCCTGGAATTTTCTTTTTCATGTCTACATCATCACTGCGACATGAACCGTTGTGCTGCGATGTCTCCCAGTGTTTCTTGGAGATGATGACAGTGACTTCTGCAGGACATGTTTTGTAAGTATGTTTTACCTACAAAAGAGAACTGATTTATAAAGAAGAGTAAGAACTAACTGTAGAATCTAACACTATTACTTATGTTGGAGCGCCATCTACTGGGTGACTGATATCAGCCTAACACAATTAACATCCAGCTGAGGTAGGTTAACATCCAACTCGAATGTTCTTAACACTTTGAATGCCGCGCTGTTTTCGGAAGCTTTGGCCCAGAGTGCCAGCAATCTAGATCATTGTTGACGATTTTTGTAGAGCCACAGCGTATTCTATGTTATAGCTATGGACACATACTATCGCTCGTTTGAAAGGTAAGACTGCTCTCAGTGGGTACAAGCTGTTCCTACATGTCTCTGCTCCTAAGAAATCTCAAGCTAAACAGTGGCTAGTTTTCATCAAAATCCCTGTTTTTTTTTTCTAGAAATGGAGATCTTAGCGTCTTTCATGAAATATGAAGTGTTTACCAGTAAAGTTTCCGGGAAGTGATCTAGCGAGACCTGGCAAGACTGCCACCTAGTGATAAACCCACGAAAATGGCCTGGTTTTGACCTGACGTGCATCAGTCACTGATTCGACCCGAAGCGGCAACCATTAAAAACCGAGTTATAATAAAATGTCCAGATAAAATGTCCAGATTGTGCGTTTTCATGAGTTTTCGATCGTCATCTATTTCAGTTATATTCATCATAGAGTTCCCAAAATCGCACATACAGTGTTTTAGATTGTCTATTTTCGTAATTAAGCCCCCCCCCCCCAAAAAAAAAAACCGCAATATTGTGTTTTTGGCACTCAAAGTATTAATACCTAGGATATCACAATTGAATTTACATTTTATTTGTACTGACGATCATATGCTCTAAGATAGAAAGTGGTTTTCAAGAATACTGTAGGCCTATAATCTGAATAATCATACTGTAGGTAATTAAAAATGTGTCTTTTTCACTAATACACTATACTCTGTTTTACACAGCAGCCGTTTTGCATTTACATGCAATGGGAATTCCTTCCATGTAATTACATTTTCTAGTTAACAATGACATTTTCACAGAAGTAGCCTATTGTGTTTTGGGGATTTGTGTGGGTTTGCCCTCCCCACACAGCCTCACAATAAACCCACACCTACAGTACCCTTATCAAAAAATTCTATAGGATTCCAATCAGCAAGATAATCCAGTTCCAAAATCTGATTGGAATCCTATAGGATTGTTGCTATTGAAATCCTATAAGATTGTTCAACATTATGTATCTGTGGTCCCCAGTAAGAGAAGGCAAAGGCACAATGGATACCAAAGCAACTTTGCATAGTCTGGGACTTGTCCATGTAGCTTCGTTTGGCTCCTAGTAAAGGTAATGAATAATAAATAAAGGCAGAAAGTAACGGGGGTCTTTTAAGTGTGCTACAATACTCAAATAATGTTTTTATTATTTTTAATTTGAGGAAACAAAACTGACACCACAGAATCTAGTAAGGCTTGTTACATTATTTAGTAAACTGCATATCCTTGGTAGAAAACTTGTAGCGGTACTAGTGCACATAATTTACACTAGAGTTTACTGAGTTTGACAAACATATTCACTTATCCCAGTAATGATATTATTAGCATAAAAACAACAGAACACACAGCTGCAACCACACAATAAATCCCCAAAACATTTAGGTTCAGATGATATGCCAAAGTTCGGAGTGCTTTGTTCTGAAGACACATGCAGAGGCGTCTCACTGGTCATAATCCTGATCAATGAACTTGGCAATGGTAGTGAGCTGGATATTAGTTGTTCCCTCATAGATAGTACCTGCATGATCACAAAAGTATCAAAACATTTCAAAATATCAGAACATTGTCATCCTACAGACACAAAACTCTTAAAGTAATCATTAACTGACTGTATTAATTTCTAGTGCAGCCAAAATTGTGTAGATTGTGAGGAGATTGCAGAGATGATGTTTAACAAGAAGTGTAACAGAGTTTATGACAAGGATCTGTGTATGTCCACCCCTCCAAAGTAGGTAAGTTCAAATAAATAAGTTACAACAGCCATTTTTGCTCCCATATGTCATGTATTGAAAAGAAGTGTGTAAGATATCTTCTATGCACACAGAAGGCATATTTCTTGTTCACAAATGTATTAAATTTATTTTAGTAAACACTTCACCTTCACCAAAATAATCCATCTACCTGACAGATGTGGCATATTAAAAAATGGGCCTTGGTTGTTGTTTTAGATATTTTGCTTCAACTTGTGAAAAATGGGAGTGAAAAACAATGTGTTTCATTCAAATTTTTGTACAGTATACAAATATAAACTGATATGCCAATTTACCTATTTTACAGTCTCGGTAGAATTTCTCAACAGGGTAGTCTTTGGTGAAGCCTACACCTCCCATCCATTCGATGCTTTTTGATGTAGTCAGAGTTGCAACCTGTGATGCATACACATCAAATATGAAAAAAAAAAAGATAAATAACAGATACTAATGGTTAATTATCCTGAATGTCAAGGTTAGACTTCAAATATTAGCTAAACAAATTTACTTAGATTGTTTTAAAATAACATCATGCCTCAGTAGATTCAGTGCATTTGTTTACCATGGCAGACATAGAGAAAGCATGCAAACAGTTCGAAAGGTTCTATGAAAGACAAAACATATCAATTAGGCCTTGTTAGGTACAGTGCCTAATTGGCCAAGGCACTGTAGAAACTTTTTGCAGTTCCTAGAACATACAGTTCCTAGAACCTCTTTTTTTACACATTTGGTCAGCATGGAACTGGGGATTAAAGAGTTCCTTTGACTGCAGTTTTGATGACTGATGTGCATGCCAAGGCAGCAGAAGCATCAATCTTAAAAATCCCTGTAAAAATAGGTGCATACTGAGACAACAGTTCTAAGAACACAGTTCTACTAACTATTAACTGGAGTTCCTTGGGCTTTTTTTCTGATTGCACTTGCACACAGTAGAAACTCTCAGATGACTTAACACACATTAGTCCAATTATAACATGAAAATAAAGTAATAAAACGAACAGCGTTGCTATTTAGTTACTAGCTACTGAAGTTTATTGACAACTTAGAAGCTCTTGGAATCAGGTAGCATTGAAGAAAAAAATCAGCATTGTTAATAAAATTTCTTCTCATCTGTCCAGAAGGCATTTGTTGCATGACAGTAGTTATTCTCTGCAGCCTTCTCATGCAGTTTTTTTTGTAAAGTAAATTTAAACAGATGAATGTCCACATGTATTTTCATCTGAAGTAACTAATGGACCTACTTATGGGAGCCTTAACCTTTCTTTGTTTTTCCAACTATAGGAACCATCCCAGGAGGACCCTTTTTCGGGGCAAACATCAGAGGAGAACTACTCCATGGGAGGTACTTCTGTTCAAAACTGCTGAAACATGCCTCAGTAATCACAAACACCTGTGAAGCCAAGCTGTACATAAAATGTGTTGTAATTTCAACGTGGTGAAACTAAAATGTATACAAACATCCTTTAATTAAAGTCTGGAATGTGTTTCTTACTCACATCAGAGAAAAAGGGGAAATACAGTACCCTCCAAAACTATTGGCACCTCTGCTAAAGCTACTAAAAAGAGGAATATAAAATTGATCAAAATGCCTTAAGTAAAAAATGAGGAAATATCCAACCTTTAAGGACACACATTTTCTTTGTGAATGAATAATGTATCATAAATAAATAAATGTTCTTGAAGTTATTCCAATACAGGGGTCATTGGCACCCCTATGTTAAATTCCCATAGAGGCAGGCACATTTTTATTTTTATTGATAGAGTTCCCTTGGCCTTTGGAATTAAAATAGCCCCACATCATCACATACCCTTCACAATACCTAGAGATTGGCATGGTTTTATTTCAGTTGGCCTATTAGCTGGTTTGATTTGCATTGAGCTCAATGAGCATAAAAATAAAACCAATTACTGGCCTTTAAAAATAAAAATCTGCCTGCCTCTATGGGAATTTAAATAGGGGTGTCAATACTTATGAGCCCTGTATTTTAAGGAAGAACATTTATTTATTTATTTATGATACATTATTCATTCACAAAGAAAATTGGTGTCCTTAAAGGTTGGATATTTCCTCATTTTTTACTTAAGGCATTAATATCAATTTCCAAAAGATGAATTTTGGAGGGTACTGTATCAAAAAAGGAAAATCTGTCTTTGCCCCAAACATTAAAGAGGGCACTGTATCTCCTCCCTAGTCATCACCTTACCGAAAACACTCAGCTATTTAAAAGCTGAAGGGTGTGGCAACAAATAAGTTTCTTCAAGTTAAAAGTGCTTTTCCTTGTCACCATTATACAAATGCTTTCTTTTTTTGTTTTTAAAGTATATTTTTGGGGCTTTTTTACCTTTATTTGGACAGGTCAGTGGAGAGTGAGACAGGAAGCAAGTGGGAGAGAGAGATGGGGTGGGATCGGGAAATGACCGCAGGTCGGTTTCGAACCTGGGTCCCCGTGGGCACTCACACCCGTATATAGTATGGGCGCTGTAGCCTGCTGCACCACAGCACCCCCCATACAAATGCTTTCTTGATGAGTTCATAAGCCCTGGGACCTGATACATATCTTTTGAGAATGTTCATTGACAATATAGTACATATAATAAATTAAACAAATTGTACAATTGTTTTACTATCAGAGCCTGACCTCAGCTGTGAAGTACTTAGCCATACAGGCTTCTTTGATGAATGGCCTCTGGGCCTCCTTCAGTCGGGCAGCATTATATGTCAGCAGCCTGGCAGCCTCAAGCTGGGTAGCCACATGAGCAATCTGATGTTGCATGCCCTGAAATCAAACACATCATGTTACCCTTCCTAAAAAATAAGTCAATTTTGTTATATAAGACTCTTTAAAGGTGCTCTAAGCCATGCTGGGTAACGTCACTTCTGTTGACTTTCAAACAAAACAGAGAGCTAGCACGCTACTTCCTCCCCCTCCCTCCCATGCTGCTCCCGTGCAATTGAAACTCTCCTAAAAGCGCATCTCTTCTGTGATTTGCTGCAACAGTTTGTTATGTTTTTATGGGCTAGATTTGCCCAGGTTGTTTTTGTTGCCGTTTTTGGAGCCTGGGCTGTCCACAGAGATCGCTTTTTTTTTTACAGTGTATTCAGGACACATTCAGGTCAGTTAGCGGTTTGTTAGGTGATGTTTGCAGTAAGTGACATAATGTTTTAGCCTGAAAAACGTGTTGCACCGCTTAGAGCACCTTTAAGTATAAATTCTCAATTGAGATACTGTAAGTAGCATAAGTGGTGTAGGTACAGATCATTACCAAAAAAAGTCTATGTAGTTGTAAATGTGGTCATTATTATGACCACCACCAGCGTAGTGTTTTTTTCCAGGGACACCGAAACACCGGGGCACATGAAACTTGGTGAGCATGTAGCCCTAGACTTTGACTGAATTTCTGTTGTAACGGCCATTTCTTTATTCATTCATGTACATTAAGTGCATTTTTAAAATGGACTATGCAAATAATCTTAAGGATGTTAACCTGGAAGCCATAGAGGAGTTTGTGAGATATTCTACCGAGAGTAATGGGTGTGAAGATGAATGCAGAGCTGTGTGCGGAATGTAAATATGATTCAATTTCATGTCAATTCAACTTTAACTTTCTCGTTAATCGTTAAATCACAGGGACTTGCCTCTAGTACCATTTGAATCCATGAGCAATTCAACAGAGAAGAATGGGTGTGAATTTATTAAAGTGGTAACATATTTTATATTTTGCCTATTTAAGCCTACTGAACTCTAGCTCTGCTTCCCGGTGACAACCCCCACCTGATGACTCCTTGAGGCCTGTTGAGGTGTCCATGGGGGACCACAGGGGCAACAAGGACATCCCCCAGCCCCCCATACCCCCCCCCCCCCGGACAATTGCCTATCCCACCCATAGTGTTCTATTTATTTACGGTAACACTTTATATTAAGACACACATATTCACCATTAATTAGCTGCTTACTAACATGTATATTAGTAGCATACTAGCCATTTGCTAGTCATTATAAGTCACTAATTATGACTGCGCAGTGTGACTTTTTTTCTTTTTCGCATGCCCAATTTTCCGTCAAGGATTCCCGGGACACTGAAAGATCGGGGTACACAAAACTTGGTGGGCATGTAGCCCCACATGGATAGCATGGAACCATCATTTTTCGTTTTGATCTGTAGCCCCCCCGCTGGACTGGACCCCCTGAAAGGAGGGTAGGGCAGACACAGTTTTCTGTGAATATCTTGAGAACCGTAGGGTTTAGGACAGGGGTCTCACCCATCCGGCCCGCGTCCAGCCCAATTCCGGCCCGCGACTTATGTCAAAATAATAATGTAATCCGGCCCTTGAGGCTATTTTTAATTGCGACAAACAACGGTACTGATTAAAATAGACGATAGATCCAAGTACGGTGACAAATCTCATTTGTACTCTGCTCCACTATGTGCTAGATCCAGAGCTTGATTAAAACCCAAAATCGCTGCGCAAAGTTTTCAGGAAATACTTGTATTACACGCGAGAAACACAAAGACGTGCATTTGTAATGACGCGGAAGCGATGCAGGCCATAGTGTTGCATAAATTGAAGCAGAAATAGGCCTACACCAAATGTTGAAAAACGTTCACGTGTCATGAAGTCTTAGGTAGGCTATGTTATTCACCTATTCTAATTCTGAAGGAGAATATCCTTTTGGATCGTCTATTGACAGTGATACGGTGCGTCTGTGAATGGAGGTGCGTCTGCGTGTATACGACAGTGTCCACTAAGCATACCATGATTATTTCGACCCTCTGCCCAACATAGCTTGGAGGTTGCAGTGGTAATCGTGATGATAGTGTCCGTAATGGACGTGGTACAGACAGCAGGGCTAGTAGAAATAGGGCTCTAAAGAACTACAAAGTCACCCGCAATATGATGCGAACTTCTGGGTACTCAGATTTCCCGCGATAGGAACTGATTTGACCAGAATACTTTATTGTAGGCTTATTTTATTGTAGGCATATTGTAGGCTTACTTTATTGTAGGCATATACATCTTAGGTGTTGGTATACATCTGAAGTGTTTTTTTTGTTATGTGGGTAATATGAAAAAAGGAAAGTAAATCTGCTCAAATATGTTCATCCAGTATTTACTGAAAGGTGCATAATTTGAGGTGCTTGCCATCCAGTGGCAAATTAGATGGGTAAATGTACCCCCTTCATAAACTTTTGTTTATACTCAAAGATTTTTACATTTACAGTAGGACTTTATCTTTGACCACTTTCAAGCCATGGTCTTTTGAAATTTTGATAGAGAAATCCAATGGTGTTGCTTTCTTAACCATGACGCCTAGTTTGCCAGGTTTAAAAAAGTTATGAGAGGAACATTTTTATTTGGTGTGAAACACTCACATGCCTGTTTATATGCTTTTCGTTTGTTTTATAATTTGTATTAATATTTATTTTATCATTATTTTATTTATAAGCTAAGGTTGCTAGCACAGGTGTCTAAAACTAGATAAAAACACTTGCACTTTCTGTTTGCAGTTTTGTGTGGTATTTGAAAAAAAGAACATTGCATTTTCAGAAATAGCCGGCCCTCCAATCAGATGACGTTGGCAGAATTGGCCCCCAGCTCATTTGAGTTTGAGACCCCTGGTTTAGGAGGACCACCTTTTTTTTGTATGTTGATCTTAAGGGGCCATGTCAACCCATTCCATAACCACTCATTTCATGAATAGTGCCACTTAGTTAAAAACAAAAAAGTAAAAATGAGGTGTTGTAATCGCAAGTATCTGTGACCTAACATGGTCAAAACTGCACGAAATTGGAAGCGTAGGATCATTATGACACCCTCTGAATGCACGTCAAGTTTTGTGGAATTCCGTTCATGGGGGGCCATACAATAAATTAATTTATGTTACTGTACACCAACTGGCCTGTAGGTGGCCGGACACAGTTTTCTGTGAATATCTCGAGAACCGTAGGGCCTAGGAGGACCACCTTTTTTGTATGTTGGTCTTAGGGCCATGTTAACCCATTCCATATGCACACATGTGCATAAACAGATATTCACACACACACATACATTCACAGTAATCATACGTATGAGACATACTCACACAGTAGACATATGTACGCATGCATGCACATGCACACACACAGGCACACACACAAGCACATGCACAAGCACATGCACGCATACACGCGCGCACGCACACGCACACACACACACACGTACACGTACGCACACACACACACACACACATGTACACACACACACACACACACACACGTACACACGCACACGCACACACACACACACACACACATGTACACGCACACATGCACACAATTCAAGAATTTCTCAGAATTATGAACAGGCAAGATGGGGGTGGTTGTATAAAATGTATTTTACATAATCATGTTTTGGTACTTGTTGTCTAGCAGATACCAGTGAGAATTGAGTGTGCATAATGCAATTCAGTGAGACAGTTAGAATCATATACTGTATGCCTTTCAGCGTTATTTTTGTGGAAAAAATGTGCTGGACTGGGCA
This sequence comes from Alosa pseudoharengus, assembly GCF_046254945.1. Lineage (NCBI taxonomy): Eukaryota > Metazoa > Chordata > Actinopteri > Clupeiformes > Clupeidae > Alosa > Alosa pseudoharengus. The sequence goes on along the minus strand of NW_027468674.1, from coordinate 35,340,646 downwards.
GCGGTCATATTTTGTACTGCTCTGCGGTACATCTAGTTAATACCTTATTCTGCAAGACTTTATTCTACCCTTACTAGACCCTTAATTAAGTAATTAAATAATTCAGTGGAAATGCATGGATTCCAGTTGCTGCTACTGGAAGCAACTGGAATCCATGCATTTCCATGGAATTATTTTTGGAATCTGATCCCTTATCATACCTGTTCATTCGTACTCGTCGCTCGACTTATCGTGACTAAATTCAAGATGGTGGCGAACGGTAAACTTCCTGAAGGTACTGTATAAATCCTCTTGTAAATAAACTACCAGTGCTTTTTCAAAGTTCTCAATGTCTCGTTTTAAATGTCAGGGCCCTCGGAAGTCTACCAATGAAGTGTGGAGCTACTTTGAGCCTCGTAAATGGTGTAAAACAGTGATTTATTTGCATGGCTAGGCCAATGCCCGAGGCACCCCCATCGAAAAACTGTTAGTAGCATCGGCTAACTAGCGCCAGATTTATGAGTGCAGGGGACAAGCCGAGATGAGCTATGAGACAGACGTTCACACTCGGTATCATGTTTCAACACACTTTAGGTCAATATCACACCAGAATTCTTCTTTAAATAAGTTGTTGCATATGAATTATGACCTAAATATGCATGGCTCAGTATGGGGCTTGTAAGGTGGTAGTACCACAACAACAGTTATTCACCCCCAATTATGGTTCTGCTCCCACCTACTTGAATGCCCTCATACAGACATACGCTACCTCCAGACCGCTGCGCTCCTCAGACGAACGACGTCTATGTAGCCCAGTGCATTAAGGGTTAAATTCTAAAAGCCAGCTGGCCAATGAGAGCGCAACCCCTGCATCTCCACAGCAACCACAGAAAAACTTTTGAATGAAATCAAACGAAAGACACGAACCAACACGAACTAACACGAACCAACGAGAATAATCTATCAATAAGAACTCAATAAGAAGAGAAAAGAAACCTGAACGACAACATAAACCTGACCGGAGGGAAAACGATTGACAAGACTAACGTTAAATCGAATGGATTGAAGTCATCCAGAAGACAAAACTTCAAACAGAACTGCAACTTTCTGAACTGCCTGCACTGCATCGAATGCTGGCTTCGGTCAGGTTTTTTTTATAGTGGATAAAAGATCTGAATTGATGGCGAGCCTCCCAGAATCCCAAATCTGAACTTCCCTTCACCTTTCATTTCCCTTCACACCACTGTGGTAGGATTGTAAGACTGACCCAGACTGACCTTTTGACTATTCCCTGACTTAACCTCCTGATAACTTCTGAATGAACTGAATTAATTGATTGTGACACATTGATTGTTTAAACCGTTGATATTGATAATACATTTTGTTGAATTGATACACATACATACTATAATACACTGAATATTTATTGTATATATTTTTATTTTCTTGTACCATTGAAAGATCACATTGAATATTTTAGAACTTAGGTAAGATAAGGGTGCACCCGAATATAGAACCGTATATAGAACATCTGATATTGTTATTTATTGCACTGCACTTTGTATTCTATTTATTTCAATCTATTCATTGTACTTATTGTTATTTATACCATTTTATTCATTCACTCCTTTTAGTTATTAAATGTCATCACTATTCTAACATAAACTTTAGCTTGTTGCATCCATCTACCTCCAGTAGTCTTATCTAGAAACTTCTGATTCTGGTCCAAGTAACTAGACATAACCTATAATATAGTAAATTGAGCCGAGTGCTACATCTAGCTCTACCACCGGTACGCTCAGGCCAATCCAAACTTTTCTCATCTGTTGTTCCTCGTTGGTGGAACACACTGCCAGTTCCTACAAGGGCAGGGACATCCCTCTCCATTTTCAAAAAACTCCTGAAGACCCAGCTCTTTAGAGAACATTTCCTCTCATAGCAACACTTACAACAAGTCTTGCTGATCCTAGCACTCACCAGCCGTCTTGAACTGACACGTAACTGTTACAAACAGCACTCACTGATGCACTTATTCTTACTGTACTCTAATGTTTTTTAAATTGTCCTAAAATTGTTGAGAATTGCTCTAAAACTTAAACTGTTTACCATGTTGTTAGTCGCTTTGGCTAAAAATGCGTCAGCCAAATGTAATGTAATGTAATGTAATACTTATCAAAGATGGTCTTTTCAAATGGAAACTAGACACTAAACCACAAGTGCTAATAGTGTACAAATAAGTACAAATTTTCCTATTATATATTCTGTTAATACACTGCATATATATAAATATATATATATATTATTCTTACTACTACTATAATGGTACATTTTTCATATTACATAGCCATATTTATTCTGCTCTTATAAGGTAACTGCTAATACACTGCACATATTTATATTTAATATGAGTCTAAACAACCTTCTGTAAACCAACTGTATACTACTGTCTACATTGCACTACATTTCTTGTCCTGTCTACTTTGTATATCACATTGCACTTTTCTGCTTTTTTTTGCACTTCTGGTTAGACACAAACTGCATTTCGTTGTCTTTGTACTTGTATTTTGCACAATGGCAATAAAGTTGAATCTAATCCATACCTGTCAACACTCCCGTTTTTCCCGGGTTCTCCCGTATTTCAAGGTCATCTCCCGGCACCCTCCCGTTTTGTTATTTCTCCCGGAAAACTCCCGTAATTTGCATGGCCATCAAACTTCATTTTAAAATCATTGATCCATTCATTTTTTCTATTAGTCTGACATCTCCCAGGTTGCCAGATTGTGTATGAAATACACCCTACACATACACGATCACTTAGTTTCAATTTCAACCGTTTTGTCATAGGCTAAAACCTGGCAACCCAAAACCCAAATAAGGAAGTGGGTGCCGACTGTGCAGCCTGAGTCTCGCTGTAAGCAAGCGGGCTAGTTGAATGGCCTACTCCAGAACTAGCTGTTGTGAAATTGTTGGGAATTTAATTAACACATCACATAAACTTTTATTGAGTGTTGTTGATACACTGAACTTGTGCCCTCGGAACCAAATCTGACAGCAAGCAGCTTTGGAGTTTTGGAAGTAGGCTGCAGGCAGGCAGGCAGCTGGTGGATACATAACTGGCATGCTTAAGGTAATGGTAAGGTAAAAGCAACGACCGAAATGCAGTGTTGAAACACGTGTATGAAACGTATTAAATATGCAAACACAGATCCGGTATAAACACAGATCCGGTATAAACACTCCTCTCTCACTTCTCCCGTTTTTGGTAAGCTAAATGTTGACAGGTATGATCTAATCTTTAATATGTTATCTATTAATTCCTTCATTTAGCATATTTATATATGTATATAATAGACGGGTTATATATTCATCAGGTTGTTTTTATTAGGGATGCACCGATCCGACTTTTTCAGTATCGATACTGATGCCTGGGCTTTGCGAATCGGTCGATATCGGATACCTATTGTTGAATTAAGAAACTGTATACCTCACCATGTGGAAGCAACTAAAGGCATCAGGCTTGACTTAAACATTACTTTCCCTAACTAAACATTACTTTCTTAGGATAAAATCTAACAAAATAACACTTAGATATAAATGTAATGTATTATTATTATCATCATTATTATTATTATTACTATTATTATTTTTATAATTACTATTACTACTACTGCTATTAAAAACAGCATTCAAATTCAAGTTCACAATACTAAATAATAAATCTAACAAGCAAACATAAACACACACATACATAACAATTTTCTCACACCAAAAACAGCTTTGTGCACGATAAACGATAAACTGGGAAGTTCACACACAGTTTGAATGGTGGTAAACCCGGTAAACGTATAGAGTTGTACGTTTTTAAACTAATAAATTATAAGATTTTAACAGCCAGTGTGAACGTTTGCATTTCTTGATACCAGGCAAAGTTTATACAAATAAGAGATGAAAATGACAATGTGTTTGGTTTGAGTAGGCTATTTTGTTTTGACCAGCACGCATTAAATGTGTTGCCTAAAAATGCACTATTGTAATTAATCAATGACAAATGGTGGTTAATAACATAATTAATATTAAGCTGGACAATGATGTAATGACAAACACCAGAAGAAATTTCTATTTAGTGGCAAATGGCTGGTTGCACAGCTCAATCTTTGAAATTTAAGTAAATTCGGATCAGCCCATGGATATGCTCATTTTTCCGATCCCCGTTCCAGCTATTTTGTTAATATCAGGGATGATATCTGATCTTTATGACCGAGAATTACGGCCACACATGAAGAAAAAAAATATTTTGCCAAGACGAGATTAAACTCGATATTTTGAGAATAAAGTTGAAATGTCATGTCGACATTAAACTCGACGTGTCAACATTAAACTCGACATTTCGAAAATAAAATTGACATATCATATTGACTTTAATCTCAACATTTCATCTTTACGTGTCCAGCAAAACTAGTTTGGAGAGAACGACCGCTCCAAAGTAGCTGCCACTGATCAATCAGTTCAGCTGACCGACGACTCAACAAAATGCCTTGTGTAGCCAAGGTGATTTGGTGAAATTGTAGCCTACTTCAGAATCGAGTTTAGCAACAACTATACTAACTAGTTTTGAATGTCAAGAATAAATAATGTCGAGATTAAAGTCGACCTGATATTTCCACTTTATTCCCGAAATTTGACAAAAATATATTTTTTCTTCATGTGTGGCCCTAGTACTCCGTCGTAGGTCTTAGTATCGGATCGGTGCACCCCTTGTTTTTAGTCAGCAATATTATGGCTTCCATGGCTATGGTTAAGCGCGCACACACACACACACACACACACACCAAGATACCAAAGCATGCCAAATCTGATGAAAACAACCTGATGAAAATATTACTATTCTATTATCTATATATAAATATGCTAAATGAAGGAATCTCTCAAAAATCTTTTTACATAATTTCTAGGGCTGTCAAAATAACTGATTAAAAAAATCAGTGCAGATTAATCGATTCCGTATGACCTTTGACCCCAAACCGTTCTAGTCAGTAAAAATTAGACTGTAAAATGAAGGAGAGAGAAGAAAACGTGCTGCCTGGATCATTGATTGGAACATTTACTTTTAAAAAACGGCCTGATGGTGTTGATAAAAATAAAGTGTTGAAAAAAAAGTCCTCTGCAATGTCTGCAGCAAGGAATTTGCATATCACCGGAGTTCATCAACTCTATAGTCGCACATCAATGCAAAAAAATAAGTGTTGACATTGAGGGGAGTGTTAATTTATTTTCATTGTGTCCCTTAGGTTATATCTGTGGCCTGAATTGCCTTGTATGTGAAAAAAAAAAACTTCTTCCCAAAGCACTTTTGAATTTATTTCCTCAGCATATTAGGTCATATCATAGATTATTATGGCAATTATTTAAACAGTGAAAATAATAATAAAAGAGTTTTTGAACTTTAATGTCACTAATGCTGATTATTCAATGATTCATTTGAATTTAAATATTTAAAATACAGCAAAAATTATATATGCGATTAATTTAGATTAATTAATCACAGAGTGTGTAATTAATTACATGATTTTTTTTAATCGATTGACAGCCCTAATAATTTCAGTTTTTCCTCTTGAGCATGAAGATAACATTTGTGGCAAAACGTTGTAACTTCATAATGCATGCTTTGTATCCAAATGTCTAGCCTATTAATATTATTTGAAGACCGAGCAATAGTCTACTTTATTGGCGTTTTAAACACTTTAAGCGTTTAACTGACACATCACAAAACAATGAGATGTCAAGCACCTTCCGTCTTTGTTTCAATGTCTTACTATAGACCACTTCAATGTTTGTAAACATCCAGAGCCTAGGTTGGGTGCGCGCGCAGCATGGGGTCAGAAAAACGGTGCAGCTAATAGACTGGCATGTTGAGCTGTCAAGGTATGCATGATGGCATGGTCATCCCAGGACCACGAACCGTACCTTAATAAATTAGTCTTAGCTAATGTTGATTGTCTGTCTGATCCTGAGTAAATGGGTAGACAACGTTAGCAAGTGGCCAGAGATTCAGTGGGCAACCATATACAGCTAGCTGGTTGACAAGCACAGTGTGTATACATGCGAAAAAGTAGTACAAGTAGGCATTTTTCTTAATGCTTCCTTGATGTTTCAGTCAACACACACACACAATTCAATGGGATGGAAACTTTCTGACCCCGATATGTGGGCGCATTTTTCTTGTGACGTGAACTGTGAAGGGGTCAATACGGCTCTGGGTTTGCTTGTCCTCTGAGTTCGTCCTTAACGTCAGTTGTTAGGAACCTGAAACCGGTCTATAATGAAAGGCATTTACCTGGAAGTCAAATATGCGTTTCTGGAATTGTACCCTCTGTCTCGTGTAAGGCACAGCGTGATCAAAGCAGCCTTGAGCCAAACCCAGCATCTGAAACCAAAAAGACCTTTTATTAACACCACATTTGATCATTTTGATGGTGACACCTTGTTACAACACATAATGTAATAACACCGCATTATGTAATAACTACAGTAAGGCTGTCAAAATACATGTTAATCGTGATTAATTTTGAAATACATAACGCTTTAAAAATATATTAGTGTAATTAACGCATTTATATAATTACACTATATAAAAATATATTAGTGTAATTAACCAGGGTTGCCAACTCTCACGCATCTGGCGTGACACTCACGCTTTCAGCACCAATCTCACGCTCTCACGCACACTGACCATAACAGAAGCTGCTAAACCTGCAGCTACCAGCGTCTTTCTTTCTCTCCATGTAAAAGATGATTTGCGAAAGGCACAGCTGAAATTTCGCCGCAACTGCACTGAACATTATTTCCTTATTGCTAATTGGATCATAACTTTGAGTTACATGGACAGTGGTGCACTGTATGCACGCTGCTGTAAATTTTAAGTGAAAACAAGTGCTGTGCTGTCCCATTCCTGGGGCCTGTACTACGAAGCGGGGTTTCTGGCTTATCTGGGTAACTTCGAGAGTAACTTGATCACGTGTGGCGTAACTTCCCGATTAACCCGTACTACGAAAGGTGGATAGGTTTTAACCAAGGTATGCTGCCATGGCAATTTACGCTGCATCTCAAACCTGCTCCGACCAGGTTATGTTCTTGGTTAACCCGAGGTTTCCGTTAACCACCCTTTATAAGTACCACCCCTCCACTAACAATTTCTCCCGAGACATGTCGGCGTACCTGGATGATCCATACGACATTGGAGCTCAAATCGTGAGGGACTCTATTCGCAGGGCGAGGGGTTTTAGAGACCGCCAGAAAAAATATATAGCCTACCCGGACGATATTCTCTATGAAGATATAGATTGTCAGCCGAGGGAATTCGTTATCTTTGTCAGATGATCTAGGAAGACGTCTCAAGCAATGCCCGTACGTGGACATTCATGTATTCAATCGGTGATGCAAGAATGTAGGCTATGTCCTAAAATAAATCGTACATAGGCCTACAGTATGCTGAACATCTGATCAAGAATAGCCTAAAATAAATCGGACACAGCCTACAGTAGGCCTAATAAATAAAAATCACCATTTTAACAAACTTGTTGAATTGAATGTCATATTACTGTACCCTGCACATAAAGGCTACACATTTCCACAGCACCAGAATCCGACCGAATGCCTCCCTCAACCCCCTCCATAATCGGCCTTCCACTATTATTTGCGATGGCCAACTCCTCTGCTACTGTAAAACACTCTGGTGCCTTTCCTCCTACAGTAGTGTTCGAAGACACCTGTTTCTTGTTAGCTGTAAAACAGAGGCCAAGTGAAGGCTATAAGCTAGGCCTACATGTTTTCATAATTAAGAAATATTAATGCAAGCTATAACTATATAAACCTACTATTCTGAATAATGTTTTTGTGTTTCATTTTCACCTGCTGCCATGTGCGTTTGGCAATGGTGTTGCATCTGAAATGTTCACAGGATTAGGCATACACTAAATCAGTCAATGGGGGCTACTTAAACATTCAATTATCCTTATTACTGAAATCTATATGCCCACTTCTGAATTGGGTTGCATCTGTAGGCCTTTTACTTTGCCAACAGCCTTGCTTTGCTCACTGCCGACGTATTTGATTTTTGTCGTAGAGTGGGTTTTAATTCCTCATAACTTGTCATAATAATTGTGCAGTCCTCATCCGTAAAATAAGGTGATCGCCTCATCATTGAAAGTGGTGACTTGCGCTGCAACCCGCCCCTTTTATGTGAACGCGCACAGGTTAACCCCGGCTCAACAAATCAACTTCATAATCAGCGTCGTAGTACCGATTAACACCACTTAAGATAACCAGGTTTTGTCAACCCTGGTTTAACAAAGTAACCCTGGGTTACATCTGGGTAGGTTAAGCTCCCTTCGTAGTACAGGCCCCTGGATTAGATTGAGCCCCTACCCACTTAAAAGGTGAATGGAGGAGAATCTCTTTATCTCTCTCTCTCTTTCACTCAGACACACCAGACATACCAGGATCATGTTGGTTGCTATAGTGATTGCTGGATTGTTGCTAGGGTAATAATAACAATAACAATAACAATAACAATAATAATAATACATAAAATACATTTTATTTGTAGAGCACTTTATCATGTACTCAAAGCACTGAACATTGTAGAGAGCAATTTAAAAGGAAAATAAAAGAGGGACAAAGTAGGCTTATAGGTTAAAAGCATTCCTAAACAAATGGGTTTTGAGGAAAGACTTGAAGCCGTTGACACTGGCAGCGGATCTGATCTGCTGAGGCAGAGCATTCCACAGGCGGGGGGGCCGCTGAGGAAAATGCTTGGTCGCCCATGGAGCGGAGTCGGGTTTGGGGGATAGTGAGGCCATGATCAGAGGAACGCAGGGCACGTGTAGGACAGTAGGGTTGCAGGAGTCAGTTATGTGGGGGCAGAGCCATGTAGGGCCTTGAAGGTAAGGATGAGAACTTTAAAGTTAATCCTCAGTGGGACAGGGAGCCAGTGGAGGTCTTGTAACACAGGGGTAATGTTATGTCTGGAAGCAGGGTTCCAAATTAACTTTTTTGATCACCAGCCAATGTGGCTGATAACTTTCTAAAGTTACTAGCCAATCAGAATTTGTACTAGCCAATTTTTTTCCGGTGAAAGAGAATTATGAGTTTATGAGATGAGTGTCACTGAATGCATTTGATCATTTTATTAACATTGTTGGCATAAATACATACCACAAAATATACACAGAAAGTGTAAACACTTCATTTCATGTTTCTCTTATCTATCTACTAGGGGTGTAACGGTACACAGAAGTCACGGTTCGGTTCATACCTCGGTTCGGACATCACGGTTCGGTACGAGTTCGGTACAATGGAGGGAAAAGCAAACAAAAATGCAGAAAGCATTTTTTTTGTACATGTCTCAGCCTGTACCACCTAGTGTCATACAGTCTCTTCCCTGAGCTATCTGCAACAGCCAAGTGTGTAAGATGTAGACTAAACAGTACAATAAGTACCCAGACTCCATCTGTAACTTGTAAACAAAATAAGACAATCAGCTATAAAAATGAAAATAGGCCTACAGCATCTCTTATTTCTGAAAGTGCAAATTACATAGAAAAATGATTTTTAAAAATCCATTTAAGCAAGACCTTCAACATCTGTGTTTAGTTGTATATGGAAGAGTCTACAATTTGCCTCAATATTTTTAATTGTGTGTAAAGTAATAATCTAGCCTACTAACTGTGAAAATATCACAGTATTTTACCTTTTTTTTAAAAACGAAATTGCTCCTTTCATTTCATAAACAGACTAGCCTACAACTAGGTTAACTCACCGTAGCATGGTTTGTTTATTAGCCTGGTTAGCGTTGTCACTTTATTTTACTGTCTATGCACTTAACACTACCAGCTCCTCATGTGAGAAGTTGCAAGTTACCCCAACATAAAGGTAATTACCACGCGATTTACATAGCTTTCTGTCATTACGAAATTATTTGATTTAAGCCATAGGTTTTGGCCCTATTTGTATGTGTATCCAAAGGCTGCTGAAGCGCAGGGGAAGTTTTTTTCCCCCTCGTTTCAGTGATTGGTAGCCTACATCATCTGGGTGATGACTTCGAATATGTGTAGCATTTTTTCCACTCACATACCCAACAACTGCTGAACAACGCCGACACACAGTTTCATCTTATCCACCACTCTTTCGTCTGTACTAACGTTACTGTAACTGAAGTTCAACTTCTCAAACTTGCGATCTTAAAGAGACCAGCGGATCCTCTAACTCTTGTGGGTCTAACCTCAGTGCTGCTAATGACTGACGGACTCGACCAACGACCTGACAAAAAAACACATAGGCGCCAATCAGAGCTTCAGAGCTAAGGCGAGGCTACAGATTAGCGTTAGGTGTCGCTAAAGAACTCCCGTAACTCTCGCTACTTAACAGTAATTGCGCATGGCATTAATTAATCTGCACACGAGTTTTATGTATTTTTATACCGTGTATTCTGCGTGTAAATTCATGCACCGAACCGTGACGCCCGTACCGTTTCGGTTCAATACGAATACATGAACCGTTACACCCCTACTATCTACATGTATCTATCTATCTGTCTATCTATCTATCAATATCCTCATCCCCTTCATTCCTCTTCTCGCCCCCATTAATCTGTCCCAAGCACTGCCGCATTTACTGTAGTTTAATCTTAACTTATTAAAAAGAAGATATCAATTATCATCAACAATGACAAACCAACTGGAACCTGCCACTCGTTTTCTCTCCCTCTCGTGCGCGCTCAGACACGTGAATTAAATGGAGTAGCATAGGGCCTACGTTCAATTTGGATCTTTATAGAGAGGACCTGAAAAGTATCTTCTTTATGTAACATGCTGTTGGTGCATGTTGACATTGTATAGCCTACTTTCTCTAACACAAGTGAAAAACAGTTTGCAGTACTCTGTCTCTCGGTGCCCTTGGGGCAGCCGTGGCCTACTGGTTAGCACTTCGAACTTGTAACCGGAGGGTTGCCGGTTCGAACCCCGACCAGTAGGAACGGCTGAAGTGCACTTGAGCAAGGCACCTAACCCCTCACTGGTAGACGCTCGTTCGTGTCCATGGTCTCTCGTGTTCAAGGTCAAAGCTTTCAAGCTGTTGCAGAAGGATAGTGTGGTTGACCGTATCGAAGGCCACACTGAGTTCAAGCAGGATTAAGATGGTCAGGTGTCTAGAGTCAGCAGCCCGCAGGAGGTCGTTGGTCACTGACTAGCAGTTTCAGTGCTGTGTTGCTTCCTGAACCCAGATTCATTGAAATGGTTGCTAGGGTGTTGGTAGGGTAGACATGGTGGCTACTATGCTAAATAAAGTGGTTGCTATGCTTATTTCTAGGGTAATCATGTTGGTTGCTATGGCGGTTGATAGGTTGACAGGGTTACTAGAGTAATCATAGTGGTTACTATGCTATACAAAGTGGTTGCTATGCTGGTTACTAGGGTAATCATGTTGGTGCTATGGTGGTTTCTAGGTTGACACATTATGGTAGTAGTGGCTGGGGTGTTGAGATACTTGCTAGGTAATCATGGTGGTTACTATGCTGACTATACTATTATGGTAGTGGTTGGTAAGGTTTTTTATTTTTTATTCTTTCCCCCCACCAGAATTTTTCAGGACATACAAGTCAGAACATACAAGTTGGTGGGCATATAGCACCACAAGGTTCATATAAAGGTTCAATAAACTTTTGGTCCCCAGGGGCCACTGTGACTGTAAAACCCACCATGGATTTTGTCTTTTCACTCCTCGATTGTGGTGTTGAGCCACAGACAAGCTCTCGCAAACACACTCACACCCCCTTCCCCGAATCTTCAGTTTTGGTTAGTTATTTCAAAATTTCATTTTTGCAACTCCTGTATTTTGTAGACACCTCAATATGTAATAATGTATTACAAATTGTGGAAAAATGTATTACATATTTATTATAATAGGTAGTTATGGACTAGGACTAAAAAAAAGGCCCTGGACTTTCTTCCAAATAGGCCCACTACCATACGCAGTACACGCACACACACACCCTTGCTGTCTCACATACTTCGCCAGTCAAGGTATGGCATTTAAACATAGGTGGTCACAAAAATGGTAGTTATTGATTGGGTGCTGCTGGAGAATTTTGGTCCCATGACATAAAATACTTTTGGGCCTCCCAAATGCTAGGGGGGTTCGGGGGCATGGTCATTGAAAAATAACCCCTTAAATTATGACTTCTGGTGAATTTTGTGGAAACTAGATGATAAATTGATTTAATATAATGGGTCATTCCTAGTCAAATCAGATAAGGTTGTTGCTGGACCGTCTCAGATTTTGTTGTCTATATCTTGTCTATATCATCAATGGGTCCAAAAACCAAGGCCTGTGAAATATTTCTGTGCAAATCTTATGTCTTCATATCTTTGTAGGACCTTGACATTTTGACAGCTTGAAAAACATGTACCATGTTTGGGCATTAATATCTTGACAAATATTTTCCCTAGCCTCCTCAAATTTTCTAGGGTGGAAGACCAACTCATAAAAAGCATGTGTAAACAATTTAAAGTCTGTCCTAATGTCTCCTGACTTTCGAAAGGGCCTTAGATTTTGGAAAAATGTGCATTAAGTATTGAGGGTATTAAAAACAGTTTTGTTTTTTTTCACTTGGTATCAGTCACTATTTACTCTTCAAATACATCAGTTTACTAATATTTTCACACAATTTGAAGTCTCCACATCAAATGACCATGACAATAATAAAGATAAAACAAGGTGTCTTTGTATTTTTGTGTCATTTTCAAGCAACTGAAATGGTATGTGGGGTACCTAGTAGGACCATAAAAATCTATGTGGAAATAGCTAAGTATATGGATATTTAATGTGTAAAGTACCAATAGTGTACCAAGTCCCATTCACAGAATAAATGCATGTAGTTACAGGTGTGTTGGGAACACCAAAATAAACATTTACAATAAACAATAGATTTTAGCGCCTCCTCTAAAACTGGATAAGGGGTAAGGTTTAAGTCACACCAAATGCAAGACAGGCTACGATAAATATTCAAAGGGTAAAGTTTGTCAATAGCATAAATATAGCCTACCTTTGGGGAAAAACTGGTTATATGTCACTGTTCTCCCATTCAGTTTTCTGTTGCCTTGTTTTGTTTTTCCCAAATTCGTATATGAAGACATCTTACTGACTCTAACTGACATTCACCACCTGTTATGCACGCCCGAAATTCAATTCTTGCGCGCTTTAGGCCTACTGAATCATAGAGAGGGTGAAATATAAAAGCTGCATCATCTTGCCTATCCTGTATCACTGAAAACGCAATGGCGCAAATGTTTACTTTTTTTGGATGACAATGACAACCGGTAGCGTAGACATACTGATAGCTTTGATTAAGCCTGAGTGACACATATTTATGTTGAGAACTAGACAGTAGCCCTACTTGGCCGATGAAGCACTGAGCCAGGAAGTCAACGGCCGTCGGATGGACTGTCATTCTGGACTTGAATGGAGCATTTAGAAGCTGTGCTGTGTAGTTCTCTCTGAATCTTTTCTGATTCTGAAGCAATTCAATCTTTGGCTACCATACAGATTTCTTTGTAGAACGGACAACAGGGATTGACAGCGACAACACTGGGGCTATTTTAATTCCAAAGGCATAGGGAACTTTATCAGGATACATAGTCTTGCGGTGATTGGGGGAAATATACAGCGGGGAAAATAAGTAATGAACACGTCAACATTTTTTTCAGTAAGTATACTTCCAGTGAATCATCCAGTAAGCAGTATTGGAGCCATTATCTGCAATTGGAAGGAACATCACTGCATCATCAATTGGCCATGCACAGGATCTCTTCACAAGATTTCTGACCAGGAAGTCAGAAGGATAGTCAAAAGTGTAGCCTAAGAGCCAAGGACCACTTGGAGAAAGCTCCAGAAAGACTTGGAGGCACCAGGTTCAATTGTTACAGAGAAAATCATGAGTAATGCACTCCACCGCCATTGCCTCTATGCACGCTCACCCCGCATGACTATTACTGAAGAAAAACAATGTCGAAACTCATTGAAAGTTTGCTACGCAACATTTGGACAAGCCTATTAAATACTGAGAGAATGTATTCTGGTCAGGCGAGAGAAAATGTTTTTTGGATGATGTCATACTACACACCATATTTGGAGGAGAAATGGCACTGTGCATCACCCTAAAAATACCATACCAACAGTGAGGTTTGGAGGTGGAGTCATCAAGGTGTGGGGCTGTTTTTCATCTCCTAGTATTGGCAGACTTCACACAGTTGAAGGAGCGATTTTTCCTGGGAGAATCTTGCCATCCACCAGGATGATGAGTATGAGACGTGGCTAGACCTTCCAGCAGGACAATTATCCAAAGCATTCAGCAAAGGAAACTCTCAATTGGTTTCAGAGAAAGGAAGGAAGGTTTCAGAGAAAGGAAATTGATTGATTGAAGGATTGATTATTGCAATGCTCTATACGCTGGCTGCAATAACACCTGTCTAAAGAGCTTACAGCTGATACAAAATGCAGCTGCTCGCACACTCACTAGAACTAAAAAATATGAACATATTTCCCCTATCCTGGCATCTCTACACTGGCTGCCTGTTAAAAGTCGCATTGACTTCAAAATATTACTTCTAACATACAAAGCCATTAATGACCAGGCACCAGAATATATTAAAGATCTCCTAGTCCCATATAACCCACCCAGACCGCTACGATCACAGAATACTGGCCTTCTTGTAATTCCAAAAACTATCGCGCACCCCTCCTCTGGAATAATCTTCTTTCCTCAATTCGACTAGCAGACACCCTCCCTATTTTAAGTCTAGACTTAAAACATACCTCTTTACTGCCTCCCATAGTTAGGTATGGTGCGGTGTGGAACTTCACCCACCTAAGGGATTTTTGGAATGGACCACCCTGCTGAGTCCTTGTGTGACTGGCACCCCAGTCGCGCGTGCGATGGTGGTCACTGACCATACCTGCGCTGGTGCTGACTACCCCTCACCATGCCTTAGTTATGCTGCTATAGCATAGTGCTGTCATCGACTTTTCATGTGTCACGCCGTACAACCCCCTCCTCTCCTCTCTCCCCTTCTCTCTCTCTCTCAACTCTCCCTCTCTTGCCTATTCTCACTATGATATACTGTAACAATATATAGTACCACTGATTACTTATTGACATTAACCATTTTGATTTTCAGTAATACTAACCCACTCTACATCTCTCCTTCTTTCCCCTTACTGTACCTCACTTGTAAGGTATATCATCACCAGTCATCAACCATCCATGTGTTGGCCCTCCTCTCACCCATCTCACCTGAAGTCCCATCCTCGACTGCCCTATTACTGTCCCCTTATCTGGATTCCTGGCCCGTACAGCCTAGCGACCCATCACCTGCCTATGACAATTCTGCCCAGATTCCTGGCCCGTCTGCCGACCCACCACATGCCCCTTGACAACTCCCTTCCCCTGGACAAATCCAACGCTGGACTATTTGAACTTTCTGTCACTAAATCAGGATTAATGAATTATCAAACCAGATACGTAATCACCCCACCTCTTGTAACTTTCAGCTCAAGTGCTTTTAACACCATGTCTTATTCTCTACACCTATCATATGCATTTGTCATGTATACAGACCTTACTGTCCTGTATTGACCCCTAGGCAGATGGGTCAGGCCCTTGAGTCGTGGATCTGCTCGAGGTTTCTTCCTATATGTATCTCCAATTCTAGGGAGTTTTTCCTCGCCCCTGTTACCCATGGGCCTCTCTCTTTCTTTTTTTTCTTCCTTTCTTTCCTTTTTCTCTGATTGCCTACATTCTGTAAAGCGCCATGATACATGTGTAATGTTTTGGCGCTCTATAAGCACAATAAATTGAAATTGAAATTGAAATCAAGGCCCTGACTTTAATCCAATTGAAAAATTTTGGAAGTTACCTAAAGATCAGGATTTACAAGAGGGACCCCTGGAATCTTCAATATTAAAAGACTATCTGTTTAAAAGAATGGACCAAAATCACACCTGAATACTGCAACTGATTAGTTTAGTCATACAGGATATGCGTTGAAGCTCTCATTACAAATAATGGCTTTTCCACATTTCAGTAGGCGTGTTCAATACTTTTTACCTGTGGCATTCCCCTTTTTTACTCATAACTCTACTTATGGACATTAATGTTTGGATTTTTTAATATGTGTGGATTATCTAAGTTAATACTAATGTCTGGAGAAAACTTCATGTGAATAGCCTCACTGGAAGTATACTTACTGAAAAAAATGTTGGCGTGTTCAATACTTATTTTCCCCGCTGTACATATGCTCAGTTACACTTCACAAACTTTAAAGCTGATTTTCTCAAAACTTTTTTTTTTTTGCTGAGTTGAGGATGGCTTTCACATATTGGCCAATATCTCTGGGTTGGCTAAACAGAATTGAACAAATGACCCCTGGTTTTAAACCCTAAGGTCTGTGGATTATGAATATCCAATAAACCCATTTTTTATTTTGTCAAACTGGACTAATTTCGTCATGGCGCACTGCATTTGGTATTGTTTGTTTGTTAGTATGAAGAGACTTACCTAGCCCTTCTCGAAAGATCATTTTGACTTAATTTAAGAAGACTTCGATTTATTTTAAGGAGCCTCATCAAGACAAATTTGCTCAATGCACTGGCAGATAAATTTGCTTGTTTTTAGGACAAATTTGCTAAATGCACTGGCAGACAAATTTGCTCGTTTTCAGGATGAGTCAGGAAGTCAAACTGTTCTTAAATTAAGTCAAATGATTTTACAAGTAAGCGCTAGGTAAGTCTCTTTACACTGAAAACAAGACCAAATAGATTTCTTGATCTTGACAGAAGATTAGATAAGTTCGATTTTATTAGATAAGCAGTTTTTTGCAGTGCAGTAGGTAAAAATTACAAAAAAATACACTGCAAAAAATAAAATCTTTTTATATTAAGATATAAAATCTATTTGGTATTGTTGTTGTTTTTTTGTATTTTGACTTAATTTAAGAAGATTGACTTTTTTTATTTTAAGGAGTCTTATTAAAACAAATTTACTCAACACACTGGCAGAGAAATTTGCTTGTTTTTAGGACAAATTTGCTTGTTTTCAGAATGAGACATCCTAAAAGAAGTCAAACTCTTCTTAAATTAAGTCAAATGATTTTACGAGAGAGCACTTAGTAAAGCCTCTTTCCACTGAAAACAATACCAACCAGATTTTTTTATCTTTTTTTTTTTTTTTTTTGATTAATAACGATTGGTTAGATTATTTTAGACACACTACCAAAACTGCTTATCTAATAGAATCTAACCAAGTTTTATTAATCTTATATCAAGATCAAAAAATCTTGATTTTAATATTGTTTTTAGTATAAAGACACTTACCTAGCACTTTCACGTAAAATCATTTGACTTAATTTAAGAAGAGTTTGACTCCTTTTAAGACGTCTCATCCTGAAAACAAGCAAATTCGTCTGCCAGTGCATTAAGCACATTTGTCCTAAAACAAGCAAATTTGTCTGCCAGTGTGTTAAGTTTCAATTTCAATTTAATTTCACTTATAGAGCGCCAAAACATTACACATGTCTCATGTCATATGTAAATTAAATTAAATTAAGTAAATTTGTCAAGATAAGTCAACGTCTTAAGTAAAAATGATCTTTCGAGAGAGTGCTAGGTAAGTCTCATCATACTAAAAACAATCCCAAATAGATTGTTTGATCTTAATAAAGGATTAATAACACTTAATAAAAATTTAAAAAAAATGTTTGCAGTGTAAGCAGTTTTTGCAGTATATAGTTTATACAGAAAATATACATACAAGTGTAACCATGAACCAGTTATAGCTCGAAGAGCAGCCAGTATGAAAAGAAAATGTATTACCTGAGCGGCAATGCCAATCCTTCCTTCATTGAGCATTCCAATCGCATATTTATAACCATGGCCAATGTGTCCCAAAATATTCTTCTCAGGAACCTAAACACACAGTGTACTATTATATATGTATTTGCATATTTACATATTTACATTGTAGGCACTGACAATGACAGGGTATCTGCACATTTTTGAAGTACAAATTTAATTACTTTTAAGACCTTTTTTAAGACCTCCAAGGGTAAAAAAATAATACCAATCGCAGAAATCGTCATTATCGTGGGATAGGCAGGTAAAGTGAAACAACTGCCAAACCTGAAGAAATGTTTGGAGTACGCCTTATGTTGAAAATGTTTTGTAAAAGTTTAGAAAAACTAAACACATTATATTTTTGTATAGTTGACTTCTTAATGTCAGAAATGTAAATTCAAATTGAAAGCGTACCTGAAAAAAAAACCAAACATTTACAGTAGGCCTACATTAGCCAAATGCTGCATTCCAGACAACTCGGAAGTCAGATATTTCCTAGTTGGAATCTTCGAATTTCATTCCAGACAAACTTGGGTAAAAGTACAATGGAACGGCACTTGACGTCGGATTTCCCACTTCTGAACTCGGGATAAGTCGATCTACCCCAACTAAACAACGGTTGATCCTGGAAGCAGGCTTCACAATTAGATAAGCAGTTTCTGCAGTGTAAATGTGTTCTATTAAAGCTACAGCAACACTTTCTACTGATAATGAAAATGAGAAAAATCCATATGCAGTTACTTAGTCTTTAGTTTTTTATGCCTAATTTTATGCATAAGTTGGAATGTTTAGCAAATTGTCTGGCTGGGCTTTATACGATGATGGGCAAATGTGCCTCATCAGTCATCACCTGAATGTACGAGCGCAATGCATCCAAAAACTGGAAATACTTTGTAGGTGTGCAATTACTGTAACTGAAAACTAACAGGGGAGGGAAAGTAATAAATGAGAGCAGATGACACTTTCCAAATTTGCTCATGCTCGATCACCATTTCCTTTTTATGGCCGTTAGGCAGGGAAGGGAATAGCCAAATTTAAAAAGCCTGGTACATCTCCTAATCACTTCGACATATCTTATTTCAAAGCCAACAAGAAAATAATGATTTCCTGATGATGACCCTTTAACATTAACCAATGCTGCTGACAATGCTTAAGTAAGTAACTGCAGACCTACCTTGACATTATCAAAGTTAAGTGGGCATGTGGAGGAGGCACGCAGACCAAGCTTGTTCTCCTTTTTGCCAATATGAAGTCCTTCTGTTTCCCGATCCACTATGAAACAAGTAATGCCCTTGTAACCCTGTAGATGAAAAAAAATCTAATGGGTTAACTACAACAAAAGTCATTTGGAAATTGCTATTGTAATTTCCAACTGTGCTCCCCTGAGGTTTTATTAACATAATCATAATTGCATTGCATGTAAATGCAATGGTCTATTATCGCTGTTCTTCTTATAATTGCATTGCATGTAAATACAATGGACTATTATCACTGTTCTTCTTCTTATTATTGTCTATTTTTATTCTTCTTCCGACCAAGTTTGACGTTTAATGACACTAAAACCACTGAACCGTTTGACGTCATTCAAACACTCTTACAAAGGTCTTGTACAATGTATTTTTTACATTTGTGAACTTTATACTTTTTGAGATATTTACGATAAAAGAGCAACAAATTCCCACTCAGTTTCTGAAGTTAACATTGACCGCTGTGGCGGCAACTTTTAGCATTATGACGTGACCTGCAGCTGAAAGCAATCAGCCACTGCAATCAAAGATCCTTAAAGGAACCGTATGTAAGAAATGTATTTCAATTAATCATAAAATGGCCCTGATATGTCACTAGACATTAAGAAATCATGTTCTTTTCCAATACTTATATTACTGAGAACAGTAGTCCGGCCAGGATATTGTCATTTAAAAAGTGAAGTTGCAGCCCTCAACTGATGTTGATGTTGTGTTTTGTCATGTCATGTTGTGTTTTGGCCTGATGCGCCACCCTCCACCTATCTACTAATCACAAAGTCAATAATGTTTCGGCATCTGGGTTGGGAACCTCGAGTCAGGGGGGAGGGGGAAGGGATACAGCGCTCTACAGTAATTTGAAACTGATTGCAGTACCAGTTTTTGCCACAATCTTACATATGGTTCCTTTAAGCTCCGCTTTAACCCTCTCTGCTGCAATCTCTCTACCACTGGAGATGTGAGTCTTCTGAACGTTCGTCTTATCATCTGCCGTGATCCCACTTTAGCCTACTTGCTCGTAACTGACTGTCCTTCTCTACTTACAGACAAGGTTAAGTGGTCCGATTTTTGGCATTTGACTCATTTATGTCGTCAAACATTATGTTGTATGAAATGATAGGTCACAAATAGCCAAACTAACGTTATCAGCGTTAATAGGCCTAGCAGCTACTGTATGTCGTCAACTTTAAAGTGACTGGTTAGCCGTAGGTTTCGATAACGTTAGCTAACGACAATCAAACCTAACATTGCTCCCTGCTAATCACTGACGTTAACGTTACATTTGCTCACTAACCAGCATTAACGTTAACGTTAACCAGATACAGTAGTGTAGCCTAATCATATTGTACAGATACTATCTGGCTCTTGATTAACCCTTACAAGCCCGACCATTCTAATTTCGTTAAAATTTTAACGATGACCAATCATCTAATATCTCAGCTGTCCAATGACTGATTTTATTTCTGAAATCTTCCCCGTAATGCTGACAACATAAGCTTCAATTTGATATGATTGGTTAAGGGGTTTATGGCGCGAAATGTTTTGGATACTTGAAGATGAGTCTTGAAAAAATATTTTCACTTGAGTCAGTGCATTTCACGTGGACAGCCGGATGCCACCTGCACTTAAGTTGGAGTTTGCCTCGACTGGAAACCACAAAGCTGGATAAACTGAGGTAATATTGTTTTTACATCGGTTCTAGTTATGGTTTATCTTAATTTGAAGTCCTTAAATCATGTTATTTGACAGTAATATGCTTTCTCATCAGCGTCAACATTATGGCTTAGCGGGGGGCTAGTGCATCGTCACGTAACTTTAGCTAACTGTATAATTCTGAACTGCTTGCAATATTATCGTTTGCTTTTGATGTCAGTTATTTTCATTTGACAGTTTCATTTAAAAACCTGTTAGTATATAACCTGTAGGTAAGTTTGTTATCTAGTACCAATTTGCTTGTTAGGTAAGCCTTATATTGGCAAGACAGTATAGCAAACCAAAGCTGAATAAATCAATGGGCGCCGCGTTTCTAAGTTGCGTTCTCTTACATGAAATAAGTTGAGCGATATTTTTACTCCTCTCAATATGTAACGTTAGTTGTAGAAAATAAGATGTAAAATCACATATTCTGTCAGAAATGTAATTAACTTATTGCCTTTCCTCCGGTTGTTATCTGTAGTGCAGTCTGTAGTGAACTATTTTAGCTTGCTAACTTCTAAATGACAAACATCAGACGTGCTTGTCTCAACATTTTCTAAGATGGCATGACTTGAAATAGATGAAGCACAACTCCTCAATATTTAGTTATAGAAAACATGATGTGAAATCACATATTCTGTCAGAAATGTCATTATTGCATTTCAGCAGTTTGTTACTAGGTGAAATGTAATCTGTCTTTATCTTGATGCCAGCCAGGCAATCAGATTTAGGGTAGCTAAACCCATGTGTAATACAATGACTTTTCATAGGCCTACTTAGAAATATTTCGAGTATATTCTGGGGATGCTTCAATAGTTTAGGCTACCTCTTCTTTTGTGTGCATACATGCACAAATCTGTAGTTTTGTCATTTTATTTTTTACATTAATAAAAGGTATTTGTATGATTTCGCTCTTGTTTCAGATGGAGGATGACAAGACCTACACAGACCTTCTCGCAAGCCTGAAGAGGTAGCTGACTGCTCATGAGCTTGCGCTCACAATGCTGAAGACCATGAGGGGATGGAGGAAGAAGGTATAGATTTATGTGCCATGTGTAGGATGGTGCAGACTAAAAAACTGTGTGAAATAGACTTGTTATGTTCTTTTTTACTCACATTGTTGTCCCAGGCATATGTGGTTTTACCGGAGGGAATGGGAGCTTGTGCTTAGTAGGCCATCATATGCAAACAGTGCAGGGGCATGGGACAAAGACCCCAGAAGAGTTTCACAGGTTTCTGGGATTGATCATTTACATGGGGTTCACTTCCCTCCCTAATATCCATTGCTACTGGGGAACCAAGTCTTGGCAGGGATCAGGGGACATTGACCAAATGATGAATACATATTGTGTACTCCAAAAAACGCAGAATACCAGAAAGCACTTTTTCTCCATTGACATTGCCGTTGTCAGTAGCTTCTTGTTATTTCAAGTTTGACAATGCAATGCAGAATCTGGTGTTGAACCTAGGTTTGGTAGCTACAACCAGAAAGAATTTGGAGGAAATCTATCACAACAGCTGGTAGGCATTTCCGTTGAAATTTCAGCCTCACCTTCAGCTGCTCCAACTACTACTCTGTCGTCTTCCCATCAAGTACATATTCCTGTACAGCAGGAGCTTGTTATAAAACAACGTACATAATAAAACTAAAGTAGCTTGTATGGCCCTGGAGTGTAACGGTAGGCGAATTTGTTTTATTTATAAACAAATTGCTGTCAGATTTGGCATTCTGCAAAAAGGGATGCGTTTAGTAATGAGTCATAGCTCTTCTGTGTTCAACCTTCAGGTTCCCCACCCCACCTTTCCCTATCCTCCTCTGTAAGTGTGTGTGTATATGTGTGTATGTGTTTATTCTCCACAGGCTTGTTCTAAGTATGTAATCCACTTTCAAATGTTTAGAACACATTGAGTTTTGAGTGATGTTGATTGTATTCCTAGCTTTTCATGAATAATAATACATTTTATATATGTATATCATTTTCATATTATACTGATTTATATAAGGAAGTTGTATTTGTTGAATCAAATGTATTTTATGTCTCTTTTCCGAAATGGTCTTCAATGAATACAGTATACTTACTTCCTGTATTACTGGTAAGGTACAGTATGTTTTTTTTAAATGTCATTTTATTGACTGTAGCATTTGCTTAAATACAAATAAATGGTTTATTCTTATAGACCAAATACATCTAAACCATTGTTTCTGACTTGATTATTAGTTTTTATGCATACTTTTATGTTGTTGGTGAGAAAGTGAATGTGAATTCTGTCAACATTCTAAATCCCGTTTCCTGCATTTTTTTACACTGATCACTAAAAATATCATAACTTTTGAAAGGTTAATGATATTCCAATACAGTTTTTTGTGTTAAATAGCCCACAACTTGCTGAACATTTCATACACTCTATATTTTTCTCTATCTTGTAGAGAAATATGATGAAAATTCATTTTTATGTGAATGAAATTAAATTTTGACAAATTCCGGATATACATTTGGAGAGGATTTTCAAATACTGTTCATTACTATATCAACATTACCATATGTATTTTACATAATTTCATAGAACTGATCCTTCTGATTACAATGGTATGTATATCCCATTGATGGTATGTATTATACTCAAGAAATAAGGTTTTTTGTGTGAGGAGGTCATCCAGCACCAAAAATGGAATGTTCGGCACGGGCACGAAAGGGTTAAATACACCTGTGGAAAGGGACCTGATAAAAGCCATACTGTTTGGAAACAGACCATATGACCAAAATATTGTTAAAACATAGTACAGAAGTTGAGGTATAACGTTTGTGTCGTCAACATAGGCTACAGAGTATGTTTACTTGGCCTAGGCTAACGTTACTGATTTCTGCATTATTTTGGCCTAAAATTGAAAGTGTAGCCTGGAACACGAATCAAGCTTCCCAGTTGTAGTACATCCGAGTAGGCCTACATCGTAATCTGTAGAAAAAATGTGAATGACAGACCTAGCAAGCTGTATAAGCTATAGTTGGTCATCAAGATACATAATATCAGAATGGTCCATCCTTAAGACTCAGTTTCTGATCATCAACAGCAACAACACACCCTTTGCCTACAAAGTGTTCTAAGCTGTTTACTTTAAACTGAAATGAATAAAACACAAAATGTTGCTTTGTTTGCAACAAAATACTATAGGCTAGTATATTTAACTACCATTACAGATTTATGGTGCAACAACCTCACTTAAATATCTAAGTTGTATTGTACACAAGTGAACAATTGTACACATTCTTTGTTTTTGGTATAACTCTAACTTGTTTGCTTTTGTCTTTTAGGTTCCAGACCAGACCAGTGTGGTGATGACCGTGTATTACATTACGTGTGTGCCTGTCTGTGCGCACATCCTGCCAACCATACGTCGCTGACATTAACAACATTCATTCCTAAAAACATGTGACCATATACCTTTGAACTATACTGAGACGTAGATCTGAGAGCTACGCCGAGACATTTTGAGTATTATATTGTTACAGGAGGACTATAGTGACAACTATATGAAGCATGCACACATTTGAATCATACCTGTGCTGTGACATCTGTGAAACTTAGCTGTGCTATTAGACCTCTGTTTTAAGACCAGGGGCCGTATTCACAAAGCCTTTTATCTTACCACTA
Source organism: Alosa pseudoharengus (assembly GCF_046254945.1). NCBI lineage: Eukaryota > Metazoa > Chordata > Actinopteri > Clupeiformes > Clupeidae > Alosa > Alosa pseudoharengus. The sequence continues at coordinate 35,316,134 of NW_027468674.1, read as the reverse complement.
GGAGTACTCCTAAATCGCACTAAAAGGTTTTAGCTAGGAGTTTTCTCTTAAAAGTTATTCACAAAGCTTTTCAGACCTACTCTTAGTAAGGAAAAATGACAACTCCTAAACTAAGAGTGAGTCTTCGTTGCTATGGATTAGGGATCGACCGATATATCGGCCCGATATTTGCGTTTTTTACGTGTATCGGCATCGGCCAATAAGCGGCTGCGTTCGCCGATAGTTTTTTCCCCGCATTATTTACATACAGGCGTCCACAGGCAGCTCTGTGTTGCTGGAGATGCTGCAATTCACGTGCAGACTGCCCCCCCTTTATTTAATGCTTAATGCCTCGTTTATAAAACTGCTTGCCATTGTATTTAGGTAGCTGCAAATAGCTAAGTTGTAGGCTAGGCTATCCATATGCATGCGGTAGCTAGCTGTTACAAACACTGATCATATGATTAAGTAATGCTAACGTTGTTCAGTGGTATTTGTGGGAGTTTTATTCAGCGACCACCTGGCTGAGTGTTGGACGTGTGTGGTGTGTGTGTGTGTGTGTCTCCCTCCCTGAATGCCCCTCTTCTATAAAACTGCTTGCCATTGTATTTAGGGAGCTGCAAATAGCTAAGTTGTAGGCTATCCGTATGCATGGGGTAGCGGTAGCTGTTATGAACACTGGTCAATCATATGATTAAGTAATGCCGACGTTGTTCCGAGATATTTGTGGGAGTTTTATTCAGCGACCACCTGGCTGAGTTTTGGACGCGTGTGGTGTGTGTGTGTGTGCGTCTCCCTCCCCCTCTCCCTTCGAGCAGGCGGAGTTGCCATCACAGTGATATCAGAGCTTTAATAATGAGAGACGTGTTATATGTAGTTGAATATTAATTCGTGTTAACGTTTATCATGTACCAGACATACCGTGTATGCCTTACTTGTTTAGAGCCGTTTGCTAACGTTATCATTATCAATCCAGTTCAATAGTGGTTCGTCAGCTACTAAACAGAAGTTTGTGTGTGCGTCTGGTCTGTCTGGGACACACGCATCACAGCGATATGAGAGTGCTGCGCTACCTGAAGGAGAGATTTTAAAACTGAGAGATATGTTTTTATACCTTTTGACGTTGATGCCGTTTAGAACAGAAACATTTGACACCACGTTATTTTCCTCTGCTGATTTATGTTCTGTGGTTGACAAATCTGGCAGCTTTTTTTAGAAAAATATAGACATAGAAAAATTGAAACCATGCAGTCTTAAATTACAAATCAAGCACTTTATTTCAATAGCTAATTTTCAGGCTTATTGTTTTCTTAAATTATTTAAATGTGTTGACAAAGGACATTTTGTGATGACCTGAATTATGTCTTATAATGTGTCAGCAAGCAATGCATCATCAAAGCTGTGTTCCAAGATGTTGATGAAAGCATTTTGCACAGTTAACCATATTCAGTGCACCCATCCATAAGTTCAATGTTCCTTTTTTAAATTGAGACTTATAACTTTTGTTATCATCATTTGTGTAATTATGTGTCATTTGTATGATGTAAATTGAGGGTCCAAATATCGGCTCAAGAAAATCGGCAGCCTGTTTCGGTCATCGGCTTAGGCTGATGGAAAAATAAATCGGTATCGGCACTAAAAAATCCATATCAGTCGATCCCTACTATGGATGACGTCATTACTCATGCACAAGCTTGACTGAAGTGGCCACCTTGATTGGCTGATGATTGTAACACGGGAATGATTCCAAACACCTCCCTTACGATGACGAGTGACAGGTGACAGGTCTGAGAATGCGTGCGCTACACAAGTAGTGCGAAGGACGGAAGATGATGAATAACTGAATAAAAAGGCCTAGCCTAAATGAATAAAGAGTAAGGCAAAACAAATAGCCTAGTAGCCTAGCCTAATAAAACATAGGCCTATGGATTGATGCAGTAGACGAGGCTATCTTTGCAACATTATTAAATTAATCTGTCACCATATGCCTACGTTTGCAAAGAGGAGAACATTTGAATTTAATTCACAATGAAACGTTACATTTAATTTACATGTTGACAATGAGTAGTTTTGGTTGTTGTTGGTGACGTTATAGCATCCCTTTTATGCATACAATGCAAAATTGTTCCCTCGCGATTGGAAGCTCCTGTTGCGCATACCCATTTCAAAACATCGCAACGTGAAATGCCACAAAAAGCTGTTTGTGAATAGGTCTTAGTGAGTTAGGAGTCCTCTCGACTTCTTTTAGGCTGTCCCAGACTTAGGTGCTACTTTTAGGTCTAAAATGCTTCGTGAATTACTTTTAGTGAAAAAAATTAGGAGTCCTAAAGTTAGGAGTGACACGCCCATTATTTTTAGGAGTTGCTCCTAAATTCGCCACTTAGGAGCTACTTTTAGCCTTAAAATTTTTTGTGAATACGGCCCCTGAGCTGTGCTGTGTGAAAATTAAGATTCTAACCTAAGTTCTGTCTAAAACTGATCATCTGAAGGGCTGAATCTTATTCTTCAGTCTATATCACCACCAAATGTGACCTATTACTATTAACTGAGACCTCTAGCTCTTGCTGCCAGTTCAGAGTTACCACTGATAAATAGAACTGTCTTAGGATAATATGATTGGCATTATCAAGTGTATATATATACACAACTGTTATTTTACTTCAAGCTTACATTGGTAAGTGTTCATTAGTGTATACTGAGTATCATTCTGCTGTATTAAAACAAAGAATTTTGATCAATATTGAATTGACCATTTATTTTTACTGACTGTCATACAGTAGCTCCTGAGTATAAGTCGCATTAGTCAAATATTAGTCATATATAAGTCGCACCGGACTATAAGTCGCATTTATTTAGAAATGTATTTCACAAAATCCAAAACCAAAAACAGAGACTATGTAACTGGATTATTGAGGCCAAAAAGATTAATGTTAATGAAGACGAAGGAGTGAAGGCAGCCAAAAGGAGGGCAGGAAGGTCATTGCAAAGCAAAAGATTCACTGAAAGAAAATACCATGTGGTACACCAAAATGTATCTAAAATGTGGAGAACACAATGCAATCAAGCATTTTGGGTGATGTGGAGTCACAGGCTGGCAGCAGATTAAATGCTCACAAGAGAGAAAAAGATGCCTTAGACGTGACTGAAGCAAGCCAGGCGATAGGCCTATAGGCCCGACGGTAATTGTAAAGCAATTTACAAAAGATTCACTGAACAAAAATGCTGATATGATACATTAAATTTTTGCTAAGAATGTGGAGAATGCAATGCAATCAAGCATTTTGGGCGATGTGGAGTCACAAGCTGGCAGCAGATTAAATGCTCACGATAGAGAAAAAGACGGTTTTAAAAGGACGTGACCAAAGCTGAGGCAAGCCAGGCAATAGGCATATAGGCCCGACGGTAATTGTAAAGCAATTTACAAAAGATCCACTGAACAAAAATGCTTATATGGTACATGAAAATTTAGCTAAAAATGTGGAGAATGCAATGCAATCAAGCATTTTGGACGATATAGCGTATTGACACAAGCTGGCAGCAGAACAAATGCTCGCCGAGTGAGCGAGAGAAAAAAAGATGCGCATTTAAAACCAGGGCCTAAATTTCAGCGCGGGATTGCGCATAAATTATTACTAAGTATTGAGCATACTAATAAAAGTCCCGTAACGCTAGCCATCATAATGCGAGAAATTCCCACACATTTTACAGCGCTGTCTGACGTTAATCTAATAATGGAGCGGCCTGGAAGCGGACCAACTCTGACTTCAATTGAACCCCATGCAGAGACACACACACGCGCGCGCAGGACCACATTGGGGGTGCCTCTCTCTCTTTGCTCTCTCTCTCTCTCTCAGCAGGATTTGTCACCGCTAAAGTCAAATTATAGCCTATTACGTGCTTCTACATCAACCGCTATCGACAGGAAAGGAAAACAAACGTTTAGCGATCAGGAACCGCAAACACAGAAGCATCCCGACAAACACAGGACGTCCCCCGGACCTTATGCCGACATTCACGACGTCCCCGATTGGTCCCGAACGTCATGTTCTCTAGCGGACGTTCCGGTGACCTTATTGACGTCCGGAGCAAGTTATCGTTTGGTTATTGCGTGACGTCCGGTGCAGGACTTTCTGGGGACGTCACCGTCAGGTCCCTTCGGATGACATTTGCATTTGGTCATTTCAAATACCTTCTAAGGACCCGACAATAACGTTATACCGGGGACATGGGGGGGACATTTGTTTATTCACACATGGCAGCGGAGTTGAGAGCGCTCTGGCTACCGCCTGCAGGACGGCGACATCACATCCATGCACGACTTCACGTTACACGTCTGGGGATGACTAAAGTAGGCTATCTATGTATCTAGTCTGTTAGTCTCTCTAGCAGTAGCTGCATTAGCCTACCGTAGTCTAAGGCAAGATATCATACAGTTTATGAAGTTGTGCGTCTATTTGCTCATAGACGCACAACTTCATAAACTGGGAAAAGGGTTGTTAACGTTAAACTCAAAATGTAGGCCTATGTGCTACATAATTCAGCATGTCTGCATATGTATAACGTTACAAACTAGGGAAGGGATTTTATCAAATTCATGTTAGCTGATGTGATGCTTGGTGTAACGTTAGTAACGTTAGCAAAGTCGCTGTCTAGCTTAGCCTACAATGTGCATTTCTTCAGATAACTGTCATTATGTGATGCATGTAACATGCTCTAAATAGGCAGTGGTTTATTTAACGTAGTCACGTACTTATTATCTGTTTTATTTTCAGAAACACACACACGGCCGAATTGGGACTGAATCGACTTTTGGAGCTGAATACGATGCAATAAAACTAGAGAAATGTTAAAAACAGACCACGTAGCATTTGTTTAGGGTTGTCTAGCAACAGAAGTGACTACTTAATTTGTAAAGCAAAACGATCTAGCTCTACATTGCAGAAGAATTAAGGATACTGCTTCTTCATGACTTGTTTTAAAATGTCATTGTAATTTATTTGATGCATGCTTGCGTTTAAAAGTGTCACGCATAGCTGTCCCCGATGTTACAGCAGCTCCTTGTGGAAACAGCAAAGAGTGAACATATCTGATGAGATTTCTGACGAGGAGCAAGCTCTCTGCCTCACCAGAGCCTTACTGTTTATTAATAAAACAATGATATAGAATAGAAACATCTGGAATCTATTTATTTCATCTTAAAGTTGGCTACAAAGAGCATTCAGAGAAAACTATACATTTTTCTTTATCTGCAATGTTCCAGGAAGATAGGCTTACATTTATAGGCTGTCCCTGTTTGATCACAGGTCCAAGAAAACGAGTGGATATAACGTCAATGCATTCTGTCAATGCATTCTACATGTTTCATGTACTTTATTTCATGTTGAGTTTTGCTTCCCAGCATGCATTGCGATTCATTTAGTATTTTTGCCTATTATTAGTTTTTAATATTTTGAAACAATATGGTTTGAACAATGTATCTTAGGCTAGCCTAGGCCTACTCTGATGATGTTTTGAACAATATGCTACGGGATATACCCATTAAAACGTTGTATTACTTTATTAAGAAAATGACACCGTAGATGTGAAAGCAGCACATCCTAGCCCAGTATAAATGTCCATGTCTACTCATCATTAGTGTAATGCATTTGGAGGACGTGATTTCATATATGCGTGAAAATATGAGGTGAGCGAAGTTGATTGTGTAGTTGTAGAACAAGTCGTTAGTGCGTGTTCATGTTCCTTCTCTCCTAGCAACGCTGAGACTTACAGGATAAATAGCCTACCATACTAAATCGCGCTTCATGTTTTTTTTTTACCATCGCGGAAATATAAACGTCGCGCGCATAACGTCGCGGTGACCATTACAGGACGTCCTCTCGTCTCGTGGACGTCTTTTAGACCTCCTGAACAGAGGTCCGCGGGACGTAAAGGGAACCCTACACAATGTCGAGGAGGTGACGTTCGCCAGGGGACCTTTAGGGGATGTCGCCAGGACTTTATTTTGTTTACTGGGATGACAGCCTATAATATAACGCGAGAGAACATGGATGTGTTCTCCATTTGAGGAACGTTATAATCGATTGCGGACGTGAACAGACAGCTACAGACACGGAGCGCATAGTAGGCCTACTTTCACTTTCTGTGCGTATTCACGTGAAAGATAATTAGTAGCAAAACAGCAATCAAATATTACATGGCAGTGAGTTTTGTTTTCAAATGTTTTCATGCATGTCCAGATAACGGGTGAGGAATGTTTAGGGGACAGACTATCGTGAATCCTGAATTTATGGCTGGGCAAAGCACAGCACCTTTATTTGGACCATGGCTTGTAGCCTATTCGAGTCAGCTATAGGCCTTCATTTCTTGCGTTTTACTGTGAGACATAGGCCTATACTTTTCGTTTGGAGCAGCATACCGGTAGGCTATCAATGGCATTGGGTCACTATTAAGTTTCATGTATGAAAGAGTGTCGGGATGTCCATCCGCTTATTGCGAGATAAGGCATCCGCTTTCATTCATTCATTCATGGAACGTGTGCTGTGCTGCAAGGGAAACCTTATTCCGTATGGACCCTTTCAACAAGGTAAACAAAAACAATGCTTGAACATTCTATTTGGGCCCCAATCTACTTCCTCTGCATTAACCCTCTATACCCCAGTGGAATTCTACAACAATGCCCCAGATTCCTGGGAATTCTAAGAAAAAAGGGCAATTTGAGAAACATTTCAAATAACCAAGAATAACTAAAAATCTAATGAAAAGTGTCAATTGTAAGTTTCTTTCAGTTTAAAGATTAGAAATTGCTCTTTCAAATGATATATGATCCATTAAGAATTATATATTCATGTTTCCCATAGACGGCCATAGGCCTACTCACTTACAGTCTCAAAGTCTTTCACTAACAAAAAGTTATAAATATGGTTCACATATTTCTGTATTAGAAGCTGGGAAACAAGATACTATATGAGTACTGATTTCATTGAAATAGACTGGCATATCTTGCACTTATTTGGGATTTAGCTGGACAGTAAGCCTTAGGCTACAGCTAAAAAATGATGAGGATATGAACTAACGTAGGCCAGAAGCATAGCGCATGAAATCGTGACTCATTTGATAAGCATGTCACCAAGAACAGGGACTGTTAAACCTGACATGGATTTACGTTTTGTTTTACATGCACATCATGTTATATAATTTATCTAAACTTGATCAGTTGATGATAATGAACCTGTTGCACTCGTTCACTAACCTTCAACCTATCCTGTGCTAACGTTAACATTACGAGTCTCAGACTAACGTTACATCAGTGAAGGTAGCAAATTAGCAGGCTTTTTTGCAATCACAAAGATGACGAGACATTGGCCTACTTGTATACAAATACATTTTCCAAACATCCATAAGCAGAAAACACAACGGTGGTTCCCGCTTTGGTTATTAGTCAACATAAAAACTCATTGAGAGAGACATACATAATAGTAGCAATAACTATCTGTAAGTGGGATTTGATAATGTTAGCTTTACTGTACATGCCAGAAAGGGGTAATGTTAATGTTATGTGTTAAGATATAACTGCAAATAAACCTGGCATGGGTTTATCATAAACTTTATTGTTAATTAGGCCATGACCCATCACTGAATTATGCCTATATTTTGCTGGTGCTAGCTAAACTCAAACTCAAACTTTCACAGTGACAGCCATACGATTTTTTTTATGCCAGAGAGGCAGCTAAGTCAGTCATGATAAACGGGAGGATGCTAACGTTAAATATATTACACTTTCATGTTTTTATTTTGTCATTTTCTTACATCAATATGATCGTCACTTACATCAAAACATGGTGGATGCACATCAATACTATCTCATCTAATGAGAAAAGACGCGGACGCTTGTTAGAAGCCATAACTCCAGAGGCACCGTAAGTCCTCAGCCGGTCAGTCAACAGGCTAAACTCAAAAATACCGGAGAAATGTCAATAGCGACATAGCCATTTAAGTGTGTCAAAATAAAAGTCTGGTGTTTATGTACCCACTAACGCTGTATTATTTCATGTATGAAGGTTATACTGTAGCAGATGTCTCTTTAAGAATTGCGGCCGGCCACGGCCGTCGACGGCCGTTACGGGCTATAGAGCAGGGATGTCAAAGTCAAATACATTAGAGGGCCAAAAAAACAAATTTGCTACAAGCCGAGGGCCGGACTGTTCAATGTTTATTAAAACATATTAAAATGACTGCACGTAACCTATGGAACCAAGACGTGTACTGTATTTCATTTAATGATTAAATGAATAATGACTGTGACGGAAGTGCGGGCAAAGTTTGCACAGAAATGTACGATTTTTCCCATCCTCACCGACCTTGTCATAAAACTTGTTTAAATGATCATACGATGCCTCCTTGCTGCTTTTTCGTCTACATCAGCCTTTCTCAAACTTCTTTGACATGAGGCCCAGTCAAGGCATACTTTGGGGTCATAGGGCCCACCTACATGAACCCACCCCCTCCTCCCACCCCCCATCAAATTATCATAATGATATCACAATTATTATTATTTTTATACAATATTGCTATACATGCACTTCAAAACAGTCAATGTTTAAAGTCCTAAGATTGTTCACAAAAGTTTGTGAAAACATGCACATCAGAGTACTGCTTTACTAATGTAAAATATAATTAGGCCTACAATAGTTTAATTGTTTTTGCATTGTTGAGGCTTGCATGAGAAATACTTCTCAAAACAACAGCAGTTATATGGGTGCCGTTGTTTTGGGATGTTTCCCTCATGCAAGCATCATGCACTGATAGAATATTTATATGCTATTTAATTACATTTAATTTGAATGCCTGAAGGTAAGGATTCAGGAAACACAATACCAGCTTTTGAGAATGGTAAATGGCGGATCAGATCATGCGTAAATCACTGATCTGGAGATCTTTAACTATCTTTAACTAAGACTAATTAATAGCTTTTGTCTGACTTTAATACTTAATGCCAAACAGTGTTTTATATAGTCTGTGCTCTGTTTTTTATGGAAGTTGCATAAATCCACGTCGTTCTATTAAATGTCGTTTCATAATTAAATAGCCTTCCAATAGCCAACGTGCACACGCATGCATTGAATAAACGCTCATACCACGACTTAATTCTATGCCTCTATGTTTGATGACACCAAACAAGTATTTCCTACTAATTGCAGAAATGTTTGTTTTCTTTTTCTGTCCGCGGCTCCTTGATCAATTGCGCAGCAAATTATCAGACGATGGCCCGGGAATAATTTCACTCTGCAGACCATTGTCCACATTGCGGACCGCGGCCCATAGTTTGACAAATGGTGACCTGCATGCTGCCATATTAAGGCCTTTTTACGGTGTGTTTTTGCCGGGTTTTCGCGTGGAAGGCTCTGTAGAAATCTGGCACCCTATTCAACGAAGTTAAACTGAAAGAGCGTGCCGTTCACAGACACCAGAATGAACGAGTTCACAGTAACGTTCATCAGGCAGTAATACAGTACGTTCAGTTCACGTTCGCTCAAAATATGAACGAGTTCATGAACTTTCGTTCAGGCACAACACTGGGGAGGGGGGTAGCTGAAAGTTGACATCTGCCCTGACTGAATACTGATGAATAATGAAGCCGAGGCCCACTTGCGGCGCCGCAGTGAGTTCGTGGGCTACCGTTGCATTGTGGGGAATGGAGTATTGGTGCGTGCAAAACAGCAGCCGGCGGCTGTGGCTGCGGGCCGGTTCTAATACTAATCAAATAGCATCCCGGGGGCCGTAGATAATTCATTCGCGGGCCGGATCTGGCCCGCGGGCCTTGACTTTGACATGTCTGGTATAGAGGATAACATATGGAATGTTAAAAAGGAAGTCTTGTGGGGCCAACTATGATGCTGATAATGAAAATTCCATGAAAGGGTCTATAGCCAAAGAGGTCTAAGATAGCCTAAATTTAGTTATTTTTTAAATTATGCATGATTTACTTTTTATAAAATTCGTAGGCTGATGCCTGGCAGCAACAATTGTGTTTAAATGTAGGTTAACCTGGGGCTGCATGCTACTGGTAGCTTGAGAGCAATGTGTTGGAGACTCATGGTGTAGGACAATGACTTTGTTGGCAACAATATTAAACCAACCAACAATATAAATTATTAAGAAGAGCTATTTTATGAGTTAAATTGAAACAAAATTATACTGGCTTTTATTTGTCCGAATCTGAGGCCCAGCTATAAATAGAATCCCGGCAGTAATTTGAGGATTTAAAGGAGAAGTTCGGTGTGAAATTGACCTTAGCTGTACTGAAAGATGTTGCCGAGTACTTACATGTGTCCAATAGGCACCTTCGCTCACCCCCTAGCATTCCGAATTACGCCGTTTTTAGCCAAGTAGCTGTGGGGGGCATAGCGTAGCCTATGCAGCTAAATCACTATTTTTACACAATTAAAAAGGTTCCAAGACCCTCAGAAGTCTACCAATGCAGTGTGGAGTTACTTGGAACCTTTTTAATGGTGTAAAAATAGCGATTTAGTTGCATAGGCTACGCTATGCCCCCACAGCTACTCGGCTAAAAACGGCGTAATTTGGAATGCTAGGGGGTGAGCGAAGGTGCCTATTGGACACATGTGAGTACTCGGCAACATCTTTCAGTACAGCTATGGTCAATTTCACACCGAACTTCTCCTTTAAGTATGCACGTGTGTTTCACGACTTGTGCATTTGAGAGCGCTCTCTCAAGGCTGTAGACGATAATATTTCATGTAGGGTTCATGTCAGTTAATATAAATTAACATTTAAAAACTTGTTCAATTATATCATTTTTTTCATATATAAGTCGCACCTGATTATAAGTCGCAGGACCAGCCAAACTATGAAAAAAAGTGCGACTTATAGTCCGGAAAATACGGTATATGGAACTTGTATACTTGTGAATCATATTTGTCAACCATTCATACCTTTGAATCATACCGGTGCTGTAACATCTGTGAAACTTAGCTGTGCTGTTAGACCTGTTTTTAGACCTGAGCTGTGCTGTGTGAAAATTAAGATTCTAACCAAAGTTCTGTCTAAAACTGATCATCTGAAGGGCAGACTCTTTTATTCTTCAGTATATATCACCATCAAATTTGACCTATTATCATTAACTGAGGCCTCAGTTGCTGCTAGTTCAGAATTAAAACTTATAAATAGATCTGTCTTAAGATAACATGATTGGCATCATCAAGTTCTGTAAGAATGCAAATATAGTAGACATCTTGTTTCTCCCTTATCATTATTATTGGTTAACTTTAAAATTGGTTTCAACAACTTTGATTTTTTGACTTCAAGCTTGCATTGGTTGTTAAATGTTCATTACTGTGTTCTGAGTATTATTCTGCTGTTTCTACAGTACTGTATTAAAACAAATGTTGATCAATATTGAATTGACAATTTATTTGTACTGACTGTCATATACTCTCAGCTAACATCTAACCAAGTAAGTGGTTTTCAAGAATACTATAAGTCTATGTAATCTGAATAATCATACTGTACTGTAAGTAATGTTATACACAGCAGTTTTTACATTTACGTGCAATGGTAATTCCGTGGAATTACATTTTCTAGTTCCAACTATGATCCCCTGAGGTTATATTAACATAATCAAACACACTAATGGCAGTGTTCTACTGTCCACTAATATTCCTGATACATGTTTGTAAGACAGTGTTTAAACATGTCTCTTTTATAACCCCTTTCTCCTCTTAGGAAAATAATTCAGTTTCTACTTACAAGAACAAAAGATACAAATGCAAAACCAACTTACAGCAGAGGGATCTACGTTGGCCATCACCAGGAACACCCCAGCATGCTCTGCATTACTGATCCACATCTTTGAGCCATTAATAATGTAATAATCTTTGCACTTTTCTGCACGAGTCTTGAGGGAGAAAGCATCACTTCCAGATTCTGCCTCTGATAAACAGAAACTACCCACCTGTAGGTTAGAAAGTCAGATTTGTAAACAGTATTTACACTTGTTTGTTCTTATGGGAAAAGAAAAAGAGGGTAATGAAACAAGATTAAATATTACATTACAAACAGAACTTTTAATGACATTTTGAGTCTGTTAAGAGGTAAAAAAAGGCACATTTAGATGATGCCCCCAAACCTAGCATTGTACCTTGACTGGGAGTACTGGCCATTAGCTGCAGCTACTCCAGTTTGGTAGCACTGAATTTGGTCGGTTTTTTTTCCTATCGACAGTTTTCGGTGATGTCTAGCGATCAAGATACATGCAAAAATTGGCCATATTTCTCCTTTAAGGGCTGCCCACTGCTCCAGATGTGTATGTGTGCTCCTAGTGTGGGTGTGCTCCTAGTGAGCTCACTGCTCTGAGTGTGTGTATGACTACCCCACAGGTGGGTAAAATGCAGAGAACAAATTTCCAGTTGGAACCTCCAGTATAACTTAACTTATTGTACAGCTAAGACCAGAGAAATAGCCATTGTTTGTGTTGCCAGATGGTGGCGCTATGTCAGACATGCTTTTTGGGAATGGGATTATCATCATTATGATAATAATCAATAAATTTGAAATAATTTCCTGTTGGTCAACGTCGGTTAACGTCGGTTCTCGTGCATCCCCAGGTAAGTGAGAAACGTGTGACGTTAAGCAACGGACTGAAACACGGAACAACGGAAACCCTGATATATAAACACGGAACTTGTCGCCGTGCTAAGAAAATATTTTTTTCCCCCTCAATGCTTTCATATATGTACGGAGCCCTCCGGGTGACATGGGGGAAAAAAACATGGGTTAAAAAAAAAAAAAAAAAAGTAATGGGGAAAAAAAACATGAAGAAGAAAAAAAAACCGATGCACTTTTGCGGGATCTCATTGCGGGATCTCGCAAATACGTCCTTTGTTTTTAAATGAGCAGGCTCTACCGTTGTAACGTGAAAGTTATTAGCCACATGGTGGTTCAAGTTTCTGCCTGAAATTGCACTGTGCCTATTTATGAGGGCATTGTTCCCACCTCTTTTGGGGCCTACCATAAAATGTTGGACCTCTATAGAAAGCTGAGAACCTGTAGTTTTTGTAGGAAACAAGTCAAACTAACTGTGTGATGTACTGGCACAGAGTTACAGAGGCTAGAATATAGTTTTTTCTTTCTGCCGGATTACAAGCATCTCTGAACTGACCACATTTCAGCCCTCTAGGTCACTTGATATCACTTAGAAACACAACTGAGCCCTAGCACCAGGTCTTGTGAAGCTGGGTGCAAAAGTAGATCAATATAGAATAAAAATATGAGTGCTTTAGACCATTATTTACCAAGGTATGCTCATGCGTTTTGTAAAATGCCTATTGAAATTCCCCATAGGACTTTTGGTTATCCAAAATGCATACTGACAAATCAAATGCTTACTGCACATTAACCCCTTTGTGTAGAAGCATAATCCTGGTCTCAAATAAAAGGTAACACTTTGAGGTTTCTTGTGGACTATTTAGATTGCATAGCAGGTGTTCTAATATTGTATGGTATGGTAAATATGGAATAACTACAATTATTAGAATTATTGTTCTCGGTTAACCATTTCTTGCCTTGTTTAGCTGTATGTTTAGGATCATTGTGTGGTTTAATGGTCCAATACCGCCTATTGGGGCAGGTCTCTCGGCAGACGGCCTGGTTTTCTCCTCCAAAATTCTCAATTTGCCCCTTGTTTTACTGTTACAGTACTGTACTGTACCATTTACTTTGAGAAGTTCATCAGGTCCTATTGTCTGAAAAACACCCAAAACTAATACATTTCTATAGCTATTCTCCCCATTGTTGGTGGTGTTTTGGTGGTTGAAATGTTCACTTCATCTCAAAATGGATCAGTTGGTCATCTTGGATGCTGATCATGGATCACTCTTCTCCAAACATGCACAACTCAGCTAAACCTTTATAAGGGCACACCTGGACAAAGAATGTAGCTTTCGCTGATTTTTTTTTGACCCAGGGACATGGCCTGAGATTGGCATAAAAAAAGAAGCATTCAATTCTAATGACACCATGTCCACTTCAATTCACCCTTCGCTAAGTCCCACCCTCCTTAGTTACTGTTGCTATGCCTGACAAGCTTTAGCACCCTGCACTTCTATTACATAGGGGGAGAACCGGGACTTTTCAATGAAATGTCATTTACAAACACATCGTACCACACTGAAAGCTAATATTTTGTCACTAACAACCTACATCTGTCCTCTGTCAAATACAGTTGGAATTTATTTCAGCTCTGAACAAAACCGTTCATGAGTTATTTAAGCAGAAGTCGAATGTGCATTTTGTTTCATTCGACTCTCCTGGCCAGAATGAATGGAACAGGCATGGGGGAACGAAAGAAACATACCATTTAAGCTATGTACTTCCCACAACGTCAATATTTGATACCCTATCATGAATGGTACTTCAAATAGGTGTTATTTTAAATAGATTGCTGATGGGCTATACGTCTTGGTGAACGTCTGTTAACAACTTCTTGCCATCATCGTGAAGCATGTATCTCGCGGTTATGAAAATATCATGCAATATGCCATTTTTTATAGTTAGAACAATATGTGTTCCCAATGATATCATGTTTCTATAGTGTAACATGTTAATTCACTGTGTCTTTACGTGGGTTAGGGCACCACACATCCAAATAAGTGCCCTTCATGACCCACAGGCCTTCAGTCTCCACAGGTTAACATGGCAAAACTCGAAAAGCTTGTCAGACCTCCCGTGCCTAGTGACTGGTGGCTAAGCCACGATTGGCCTGTGGCGGTTTTCGGGTGTGGCTTAGCGAAGGGTGAATTGTGGGGGTTAGAAAAGTATTCTTTTGGGATATTTTTCAATCAGGGGGACCTGGTGACCTTCTCAAAGTAAACGGTAACACTAAAGCAAGAGGCTACACTGAGATTCTGATCAAAAGATCAGGCAGTGTGCAAAGAGACCTGCCCCTGTAAGGCCCGTCTTTTGCCCAAACCTAATGCATTTCTAAAGAATGCCTTTTGCATTCAATTTACATGTGTAGATGCCTGTGTTTGATCTGTATTGTCTTAGCTGGCCATGGCCAAAGATCCCCAACACCCGTTCATGCATAAAGTGACCATTTGCTCCTTGTTCTGGCCCCTCTACTGAGAGATAACTCAGTCCTGGGCCTACTTGATGTCTTGTGGTGAGATAGGCCAACCTCATTATCATACAGTATTGCTCTGTAAATATGTGCTGTGAATAATACATTCATGTTTGGTCTTGAATTAATACTTGTAACGTGGGCAACAGTCTGATCATAGTTTCGTTACAATTGAATGTATCTGTGCATA
Source organism: Alosa pseudoharengus (assembly GCF_046254945.1). Classification (NCBI taxonomy): domain Eukaryota; kingdom Metazoa; phylum Chordata; class Actinopteri; order Clupeiformes; family Clupeidae; genus Alosa; species Alosa pseudoharengus. Next base: position 35,300,829 of record NW_027468674.1, on the reverse strand, counting down.
GTTCTAGACTAGGAATTGCACTGTAGCATAAAGTTATGATATCCACCTGGGCCACACCCATCCACCTCAGACAACAAAGGCTCTGATGATTCGGGGGTGGCCCAAGTGAATGATAAAAGTGGAGGCTCTTGTCCTCCTGGGCTCTTCTTTCTCTCTTCTTTTCCATCTCCACTCTCCTCTTGAGCTAGGCCCTTGTGGCTTGGTCTTCTGCCTCTCTCTCCCTCTTCCTCTCCTTCTCTCTCCCCCTCTTCCTCTCTCTCTGTCTCCCTTTGTCTTTCTCTCTCTCTCTCTCTTTCTCTCTCCCCCTTTCTCTATCTCTGGGTTTGTATTGTTTTATCTGGTGTATCTGTTATCTTTAACTTGTCAAGTTTACCTCTGTGAATTGGTTAAGTTTCCTTTGTTACCATTTGCTACTTTGTTAACAGTAGACCATGTGAGTTTACTTGTACATTCAACTGAAGTGATATTGGTTACATATACCTTTAAGACTTAATGCCTATTAAATTGTTCAATTGCCTACCAATCGGATAACTTCAATTCTCGTAGTGTGCCATGCCATTCTCCTCCATAGCTGATAAACTAGTTACTTGGTAATTGATTGGTGATACAAATTATTAATCAAATGGAGTCAGATTAACGAGTATGTAATAATATCATTGCCATTTAACTCTTCACCCTATTTGTTCACAAAAGCTCTTTCAAGTGAGAATATAGCTCGATGTCTCTATGTTGCCGAGGATATATATATATACTTTCTGAGCGTCTTACACCCCAATAGGCATAATTAAACCATACAATGATCCAAAACATACAGCTAAACAAGTCAAGAAATGGTTAACGGAGAACAGTGTCATATTTTAGAGTGGCCCAGCCAGAGTCCAGACCTCAATCCGTCAAAAAAGCGAATACAAGGCCAGAGTGATGGCAAATCGTTCCTGCATTAAAACCCGGATTGCAGCTAAAAAGGTGCGGTCTACAATCATTGTGGAGACATGAGCGGCTTGGTACGTATTATATAAGAACCCTTTTTGAGAGCTTTGATGGCAAATAAAGACGTTTCCAGTGATTATTTTAAAAGGGTATGAATAATTGTGGACATGCCATTTTTCATAAAAATTTAAAAAAAGATAAAAATGCTTATTTTTATTCCATGTTTCTACCACATTGTCTTACAACCTATTGGCATGTGGCAGTGTCATTTTCAGTCAGAACAAACCATATTGGTCAAGAGAAAATCAACATTAAATCAAATTTTGCCAGGGGTATGAATAATTTATGAATAATATAATATACTCTTTTCATCCCGTGAGGGAAATTTGGTCTCTGCATTAATCCCAATCCGTGAATTAGTGAAACACACTCAGCACACAGTGAACACACAGTGAGGTGAAGCACACACTAACCCGAAGCAGTGAGCTTCCTGCTACAGCGGCGCTCAGGGAGCAGTGAGGGGTTTGGTGCCTTGCTCAAGGGCATTTCAGCCGTGGATGTGGGCATGGGAGAGCAGTGCTCAACCACTTCCCCGGCCCACTTTCCTACTGGTTCAGGGATCGAACCGGCAACCCTTCGGTTACAAGCCCGAAGCCCTAACCAGTAGGCCATGGCTGCCCCCTATATCTTACCCTGGACTTTTCCCTAGATTGACTTCAATTTTCTTTTCCAACAAATATGGTTAGTTTGCTCCTGTGTGACGCTAAGTTGTATGCTCATTACGTCATGTTTGCTCCTAGTGTGGATGCATTGTTTTTGGAAAAAAGTTTATTACTCAGCCGTAAAGTGAGTTTATAAAGCCAATCACACAATGTTGTGAAAGAGGTTATAAAACCAATCACACAATGTTGTATTTCTCTGAAAATAGAAAAGGTTCATATAACAGACCTTACAGATATCTTACAGAAACTTGGATTAGGCCAGAGAATACTGCCACTGCCACACCTGCAGCGTTGTCGACCAATTATGCTTTTTCCCATACCAGTCGTTTCGTCTGGTAGAGGAGGCAGGATAGGCTTTCTCGTCTCTGATGATTGGAGGTTTACACAGTTGCTGCCTGCTCAGTTCCACAGCTCGTTTGAATATCATGCTATCATGGGAACTTTGTGAATGAGTTGGACATTCTACTGTATGCTATTCCAATGGATGCAAGCCCATTGTTAATCCTTGGCAATTTTAATATTAATTTGGATAACTCGTCTTCAATTGACTTCCTGTCCTTACTCTCCTCATTTAATATCACATGTGTCCACAGTCCTCCTACGCTGGTAAAGATCTTGATTTAATTCTGGTACGTAACTGTAATACAGACAACGTTTTGATTAATCCATTACATGTATCGGATCATCACTCACTATCAGATTCTCTGTGCGTCTTCTGGATAACCCAGCAGCTCCTCCTCCGACAATTTCGTTCCGGCGTAACCTCAGAAGCCTCTCAAGCGACCATTTTGCAACATTAGTAACATCTGCTTTACCTACTCCTAGCTCATTCTCGGCACTTGATGTTAATGACGCTACAGAGACTCTCTGCTCTACACTGGCATCTTGTCTGAATGCAGGATGTCCTTTTTCCTCAAGACCCACTTGTTCTAAACCTCGTCATCCATGGCTGACGAACAGTAGTCTCAGTACGAAAGGAACTTAGAGCTGCTGAGAGGAAATGGCGTAAATCCAGAAATGGAAATGATCTTATTAACTACCAGGCTTTGCTGTCATTCTTTTCATCCACTGTTACACTTGCAAAAAAGGCATTCTATCAAAGCAAGATTGAGAGTGCAACTGACAGTAGAAATTTTTTTTCCACTTTCAAGTCTCTTCGCAATCCTCCACCATCAACTAGTTCACTATCAGCAGATGACTTTGCAACATTTTTCACTGAAAAAGTTGCAAAAATGTTGTTTGATGAACCTATTAGGAGGGGTTTGCCTTGTGTTAGTATGACAGCATCATTGGACTCTCTCTCTTCTTGATGAGGAAGCAGTCTCTCAATTGCTTCAGCGAAGTCGTCCAACAACATGCCCATTGGATCCTGTCCCGTCCACTCTTCTACAGTCTATCGCACCCGCTGTTCTACCAGCATACCCGGACTGCCACTGCCCTACACTCCCTTGGCGCTGCCAGGACTGCCCCTGTTCGCTATTCGATCAATGGCCTGTCCCTACTCACCCCTGTGCTGCCGTGGTTGTCTATACCGGTTGTTGGCGGCTGTTCGGCGGAGTTCGCTGTCCACCAGCCCAGGGCTACGGGCTGTGGTGGAGTCTTCTGAGGTGGCGTTGGCCACTGCTGCCCCGGAGCGTCTACAGCTGAGGGCTATGTCTAGCCCGACAAACTCCAGCAACATTGTTAAGGAGGTCATCTCATTGCAAAAGAGGAATATTAACATCTCCAGTGGTGAGTCCCGAAACATACTGGACCGTCATGGCACAGGCCTAACACTGACTATCCCTTCAATCAGACCTAGGAATCCCGTGATAAAAAAGCATCGCATCACAAAGTTTTTCCAAACGCTCAATCAGGCTCGAACTGTGTGGGACCCTCGATGGAAAACTAAAGGATTGTTTGGTGGACATTTAAATATTCTGAGTATGGCAACCAAACGTGAACAACTGGAAAACTTGCTTGTAAATTCTTTTTAATTTCCTTGTTATGCCAGGGTATGATGTTTTTAGGAAAGACAGAGACCAGAGAAGGGGAGGGGAGTTTTATTATATGTGAAAAGTACTATTAAATGCAAACAAATTAAATGGCATAGGGAAACTGACATTGAATGTGTTGGGGGTCAATATTTCACTCTCAACTGAAATGGCATTTAGTTTAATCTGTCTATATCGAAAACCATCAGTTAAAGAACCTCCTTCATAGTTTGGATTTTAACAAAGAGGTTATATTGATGGGGGACTTTAACTCTTTCCCGACAGGGCCAAAACAGGCCAAAAATGACTCCTTTGATATTTCATTCTGCTGTGGGTGACCTAAGCATATCTCAAAGAAACCATCCATTTTCTCTTGAAGCCAGATAGTTAGGCTACACAAATATATGTTTGACATGACAATTATGTATTATTTATATATACTAATTAGCATAACTTAGCATACCATTTGCATATTTCGGGCACATTTTTTGAGTTTGTGAAGCTCCTCAGCTTCAACACAGCATGTTATAAAAAAAGTGAAATAGCAGAAAGTTGCATTTACCTGTTGGCTAAATAAATACCAAGTTTGGTAGCAATTGGGTGAAAGGAACTCTAAATAACTAATTTTGAAATTATGTATACAGACGAGCCTAAATAACCATTATATAGTTTTATTATCAATTAGTTGCAATATCACATTTGTATCAAAAAAAATAACTTACAATTTCATCTCATACATATTATTTTGGTTAATAATCATGTTTTTTTTTTTGTCAATGTGTAATAATCATCAACAGTTTAGACTGTTAAAACAGATGAACAGTTAAAATGACCCAACAGAGTCAGTGTTGCTGAAAATGACCCAACAGATTCAGATACCTCCCACACGGAGTTACACTACAGATTTGGCCCCTACCCTCTCACACCACACAGTTTCATATCACTAGACAACATGGGCATATGTACTTTTAAAAACAGCTGAACAGTATGTCATTACTACCACTGAACCTCGGTCGATTGTCATTACTCGCCATGTTGAAATATCGCGATTGGCGCTTGACAACCAATCACAAAATATAAAATCTAACCAATAGCAAAAATACAACACATATCCAAGGAAAACCTATTTATTTGATTGGCTTAGACACTCATTGACATACAAAGACGTTTTCACGGGGTTTCAGTGAAGAAAAATGATACTTTTATTAATTTCCATCATCAGTACGTACGTACTGATTTCTCTATGGGCTGTCGGGAAAGAGTTAATGTTAATTGGAGTGATAAAGGCTAAGACAAACTAAAGCCAACTTCTTCATTAACACTATTGAAGAGGCAAAAGGAAATGGGAAGAAGATATGACAAACCATCAACAAGCTGATTGGCAGAAAACAGAAACATAACAATAAAGAACTACAGTTGAAAATTCATACTGAACTAGTCACAGATCCAACCATTCTATCTACAAAACTGAACATCTTCTTTCTCGACTCTGTTCATGAAATAACTAGGGCTGTCAATCGATTAAAAAAATTAATCTAATTAATTACACACTCTGTGATTAATTAATCTAAATTAATCGCATATATAATTTTTGCTGTATTTTAAATATTTAAATTCAAATGAATCATTGAATAATCAGCATTAGTGACATTAAAGTTCAAAAACTCTTTTATTATTATTTTCACTGTTTAAATAATTGCCATAATAATCTATGATATGACCTAATATGCTGAGGAAATAAATTCAAAAGTGTTTTTTTTCACATACAAGGCAATTCAGGCCACAGATATAACCTAAGGGACACAATGAAAATAAATTAACACTCCCCTCAATGTCAACACTTATTTCTTTGCATTGATGTGCGACTATAGAGTTGATGAACTCCGGTGATATGCAAATTCCTTGCTGCAGACATTGCAGAGGACTTTTTTTTCAACACTTTATTTTTATAGCTGTTAAAGACCTGGCCTTATCTGATCATTTCTGCGTGTTCTTTGATGTGTCTATGTCCCCACACACTCAAAACACAGCTATGATGGTAAAAAGGAGAATCATAAATGATCAGACAAGTGCTCTCTTTGAGCAAGCACTTTCACTAAAGTCAAGTCAACTGTCAGACTCTGAAGACTTATTTGATCACTTTAATGCAAAAATGGCAAACATTATGGATGACATTGCTCCATTACAATTCAAGAAAGTTAAGGACAAACAGAAAGCACCATGGAGGCAAAATCCAGCAGTTAAACTTCTAAAAAGAGAGTGTAGGAAGACTGAAAGAAAATGGCGTAAATACAAACTTCAGATCCACTATGAAATCCATAAAGAGATGCTCCGCACATATAACTCTGAAATATGCAAAGCAAGACAGTCTTTCTTTTCTAACATTATCAATAGAAGTTCAAATAACACTCGTATTCTATTTTCAACTGTTGATAAGTTAACAAATCCCCCTCACAATTAGCGCCTGAACTTCTCTCAACTAATAAATGCAATGAGTTTTCATCTTTTTTTAAAGGTAAAATTGACAAAATCAGACTCAACATATCTGCTCAATTACAAATTCAACAACCTGAACTTCCAGCAACAAACAGAGGGAAACTAAACTTGATGTCAGAGTTCAGCTTGATAGACTACGAAACACTTGAAAAAACGGTACAGAATCTCAGCTCTTCCACATGTGTCTTAGACACTCTGCCTACCAATTTCTTCAAAACTGTTTTTCACCTCATAGCGGCGGATGTCCTTCAAATTGTAAATGTATCACTGCTGTCTGGCACTTTTCCTAAGTCACTGAAAACAGCTGTTGTAAAGCCACTTCTCAAGAAGAATAACCTGGATGCCTCCATGCTAAACAATTACAGGCCCATATCCAATCTACCTTTTATTGGCAAAATTATTGAAAAAGTAGTCTTTAATCAATTAACCACCTTCCTAACATCAAATGGGTATTTTGATTACTTTCAGTCTGGTTTTCGGGCAAATCACAGCACTGAAACAGCTCTCATTAAAGTTTCCAATGACATACACCTCAACACAGATTCAGGTAAAACATGTCCTAGTGCTACTGGACCTTAGTGCAGCATTTGACACTGTTGATCACAATATTTTACTACACAGACTAGAACACTGGGTTGGATTTACAGGCATAGTTAACAGCTGGCTAAAATCATATCTACAAGAAAGGAGCTTCTTTGTTGCCATCGGAAACTGTACCTCAACACCAACGTCCTTGACCTGTGGTGTTCCCCAGGGGTCGATCTTGGGGCCACTATTATTCAACCTCTATATGCTCCCACTTGGACAAATCATTCAAAATAATTTGATTTCATATCATAGCTATGCAGATGACACACAAATTTACTTAGCTCTATCACCAAACGACTATGGTCCTCTTGAATCTATGTGTCAGTAAATAGAACAAATCAACACCTGGATGTCTCAAAATTTTCTTCAGCTGAACAAAGAAAAAACTGAAGTAATTATATTTGGTAAAAATGAGGAAAGACTTAGGGTTGCCACTCTCCTTGGCACAAAGGGGTTGAAGGCAAAGGATACTGTTAAAAATCTTGGTGTATTAATTGACAGTGATCTAAATTTCAACAGCCACATGAAAGCGATAACTAAATCAGCTTTTTACCACCTCAAAAATATTGCTCAGACTCTCAGAGGGCTGATGTCAAAATATGACTTAGAAAAACTCATTCATGCATTTATCACCAGCAGGGTTGATTACTGCAATGGACTGTTCACAGGCCTTCCTAAAAAGACTATTAAACAGCTTCAGGTGATACAAAATGCAGCAGCTAGGATTCTAACAAAAACTAAAAGAACTGACCACATTACTCCAATTCTTAAGTCCTTGCACTGGCTTCCAGTAAGTCACAGAATTGACTTTAAAGCACTATTGCTTGTTTATAAATCAGTAAATGGAGCAGGACCTAAATACTTGTCAGACATGCTTCAGCAGTACACACCTTCTCATCCTGTCAGGTCCCAGGTGAAAAACCTGCTAGTAAAACCTACAGTTAGAACTAAAAATGGGGAAGCAGCTTTTAGCTGCTATGCGGCTCAGCTGTGGAACCAACTTTCGGATGATATCAAAAAGGCCCCAACTGTAGCCAGTTTTAAATCTAGACTTAAGACCAAACTGTTCTCAGATGCTTTCTGCTAACTGTGCCGAGTTACAAATTCTGCATCTGCCTTGATAATTATTCTACTTTGTGTTTTATTACTTTTTTTTACTACTTTTGCCTTTGTTTTGCTTACTAATTATTCTTTATTTTTAAATGATTTTACCTTGTTTTATGTTTTCTTTTTATTATGATCTTTATTTGTTATTATTGTTTGGTTTTGTTTATGTAAAGCACATTGAATGACCTCTGTGTATGAAATGCGCTATATAAATAAACTTGACGACTTGACTTGACTTTATCAACACCATCAGGTCGTTTTTTAAAAGTAAATGTTCCAATCAATGATCCAGGCAGCACGTTTTCTTCTCTCTCCTTCATTTTACAGTGTAATTTTTACTGACTAGAACGGTTTGGGGTCAAAGGTCATACGGAATCGATTAATCTGCACTAATTTTTTTAATCAGTTATTTTTTCTCAAATTAATTAATCGAAATGAATCAGTTATTTTGACAGCCCTAGAAATAACCCAACTTTTTAATTCATCCAGCTACTCTACTTGTCCCATTAATTATACACAGCCAATTTTCCACCTACAACAAATAACTGATACAGAAGTCGCAAACACCATCAGTGGCTTAAAAAATTCAAAGGCCATGGATATCTATGGCCTTGATACTAATTTCTTAAAACGGCACAAAGAGATCGATCCTTATACAGCCTATTACATATCTGATTAATCAGTCCTTAAGTCTATCCATTGTGCCATCTGCATGGAAGATGGCCCTGGTCACACCCGTTTTTAAATCAGGTGAAAGGTCAGATATGGCCAATTATCAGCCAATCAGCATTTTGCCTGTCATTTCCAAAAGTCGAAAAATGGGTGGCTAAATTACTGATTCAACATCTCAATAAAAGCAATAACTCACTCCACCCTATGCAATTTGGTTTCAGGCCCCATCACTCAACAGAAACAGCCAATTGTTTGTTTTTGGAAAAGGTTAAAGGCTACCTAGATAAGAGTTCTAATGTTGGTGCCGTCTTCCTAGACCTCAAGCGAGCTTTTGACACAGTTAACCATGAGGTTCACTTATCTAAACTCACTTATTTTAATTTCTCTGTGCAAGCTCTCAACTGGATGAAATCATACCTGTCCAACAGAAAGCAATGCGTTTGTATTAATGATTCAAAGTCTCCACTCTGTGAATGTCCAGTAGGGGTCCCCCAGGGCTCTATACTTGGCCCAATCCTGTTCACACTTTATATAAATGATCTGCCAGAGGCATGCAAAAATATTGATGTCCAGATGTATGCAGATGATGCTGTGATTTTTACACGTGCTAAGAACTACCAAGAGATAGCATCCACACTTACATCTGCAATGGCTCACATTGATGACTGGCTCACCAAGTCATGTCTCTACCTAAACACTAAAAAAATCAGTCTGTATGGTGTTCACCAAACAAAATATGAAGGTGTCACATTCCAATGTGTTCCTTAGAGGACAGGAGCTTGATTTAGTTAGCGAATTCAAGTACCTAGGAGTCATATATGATTCCACCTTAACTTTCAAAAGTCATGTAAAAAAGGTGGCAAATAAAGTTAAATTCAATTTGCAAAATTTTAAACAAGTTAGGCCATTCTTGACACCAAGGCTGCCAAGTTGTTTTTATATACCATGATCTTTTCACATTTTGAGTATTGTTTTATAAACTGGTCATTTACCAGCATAACTACCCTTAAAATCATTGAATCTCTGTTTAAGAAAGCCATAACAACTTTTGATAAAAAGGCATTTCACCATTGCAATATCTTAGAGAGACACACATTTTTAAGCTTTGACCATTTTAAACACTTTAAGTATGCTTGTTTGGTATACAAATTGCTGCACAATCTTGGCCCACCTCCGCTGCATGACTTTTTCCAAAGACTTGGAGGTGGAGGTAGTACACGGGCCTCTGTTAAAGGGGACTGTGTAATACCATTCAGACGCACCACTTTTGGCCAAAATGTATTATCAGTAGTAGGAGGTAAACTATGGAATAGCTTGCCCCTCCCAATAAGAGAGTGTCCTACATATAACACTTTTAAAATTCAATTAAAACAGTGGCTCCTAGAAAACCAGAGATGCACTCACCTTTAACTGCCACACATGTAATTTCATCATCCACACACTTTCACTATCAATTGAATGCATAGAGGTGGATGAATAATGTCCTTGTCTTCATGTATTTCTGTTTCGTTTTGTTTGTTTGCTCTGTCAATGTACTGTATATGTCACTCTTATGTCCTCCTTGTCTTCATGTATTTCTGTTTTGTTTTGTTTGTCTGTTGTCACCATTATGTGTTTCATTTTACAGTGTGTGAGTGCTGCTGGCTATCTATATGTTTTGTCCTATGTCACCTGCCTAGGGACTGCAGATGAAAAGTAGTTACTTTTACTAATTCTGGCATATTTACATGGTGTTTTTTACACAATGTTCATTAATATGCATGGTCCCTATCAAATAAACCAATAAAAAAAAAAAAAAAATCAGCCTGGATCGGCAGAAAGATCGGCACCTTCAGCTTAATCTCTCAAAAACTGAGTTTTTGGTGTTTCCAGCTAAAACAGCTATCTCCCAACAGATTAACATCCAGCTTGACTCAACTTCACTGACCCCAACTAGATCGGCACGTAACTTGGGCGTTGCAATTGATGACCGACTTAACTTCTCTGAGCATGTAGCTTCTATTGCAAAATCATGTCGGTTTATGCTTTACAACATTAGGAAGATCAGCCCTTATCTGACACAAGATTCCACACAACTTCTTGTTCAAACCATGGTTGTAATTCACTATTAGCTGGTTTAGCCGCTTGTGTAATAAGATCATTACAGTTGATTCAGAATGCTGGAGCACGCCTGGTCTTCAATCAGCCAAAGAGGACACATATAACTCCTCTCCTAGTTACTCTCCATTGGCTCCCTATAGTAGCCAGAATTAAATTTAAATCTCTCACTTTGGCCTATAAGACACTGACTGGATCTGCTCCTAGTTATTTTAATTCAATAATCAAGGTATACATCCCCAACCGCCCACTGCGGTCTTCTGATGAGCGTCTGTTATGTCGACCAGTCATAAACACTAGGTCTAATTCAAGACTCTTTTCCTCAGTGGTTCCATGCTGATGGAATGACTTGTCCAGTGCTCTCCGTTCCTGTGGTAGTTTTGGGTCGTTTAAAAGGGTCTAAAGACATTCTTGTTCAACATGCACGCATTAGTTCTTTAAGCGCTTCTTATACGTTATGGTTTGTATAATATTGTTTTATTTCCATTAGGCTGTTGATTAATTTGACATTATTGTTTATTATTGATATTCTCCTTAATATAGTCTTACAATGTCATTGTTTTTTATATTATTAATTAAATGGACACTATTGTTTATTATTGCTTTTCCCCTCATTTTAATTGCTTATTTTATTAGGCTATTTATTGAATTGACATTGTTGTTTATTATTGCTATTCTCCTTATTTTATAGTTTGACCAACATTCTAATCTGTTCCCTGTTTTTAAATATTGTGTTGTTTTTGTATTTGTGTGTCGCTTTGGACAAAGGCGTCTTCAAAGTCCCATAACCATAACCAATTATAACCATATAAAGGCTTAACATGCTTCAGATGTAACGTTATCTGATGTCTATCATTATTTCATTGTAGTATATGCACAGGGTAGAGCATGCATTCTCTCCATGCACCGCTCTCCCTCAAACAGGTTGGCTTCAGCCCGCACCTCCCCTTTGAAATCAAAACAGTGGCTTGTGCAAGAACTGTTCATGCAGACTACAACTGGCGCAGTGTAGCCTACACAACTTTGTTCAAAATTGATGCATTCAAGTTAACTTTGCAAAGTTAGTGTTATAGCCTACTCATCACAACGTTGTCAATCACAAACACCAATTTATTCTAATGTCTCTCTATGGAACTACCTGTAGCTTAATTTGCGGAGGACGAAGAGAAAGCACCTTTTTGATAAATGAGCCAGTATAGTGGAGAAATAACTTGAGAGATAAGAACTAATTTGTAGCCTAGGATAGGTTTCTGCAAAAATCAATGCTTTTGGGGATTTAAACTATCTAGCGGACGTTTTTAAAAGGCTACAAGCAATAGAGGCTTAGACTATGGCCCACGTTTTGGTTCGTAAATTAATTTGCCCTACTTCCAACTCTTGACTGCACTGTAGCCAATTGACTGCTTGACAGGTTATTTATATTTTTCTGTACAATAAACAAATGTGTTCATTCAACTTTATGCAGCAGAATTACGCACTTGGCCAGCCTATAGAACAGACACATTTTGGAGGGATAATGAGAATGTACTGTAGGCTACGCACACAAGAATCTGTTGACTATTTGTGGCGGGTTACCAGCAAACAATGTTTACCTAATGCATTAACTCAAGACCTCAAACGTTTTCTAAACAACAAAAACAGAAAGGATGCAGCAGGCAGCAAATGTAGAAGAGTCATTTCCAATGGAAGAACAAAACGCTGAATGAAGCCCGCTTTACTGATGTTAAAGCACACACACATAACGGTAAAATAAAATTAAACAAAAGGTAAATTTAGCAAAGCTAGCAAATTAATATACTGTTAGTGAAAGTAGGCCTACTAGGCTACTTTTAGCTGACCAATGCCAAATCTAAAATTGTGAATATTAACTCATTGAGTGCCAAAAATGTAATATTACGTTTTTAGCTTTTTTTTTTAAATTACGAAACTAGACACTCTAACACACCTTATATGTGATTTTGGGAACTCTGTGATGAATGGAAATGAAATATATGACGATCGAAAACTAATGCAAACGCACAATCTGGACATTTTATCTGGACATTTTATCATAACTCGGTTGCCGCTTTGGGTCGAATCAGTGACGCATGCACGTCAGCTCAAAACCAGGCCATTTTCGTGGGTCTATCACTAGGTGGCAGTCTCGCCAGGTCTCGCTGATCACTTCCCGGAAAGTTTACACAAGTAAGTAACAGGCAACACTTCATATTTCATGAAAGACGTTATATCTCCATTTCTAGAAAAAAACAGCGATTTTGATGAAAACTAGCCACTGTTTAGCTTGGGATTTCTCAGGAACAGAGGCGTGTAGAAATACACGGTTTGCACCCACTGAGAGCTTAAAGTCTCACCTTTTAAACGAGCCATTGTATGTGTTCATAGCTATAACACAGAATATGCTGTGGCTGTACAAAAATCATCAACAATGGTCTAGATTCCTGGCACTCTAGGACAAAGCTTCCGAAAACAGCTTGGCACTCAATGAGTTAACAATGTTGCCTAACTCTTTGAACGTTGCACCCTGGTTAGAGACCAACTCAAAAGTAAAGTAACGGTAACGAGTAACACGTTACTTTCCAAAAGGACTAAAGAGTAAAGTAGTTTCATTACAATTTAAAGAAGTAACAAGTAACTTGTAACACATTACTTTTTTTTGAGTAACAACCCCAACACTGCCCATTCGCATCCATAGACATGAACTACGACGAATTATCATGCTCCGCCTATGTATAATCTTTGTTAGAGCATAACACATCACTGTCAAGTTTGGTTACGCATAAACCAATCACACCTCAATGTCTTTCGAAGTCAGGCAATTGTCATACCATTTTGAATCTGAAACCCAGCACTATTGGATAAAACAGGTGTCAATCAGGTCAGGAACCATGGTTAAAAAAAACGGTTTAAAATGCAGAAGTGGTTTAAAATGCAGAAGTGGTTTAAAATGCGGAAGTGGTTTAACTACCTGGCTAGTGCAAAGACACACCTACCAACTTTAGTGTGTAGCTGAAACCATCTGGGGTCTTCAAACTTTTTCAGCCCAAGGACCCCATGGCTGAGAGAGACACTAAGCACGGACACCCCCCCCACACACACACACACACACCCCCACACACTGCCCCACCCCAAATTTAGGCCTGATATTCATATCTTATATTTGAAACTAAGTGGCAGGCACACTCATACTGAACACACACACACACACACCCCTACACATGTTAACATGTACATCATCTGTAACGGGGTGCTTTATAGAGCTTGTTTCAATATATTCTGTTTATTATTGACATTTTATTGACTCTCCCATTGAGATTGAGCAACATAACTTCTAGTTGAACGTTTTGGATACTTGGGCAACATTTTGAGATCATCCAATCAGAGTGCTAGCAATGAATCACATTCTGAAATTTTCAACAAAGATGGCAACGTCACGATAGTGAAGAGAGGGAAAAGAGAGGCTTCTTATATCTTTTTACTCTGCTAAGTGTTTGTGTTGAAACCCAAAATGGACATTCATCAAATGTTTAAAAAAAACAACTAGCATCTATTTTGTGCTGAGGTTGTTAAGACGACATCGTTTTTTTCCCAGTAAACGTGGTTTTTTGAATGCCCAGAGCCGTTTATTGGCCGCTACGAATGTTTATCAAATGCGTCTGTAGGTAGCTCATAACCGTTTCGGTGTGTCGTCATCGTCTTGCTGTCCCCCCTCCATTCTGTGATTGGTTCCTTTGTTGAGGTGAAAACGAAGTCCATGGAATCCAAGCTGCCTACCAGCGTGAATAAAATCGCACGCAAAAGGCAGCATGGGAAAACCCAGGCTACTAACTAGCGGTGGTTAGCGTTGGTTAGCGGCGGTCATTAGTTGCCCTGTGTTGCCGCCAACATTGCCCAAAAAATTGCCCCGTGTATTATCAGCTTTACAGCTTTATCAGATTTGAATTAAGGAGGGAAGCTATAAGTAAGTATAAGTATAGTAAGTATATACTCTTTTGATCCCATGAAGGAAATTTGGTCTCTGCATTTATCCCAATCCGTGAATTAGTGAAACACACTCAGCACACAGTGAACACACAGTGAGGTGAAGCACACACTAATCCCGGCGCAGTGAGCTGCCTGCAACAACAGCGGCGCTCGGGGAGCAGTCAGGGCAGAGAGGTCTGACCCTGATAAGTGGCACAGATTCTGGTGTTTTGACGCAAGCTATAAGTAAGTATAAGTATATACTCTTTTGATCCCGTGAGGGAAATTTGGTCTCTGCATTTATCCCAATCCGTGAATTAGTGAAACACACCCAGCACACACAAATCCCGGCGCAGTGAGCTGCCTGCAACAACAGCGGCGCTCGGGGAGCAGTGAGGGCACTTCATCCGTGCCTACTGGTTGGGGTTCGAACCAGCAACCCTCCGGTTACAAGTCCGAAGCGCTAACCAGTAGGCCACAGCTGCCCATGTTCCCACATGAAGACTCATAGGCAGCCTATATGTTTTTTCATAAACAGATAGAAAGCATATTTTTCTATGTTCTGTTTATGTTTATGTAGCCTTTAGGACACTTTTCATTTTTGGAAGAGGAAAAAAATGCTTTAGATTAAATAATTTGGCAGACCCCCTGCAATACCTCCGCAGACCCCTTAGGTCACTAGAGCATGAAAACCACAGGAAAGAAAGGACATATTTATCAAAATGATAAATGATAAACAAGTAGTCAGAGCCAAATTTGTAAGCTTGATCCTATTCTGCCAGATGGACAACCTCACATTGGATGGAGATTAAGCAGAATGGCTATTCCAGAGGACTGAAAAGATCCTATGGTTCTTCTTCAAAAAAAAACATCACATATCCAAACAGGTGCTGAAACACATTAGTGAACAAGGGAACCATATGTTGGCCAAACTGCAACAGCAACAAATTCTCTAGCTAGGTCTGAGTGTGTGTTCTGCAGATGCTTACATTCAAACCAGTAGGAGAGCAAAAAATGTCCGACCTGCCATACATTAGGAAATTCACTTGAAACTGATTCAATGCAATCCACAGGTTCAAAGCAGACACGGTCAAGTGCAGCAAATAAGATCAAACAACGGAACCAATCTGACTTCGGCTGACCTTGAACTTAAGAATGCCATTTGGGTCATTCCATGTGAAATCAGCACATTCTTGGACCGCATCGCAACGGACTTGCAAATTGCATTAAGGGTGGTGACTATTACTTTGACATACCATATCTCCTTCAATTTCAGTCAGACAGAGAAATGGTTTTCATATTGTTGTAAAGCTCTTTTCCAGCTCTACATTTTATGTAAATGATATGTTTACTGAAAATGCCAGCCGATATACGGTTTTGATAGATTGTGTAATTGAATTAAGAGTTGGATGGATGTACTGCTTTAGTTCATCATATTATTTGTTTTTGTTATTGGAAGTCTTTACTGAGATGAACTGAATTTTATGTCCACTCGAATCAACGTAGGAAGGCTTTTTGCACACCTCTTTTGTCAGGCAGGTGCGTAGGATATGACCAAAGGTCGCAGATCAGGAAACTTAGAAAGAGTCCCGCACATACCATTCCGTAAGCAATTTTTTTTTAGTAGAAATTACACAACGTTTCGGTTTTAGACCTTCATCAGGTAAACTCAGATATTCACCTCAACCATAACTTTAAATAGTTTGGTTGACTAACTAGGACCAATCAGGTCCTACTCTAGAATGACGTCATTCATTCATAAAGTGGTAATCACACCAGATTATGTTATAGGATCACAGGAAAATACATTGTGATTCGTCCAATATTTTTCTATAAACAGAGAGAACTTAATCCATTCAAAAGTGGATAATTGCACTGGTTAAACTACATAGCAGTCCATATACACACATGTACAATGAACTATTAATGAGGAAAAATAAATGAAGAAAACACCAAATAAACATAACATGAGGTTAAATTCATCATTGAGGCCTTTTGGCGATAAGGTCTGCAAAGTAAATATCCAATATGGCCCACGTCTTTTAAGTAGCAAGTCATGGTTACCCCCTCTTCGTGGTAGACTGATTTGTTCAATGCTACAAAAACGCAATGATGAGATGTCATGCTTATAGTCATTGAAGTATACTGCGACCGGGTAGTCCCGGTCGTTTCTGCGAATAGAGCTCTTATGTTCGCTAATGCGTTGCTTCAACTGTCTTGTTGTCTTCCCTACATACACCAGACCACATGGACACGTTAAAAAGTACACCACATGAGTGGAGGCACAAATCATGACACTTAATTGAAAAAGACTTGTTATTGTGATGGTGGCGAAAGGTGTGTGTCTTATAGGTGTTGTTGCACTGTGTGCATCCTCCACAACAATAGTTGCCAGTAGGTAGTGGGCTTAATAGCCTTTGCGAAGCTCTCCTTGGCTTATATCTCGCAAAGTCAGCGTGAACTAGATTAGATCTCTAAGATTCTTCTCACGTTTGTAAACGAAGAGCGGCAGGTCATTCATAGTATGTGAGTTTGGGATCTGATTTTAGAATGTGCCAATATTTTTTGAAAGCAGGACGTATGGTGTGCAAGAGTGGAGAGTAAGATGTAATGCAAGTGACAGAGAATCGCTTTTCTTTTTTCTTTACTTTTCTTTAGCAAGTCTGATTGAGGTTTGTTCAGGGCTGTTTTGTAGGCTGTCAACCCATGGATAACCTCGCTGCATGAATCTGTCTTTCATATCATTTGCTTTCTCCATGTAGTCCTCAGTGGTCTCGCATATTCTTCGAAGTCTAAAGGATTGACGTCATTCTAGAGTACGACCTGATTGGTCCTAGTTAGTTAACCAAACTGTTTAAAGTTACGGTTGAAGTGAATGTCTGAATTTACCTGATGAAGGTTTAAGACCGAAACATTGTGTAATTTCTAATAAAAAATAATTGCTTGCAGAATGGTCAGTGTGCAGGACCCTTTCTAAATGTCCACTGGAATAAAACACTGAAATCTATTGAAACCTGAGGCATCAGATGAAGTGACTTACTGGAAGGCACAACAGTGATAACATTCGCTTCACTCTAATTCAGGTAGAATTAGAATAGGGCAAAAATTGCTCTGATTGGGCAAAATTAGAGGAAATTCGCCAAAGCAAACGAAACAGAGTTGGCGGATACAAATGAGAACTACTTGAGAACCATAAATCAGTTCAACATGTGAGTGTTGAGTACACGACTTTCTCAAGAGAGACAAGAGTTCCAAAAAAGTCTGACCAAGATGGTGGAGGTTACGTAAACCATAATATGAAAAAAGTTGAAATATGATTTATGGATATGGATAAACATCAACACGTCATTTACATGCAACATCAACATAGTAGAGGCATGAAGACCCCTGTATATCCTCATTAAGAAGTCAAACATTCGAACAAGCTGATAGCCTAACTGTTCCTGGCCCAGTGTTTCCTCTAGATTTTTTTTAGCAGTGGGGGCAGGTCATCCACCCCCCCTCCCCAAAAAAAGGTCACATTAAATATCAGAAGGTTACATATATGAAAAAAAAAGGCATTTCATTAGAATAGAATATCTTTCTTAACCTGTATTTACACACAGCACAATGGTTATTTGACTACGGTTAGGGTTAGGCTTTTTAATTTTTTTTAGGATTTTTGTAATTTTTATTCTAGTTGCTAATCACACCATTTGACTCGTCTTGAGAGGGACAGGATTCAGGAACTAAAGACATGCCCATCTTCTGTCTGACCCGCGCAACATTAACCCATGTCACTGCTTGAACATAGTTTTACGTTGACAATGGAGAAAATGCTTAGCCTACACAGCCTTTATTTGGTGCAAATCTCCTTTACTTTCTTTGGTTATCATCTGCAATTCACATTACTAGTCTATCACTGCAAGTGCATACAAAATGGTTTTGGCCAAGTATTGTGCCATCCCCACATTTGCAAAATTGCTTTAATCCCATGTACTTTCATTACTACCAGTCGTTGCTTTTTTACTGCATCGAATCACGATTGAGTGCGCATCTAATGTAACAGTGGAGTCTCCGCAGAGAGACATCCACTCTCCAGGTTCCATTTTCGCTGTTGTTGCGATGTAATAGGTTACAATATGGGAAATACTTTGAATATGATCAGCTCCAGAAATTAATGGGTTTTCCTTAGCTTGTGCTACACCTTTCCTCCAAGTTGAACGGAAATTGTACCCACAGCTTGTGTCACTAACGTCTATAAAAACAATATATTTATGGAATAAAACTAGACAGGTACCTCGGATTAGCATTGCTGTTTATTGTTAAACTGCAATTATCTGCAGCCAGCGGAGGGCATTTAGCCTACCATGCATCCGGACAATATTGTGCGTCTGTCCTAATTCTGAACCAGTGGCCATGCTACAAAATGAAGAAATACTGGGAAGTACAACATGTAATATGTGAAGTGAAACTGGACGGGCCATAATAACCTCTGACTAGTTCAGACCTTCAGAAGAAGTTTTACTTCGAGCCGAGAAAAAAAATTGCTCACATTGGCCTTCATGCATGCAGCCAAAAACAGACATTGCCATACTCGCAAGACACATTTTGGATAGCGACCCATCTTTAATGTTATCTAAGTATAAGTATAAGTATATATACTCTTTTGATCCCGTGAGGGAAATTTGGTCTCTGCATTTATCCCAATCTGTGAATTAGTAAAACACACTCAGCACACAGTGAACACACAGTGAGGTGAAGCACACACTAATCCCGGCGCAGTGAGCTGCCTGCAACAACAGGGGCGCTCGGGGAGCAGTGAGGGGTTAGGTGCCTTGCTCAAGGGCACTTCAGTCGTGCCTACTGGTCGGGGTTTGAACCGGCAACCCTCCGGTTACAAGTCCGAAGCGCTAACCAGTAGGCCACGGCTGCCCCCACGATCTAAATGTGATCTAATTTGTTCCTGAAAGTGCAAACTGAATCTTTTAAAGTAGCTCTATAATGTTGACAATGTGTTTTAGAGCCTAAGAATCCTGACCTATGGAAAACACATGGATATGTTGTCCATTTTCTTATATGTGGCCTCTATTCAATCATGTCTGCTATTATCACCTCTTTTCAATCCATTATTATGAAAGATTTATTTTGTAAAGAAATACATCTATCGCCCATGTTATGCCAACATATTTAGTTGACCTGGATATAGGCTACAGTAGATAGAGGCTAATGGACATCTGCTGTTGTCAGTGTGCAGTCTATCCCTTTACTCACAATAGCCTACATGTTTGTTTTTTTACGAAAAACAAAAAAACATTCAATGTTCAATTATTACTTGCTGCCTAGTAATGCAAATTACTGATTGCTTTTAAATAATATCACTTGCACATGTTCTCAGTTTCTTTCAGATCGCAGGGTCTTTCTGCCATCTGTGAGGCTGCAATGATTAGGCCTCATAATCCCAACTACAGTGATAGGTGCGTGATCTCCATCTGAAAGCTTATCATTTGTTCTTGCCTGTTTTCAAGCTAATAATCAAGAAGAAGGATCTATATGCTCAAAAGAAAAAACAAATTGAACACTCATCAATGAGCAGCTCAAAATATTTAGCCTAGGTCCACTTTCAGACTCGTTGTTAAAGGAGAATTCCGGTGTGATATTGACCTAAAGTGTGTTGAAACATGATACCGAGTGTGAACGTATGTCTCATAGCCCATCTCGGCTTGTCCCCTGCACTCCAAAATCTGGCGCTAGTTAGCCGAAGCTAACAATGGTGGTGCTCCGGCATCGGCCTAGCCATACAAATAAATCACTGTTTTACACCATTTACGAGGCTCAATGTATCTCCACACTTCATTGGTAGACTTCCGAGGGCCCTGACATTTAAAACGAGACATTGACAACTTTGAAAAAGCACTGGTAGTTTACTTACAAGACGATTTATACAGACAGGTCCTTCACGAAGTTTAGCGTTTGCAGCCATCTTGAATTTAGTCACGATAAGTCGAGCAACGAGTAAGAATGAACAGGTATGATAAGGGATCAGATTCCAAAAATAATTCAGTGGAAATGCATGGATTCCAGTTGCTGCTACTGGAAGAAACTGGAATCCATGCATTTCCACAGAATTATTTTTGGAATCTGATCCCTTATCATACCTGTTCATTCTTACTTGTCGCTCGACTTATCGTGACTAAATTCAAGATGGCTGCAAACGCTAAACTTCGTGAAGGACCTGTCTGTATAAATCGTCTTGTAAGTAAACTACCAGTGCTTTTTCAAAGTTGTCAATGTCTCGTTTTAAATGTCAGGGCCCTCGGAAGTCTACCAATGAAGTGTGGAGATACATTGAGCCTCGTAAATGGTGTAAAACAGTGATTTATTTGTATGGCTAGGCCGATGCCGGAGCACCACCATTGTTAGCTTCGGCTAACTAGCGCCAGATTTTGGAGTGCAGGGGACAAGCCGAGATGGGCTATGAGACATACGTTCACACTCGGTATCATGTTTCAACACACTTTAGGTCAATATCACACCGGAATTCTCCTTTAATGACTGCATTTTGCCTTGGAAAGGGGGGGGGGGGGGGGATATTAAGATCGCCTTGGTAGTGTATAGGACTAATTGAGTGCCTGTCACTTTAAGATGTTTGAGGGAACCCTTGCAATTGTAACACAGTTGAAAGGCTGCTGATGTGTGGATGCAATTCATAACGTTTTCTACATAGTTAAAATAAAGGTTCACGTACTTCTCCTTGGGACAAGCACTTTTGAATTTTGGAAAACACTTTTCCATTTACATCGGGATTTTGCAAACATTCAGTGTCAGAGTCAATAAAATGAGCCCTTCAACGAAATTGACAAGCAGCTGTAAGTAGGCTAAGCATGCTAAATTCGACATCCAAACAGTATTCTAACGTTAGCTTTGAGATACTGCTTGATTTCATAACTGAACTTAGTTTAGTCTCTTCAATGTAGCCTACTATGTTGTGATAAGACCTTAGCAGAGTTCACTTCAATGCAGCAGTTTTGAACAAATTTGCGCAGCATGGTCACGATGCTAAGCGGATTTAATAGCAATTTAGCCAGATGTCTTCTATACAATGCTTCTATGTGGCAACAACAATCTTTCAACAATCCTGAATATTTTGTTAAATGCACATGCAGAGGAGTGGCAGCGGGCTACGAGAGAGTGGGGCGGGGCAAGGAAAGGCTGCGTGCGTAAAAAGCGCAGCTCAATGGCAATGCAAGGATTTGATCTTATATTTAATTTGAATTAAATTAAATTAAACATAGAATATTAATCTGTGGCGGCCGAATTTTATTTCCTGGCGCCCCGCCACAGATTAGTCAATGTATGTGAAACACTGTGCTAACTGAAACAACTGGTGAACAAGAAATAACTTTCCAAGACAACATCAAACTATTAGGCCGAGGTGAACTTACAATCGCACTCAGTGGAATTTTTTTAGTTTCGCAAATCGGCAGCTGGGGAAACGCAAATTTGCGAGTGAACACTTGTTAAACTCACCTCATCAAGTCTTTCATTTAACTACATAGTTCTCAGTAAAAATGTCAAGTTTTTGCCTGAAATTGCACTGTGCCTATTTACAAGGGCATTGTTCCCACCTCTTTTGGGATCAACCATCAAGTGCTGGACCTCTATAGAAAGCTGAGAACCTGTAGCTTTCGTAGGAAGCAGTCAAGATAACTGTGTGATGTACTGACAAAGAGCTACAGAGGCTAGAATATAGTTTTTTCTTTCTGCCGGATTACAAGCATCTCTGAACTGACCACATTTCAGCCCTCTAGGTCACTTGATATCCCTTAGAAACACAACTAAGCCCTAGCACCAGGTCTTGTGAAGCTGTGTGCAAAAGTTGATCAATATAGAATGAAAATATGAGTGCTTTAGACTATTATTTGCCAAGGTATGCCCATGCGTTTTGTAAAATGCCTATGGATACTCCCCATAGGACTTTTTGTTATCCAAAATGCATACTGACAATCAAATGCTTACTGCACATGAACCCCTTTGTGTAGAAGCATAATCCTGGTCTCAAATGAAAGGTAACACTTTGAGGTTTGTAGATTGTATGTCAGGTGTTCTGATATAGACTGACTACACAAAATATGGAATAATTACAAAAAAGTCTCTATTTTTGCATTTACTTTGTTGGTTTGTGTGTATAAGATAGACTATACATCTGTACAACTAATATTGGATAATACAACATGAAGATTCAATTTCTATGGATTCTTGTGAATATTTCAGTACCCAATATGAGGCATCTACTTATTGTGCTGCAGCTACACTGCAGCCAGAAGTCAGGGTATCACCAAAAGCGGAGGAGGGGGAGGGGGGCATTTTGGATCAAATTTAATTGAGACATAATAAAATTAATCTGGGAATGTAAAGCACTATACAGATTGTACATGAAAAAAAGTTGTCATTTTTGGATTCCCAAGAGTCAAAGCTTTGAAATGGTGTATAACATTACTATGCTACATAGCAATATGGTGCATACAATTGATTTAGAATGTTGGGGGGAGGTGGGGGAGGGTAACCGTCCCGTCGGCGGGACACTGAAAGTTATTTGGCTAACCCACCGTTGGATAAAGAAAAACTAACATAAAGAGAGGCCACTATGCTTTGCCTGTCATTCTCACTTGTCACTTTCTCTTTGTATCTCATCCTCGCATGAAATAGATTTGCGGGAGATTCTAATTCACATGCTCAAGGAGCTTTCCGGAGAAGTTGGATGTCTGCTCGTTTTGCGTAGTTTTAAGTAAATAAATCGTAGCAGCGTACTTTGATGTGAAAACGCGTGGTTGCTACGCAAAATGCGTACAGTTTGGCAGGTCTGCTAGTTTTACTTAATGTTAAAATGTGAGAGGCAGCCAGCAGGGGAGAATACGTTGGCAGGATTATTTAAAAGGCAACCGCAACTACATTGTTCGTCTGCCCTGATTCTGATACCATGGCGGCATTAATTTTGCCGTGGCTGGCCGCCATGCTAAAATCAACGTAGAGGAAACACTGTGGCCACTACAGCCAAATGGTTTGCTGTTTACCTGTCCAAGGTCCCCAAAGCAAACTTTGCTAGGGTAAAATTTGCAAGGTGTATTGCTGTGTAAAAATCTAACGAGCCACATTTACAACTGAAAAATACATTGGTGACTCAAAAAGTTTTATTTTACAAGATATTACAAAATACAAATAGGGAGAACCAAATGTTTCAATCTTACCATATCTGTGGAGAGACGAGTGAGGTATTTCTCTTTTTGCACTTCATTCCCCAGTTTGGACAGCAATGTGTTGATGAGTGTGTTCTGAATGTCACACAGAACAGCAACAGATGGGTCCACTTTTGCTAGTTCTTCAATCACCAAAATGGACGCGAAAAAGCTGGATCCAGTGCCACCATATTGTGGGTCAATTTCAATACCCATTAACTATGAAAGACGTACAAAATCATTTATACACCAAAGCAAGAGCAAATACATTTAATTGCTATCATTTTTCTTCTAGTATTTTACAATACAGACCCCTTGCTCAAAGAGACTTCTGATGACCTTCTCGTCCATTTTGGAGTTTTCATCCATTTCAGACACAAACGGTGAAATCTGTTCTTGAGCAAACTTCTTCACTGATGTGACATGAAAACAAAAAATACAGTTTGTCTTAATGTTTATATTTACATAGTCACTATTAGCTCAAAGTACTGATAAACTTGATTTCATCAAACAAATATATTTTCATAACCAACACACATGGTTATAACATTCCACTCCTCAAATCACCAACCCAAAGCTAAATGCAAGTGCTACTCTTGAGGCACCAATTCCTGGATTTTGCTACAGAATTCATGCCAAGAATAGTCCACAGCATGATTGTTTGCATATGCAACATTTGATTCAACATTTTACCCAGGAGCCGGTTGAACCAACTGTTCTTCACTAAGCCTAGTCTTGACAGCTATGTTGATCTTTGTTAAGACCAGTCTTTATAATGGATTTGTGTTGATTGCACCAGCAGAATGTATGCCTAAATTTAACTATGCCTGATCTTGTGAGTGCCCACAGCATTGAAAATGGGAATGTGTGTTGATAGTTTACAGTGTATCCTATCTCCAGTCATGTATTGTTTTGATCTGGCAACGGAGGACCAAAGAAATACAGAAATTAGAAAATGTATTTAACTATAGGGCCAAGCAATTAAACATTGTCACAAATAAAAGAAAATAATCACTCTGGAGAGGGATAACAGAGGCAATTAATGATCGCTCCAACTCAGGCAGCCTCCGTTCAGACATTAGACAAAACAAAATAAAAGCCTTTCTGAGCAAAGCAAAAAAAAGTAAAAGAAAGAAAAAGTATCCAACTGGTGGAGATCCTTCCCAAAAACATCAATCAACAGCAATTTAATTGTAGATGTCTTTGGGGAGGATTCCCCAGCCTTTACTGATTTGGCCGGTGTGGAGAGCGGCTTTTGACAGGTCAAGATAAAATAGAAAATGTAATTCCATGGAAGTGTGACAGAGCGCACCGCGTCTGTCACTAGGCCTGGCGCATTCCCGCCAGTTGTAGAACAATGGGACCGGAGTTTGTGTTAAAAAAAATGGACATTATATACGGATACAAATGTTTTTTTGATGCATGTGGAAAAAAAGAATGACGATGTATTGGATTGTATACTTTGTATGGGAAAAGCAAAGGGATATTGAAATGTCATACGCTAAATGGTCTGATGCAAAGCATAGCGTCGGGGCGGTTGTGAGGGTTTCATGTGCGCACTTTTTACATCTTTGTGAGATCGCTCCAACTGTGCCTGTATGTTAGTTTGTATTATGTATTGAATGTTTTCTTTATCTGTGGTATGCCTGTCTTCCGGGGTGCAGGGGTGCAAACAGGAGGGTAGGGGGTGGGACGCATTTAAATGGTCGGGGCGCGCTCCCGTAAGGGAAGCGCTCATTTAGGCAGGGGTGTTTAGGACAATTATTATTTATTTGTTGTTTAGGGTATTGCAGCGCATTGGGGATGTCGGAACACAAATGTTATAGAGTAGTGTGTGCGCTAATGCAGTTTATGGCTTAAAAGAATAGGTCAAAGGGGCGATTGATTATTCGCTGTGGTTTGGTTGGGACCGATGGTATAAAATGTCAGTGAGCGCTGCATTCGGGGTTCGCCTCTGTCGTGAGAGGACGTATGTATGTGACAACGTATGTATGTATGTATGTGACAAACTATGGAGGGCCTAGTTATTGCGGGCATTGTCCCATGTTTTGTTTTTCGTTTGATCAGTGTTTGTGTTTAATGTTTTCTGTTTTGTCTGTTACCTAAACCTGCCTGTAGCTTAATAATAATAATTTAAAAAAAAGGAAATTACTTCAACTTGAATTTCATTGCCTGAGTCTCACCATCCGCTTGGACACATTACTACAGGAAGGAATTACCATTGCATGTAAATGCAAAAAGGCTGCTGTGTAAAACATTGTATCAGTGTAATTTTTTATTTTTTTTAATTAACTTGCAGTATGATTATTCAGACATAGGCCTACAGTTTTCTTGAAAACCACTTAATAGGTTACTGTAGATGTTAGCTTAGAGCAGGGGTGGGCAAACTTTTTGGCTCAAGGGCCACATTGTGTTTTGAAAATTAGGCGGCGGGCCGCACAACACCCCCCCCCCCCCCACGACACACACACATAAAAAAATACATTTTTTTTATAGCCTATCATTTAGTATGAAAAGTATTTCTTTTAAAATATGAATTGCTTAAGAAATACTGCTAATTTTATGCTGTTTAACAAATGTATAAATTGGGCACTGTCGCTTTAAAACAGTCGCTTTAATTCACGTTTATTTCTCAATGATCTTTTGCCTGTTCCGCTATGGCTTGCCCTCTCACAGTTTTTAAATGGTCAGTAGTGGGAACTACTGTTGCCTTCATGATTTCCTTTTAAAAGTTTATTATAAGAAGGAGATATAAATTATCAACATTGACAAGCCAGCTGGAACCTGCGGCTCTCTCTCCCTCTTGTGAGTGCAGACGCGTTCCCAATTAAATGGACCACATAATGTTCACGTTAGATCTGCTGCAAAGGAGATAAGAGTTAACTTAGTTTAACATGATGCTATCTCTATTTAACATGATGTTTTGACATTGACATTGTAAACGTTCTCTTAGGAGAGTGAAAAGCAGTTTGCAGTAAAGCTAACCAACGTCATCTCTA
The DNA here is from genome assembly GCF_046254945.1 of Alosa pseudoharengus. Classification (NCBI taxonomy): domain Eukaryota; kingdom Metazoa; phylum Chordata; class Actinopteri; order Clupeiformes; family Clupeidae; genus Alosa; species Alosa pseudoharengus. Next base: position 35,274,070 of record NW_027468674.1, on the reverse strand, counting down.
TCGCAGGGAAAAAAATAGCGAGCAGCCAGATAACCAAATGAAATGCTCGGCGGGCCGGATGAAAGTGCTTGGCGGGCCGGATCCGGCCCGCGGGCCGCAGTTTGCCCACCCCTGGCTTAGAGCATACAATCGTCAGTACAAATGAAATGTTAAATCAATTGTGATACCCTAGGTATTAGGAACATGAGTTGGATGTTAACTAGGGCTGTCAGCGTTAACCGCGATGCGATTATGGACCAAGCGTAATGCTTTACATTTTTTTAATTGCATTAATCACTTGTTCTGTTATCAACAATCCCTTTTGGCTGCTACTATTTTGACCCTTTGATGCACCGTTTCTTGTCCTCATACTACCACAGACACTTCCTAGTAGGCTTCTGCCTAGCCCCAAAGATTGTTAAGGCGGAGCAAGATACTTTGTCGTAGTTCATGTCTATGGGCGCGAAATGGGGATCGAATCCTGTCTGCATAAAGAGGCGTGTCGATGACGTATTGATGAGCGTACGTTGCAACCGGCCAACAGCAGCGGCATAAATAACCGGCGCACACCTGATATATGTCGATTTTCTCCAGACTGGAATGCTCAAAAATGCTAAAATGTACCTGAAATGTTAAGAAGGGTTTGAGGATCATGAAAACGTGCCCGAAATTCACATTCCTAACTCTATAGAACCAAGACCTTAGCATATGTGGTAAAATTCTGAGCTATGCCCATAGACTTCAATGGAGCAGTCGATGCCTCTGCTCTGCATAAAGGGGGATTATGACCCCCCCCCCCCCCTCGTGCGATCCGGGTTCCCGGAAGTGGCTCCTGATGAAATATCTTGCTCCGCCTTAACAATCTTTGCTAGCCCTTCACCTCCTGTAGTCATGGAGATCCCCCCCTGCAAATTATTTTGTTGTGAGTACAGAGCCTTGGCACAGGCAATGTGCCAGACCAAAAAACAAAAAACGTGGTAACACTTTATTTCACTTAAGTTCACGTTAGCCAATGCATACCTAATTAATGCCTGTATTAGTGACTTGTAAGGCATGTGTTAGGCAACATTATTACACGGCTCTTCACAAGGCAAGTAGAACGCTCCATTGACTTGAATGGGCTTTCCCAAAGTTCTACGGTAAAATATTTTCATGTAATTACCGCTGCAAACATATAATTACCGCTGTCAATGGCAACGGAGTTTGTGCTTCTACTTCAGGTATTTCATATCACTACGCAAGAACTGGAACTTCATTCAAAAGTGAAAGCAGACGGTTGATCAACTGTTTTCTAAAGAATGTTTGATTCAAGTTCAACGTGTGTTGTTGCGAACTATGTTTCTCAGCAAATGCCACGATGAACGGTAACAAATAGGCTAGGCTATGTAGGCTAAAGTCATATCGTGGGAAGTTTATTATTTTGGCAAGTAGCCGTGTAATAAGCGGGATAATGTATTGTAGTGCCGAAGAGTAGTTAGGAGACGGGGAGGCTGAGATACCGTTCCAAACTCCGGTAATTTATTTCTCAATGGATGTACAGACTATAGGTACGGGTAGCAGGAGGTGTCCACTACAAAACAACAAACTGATCTTGATAATATAGCTCTCATTCACTCGTGATTCACTCTCAACGGCAGACAACACAACGCAACACAACCCACTCGCACGTAATTTACTTCTACTCTGACTAAACTTACTAGACGTCTTAGAACCCCCTATTCTATTCCCTCCCCTTATCAATCGCTAACCTATCCGAACCCCTAAATATTCCCTCCCGGACACCTCCCCCCAATCAAAACACATCAGAACTTATTGACACATTCTATGACACAGAAGGGAGAGGGAGACACAGACACTCTCGCACGCACACACACACACACACGCGCACACGCCGGGAAAACAGAAGACACAGGGGAACACAGGGGAAAGTCCAACACGGGGCAAATAGCCTCGGCGCTACACTGCCCCCCCCTTTAAGTTCCTCGCCCTCGAGGAAAGATGGCCTCATCAAAGCGTCGAGGCGGGCGAAGCCCTCTCCTGGGCCTCAGGCTATACGCAGGCTGATGTTGCTGGAGCCGCTGCGGTGATGTCCCCGGAAGCACAGCACCAAGGGGCGACACAGGAATGTCGTCCGGTGCTGCCGGTCTTCGGTGGGCGCGTGATCCCACGTCCGCGAGCCGGTGAGCTGAGCGCCTACGAGCCCTCTCCCCCCTGTGGTTGTCAGGCGCAGGCGAGAAGGAGCACGCTGCCGCTGGAAGGCCCTCACCTGCTGGTCTCCGCTGGGGCCGACGCCCGTGAGCCCTCTCCTCCCTGTGGTCGTCAGGCACAGGCGAGGAGGGGCATGCTGCCGATGGACGGCCCTCACCTGCTAGTCTCCGCTGGGGCCGACGCCCGTGGGCCCTCTCCCCCCTGTGGTCGTCAAGCGCAGGCGAAGCGGGGTTTGGCCAGCACAATCCCAAGCCTGGTTGAACCTGGTTGCCTCCAGGTCCACCTGGCGCTGCGTGTTCAGCTCCTCCAGGTGTTCCTGGAACACTCCCAGGGACCAGGGCAACGGGATGACAGACCTCGCCCTCCTCTGAGGTTCCCCACCCATCCCCTGGCGCTGCGTGTCCAGCTCCTCCAGGTTCAGGGCAGTTCACCCCAGGGGAACGACGCGGACTTCCACGGACAAAGGGATTACGATCCCCTCGGTACGGAGCCAGCCTATCACGGTGGAGGACCACACACCGCGCTCCAGGTCTTTTACGGATGCGATATGTCACCTCCCCAACTCTCTCTACCACGTACGCAGGCCCGTCCCACGCTGAGTCGAGCTTGGGCGACCGTCCTTTTTTCCGTTTTGGCCCATACACCCAGACCAACTCACCCACAGTAAAGTCACGTCCTGCACTATGGTGGTCATATGCTCTCTTCTGCCGAATTCCAGCTTGAATGGCTTGATGGCGTGCAAAGTCGTGAGCTAGCTGGAGTCGGTCCTGCAGTTGGTGTGCATACTCAAGCCCTGCAGGGGCATCTGGAGCATCTGGGGGTAGGCCCATGAGGAGTGAGGGTGGGGTCCGCAGCTCTCTACCAAGCATCAACAGCGCTGGAGTACAACCTGTGGACTCTTGGACTGCAGTGCGGCTTGCCATGAGGACCAGAGGAATCTGCAGGTCCCAATCTCTCTGATCCTGCTGCACACACAAGGCTAGCTGTTCGGCAAGGGTGCGGTTGTACCTCTCGACTAGGCCGTCACTTTGAGGGTGGAGAGCAGTGGTTCGAGTCTTCCGAATGCCCATCCGCTGACAAAAATCTGCAAAGGTGCGGGACTCAAAGTTCCGCCCTTGATCCGTATGGAGTTCTGCAGGCACTCCGAACCGAGCAAACATGCCTCCAAGGAGCACCTCAGCTGTAGTACACGCGTCTTGATTGGACACAGCGTACGCCTCGGGCCACTTGGTGAAATAATCCACAGCCACGATGATGTAACGGTTTCCCCGGGGTGTCAACGGTAAGGGCCCCATCACATCCACAGCTATACGGTCCATCGGATAGCCTACCCTCCTCTGCTGAAGTGGAGCATGGGAACGGCCCACGGGTCCCTTACGGGCAGTGCATGCGTCACACCGGCGGCAGTAGGACTCTACATCCCTCCTGCACGTGCTCCAATAGAACTGTTGCCGCACACGCTTCAGTGTCTTTTTCACCCCAAAGTGACCCACTCCAGGTTGCCCATGCATGGCTGCGAGGACCAATCCGCAGCTAAACATCGGGACAACAGTCTGCCATTTAGGTAAACCTGTTGCAGGCTCCACCCAGCGTCTCTTCAGCACCCCGTCATGTAGGGCCAACCCATCCCTCATGGACCACAGGCCCCTCACTGTGAGTCCATGAGCAGCTACATCTTCCCAGGATGGGCGCTGTCCAGCCTCCACCCAGCTGATCACAACCTGGAGCTCTGGATCTTTACGTTGTTCGGTAGCCCAGGACATGTTGGAGGCCGGTAGTATGGCTCGGCACTGAATGGCTAGCAGTTCATCCTCTAATACGTCAGGCAACGTGCCCTCAGCGCTACCAGGTAGACGACTGCACTGTGGACACGCAGCTGAACAGCTCCTCCTGGACAGCCCATCAGCATTCTGGTGGTTTTCTCCCTTCCGGTGCTGAATCTCAAACTGAAACTCCTGTAGCTGTTCAATCCAACGGGCAACCTGACCCTCTGGCTCACGGAAAGAGAGGAGCCAACGCAGGGAGGCATGGTCAGTCCGGACCACGAAAGGAAGGCCACACAGGTAATGCTTGAAATGACGAACAGCTTCGACAACGGCTAACAGTTCTCTCCGGGTCACACAGTAGTTGCGTTCAGCTCTGTTGAAGGACCGACTGTAATACTCGATGACCCTCTCTCCATCTGCAGTCACCTGGGATAGGACGGCCCCGAGGCCTACATTGCTGGCATCCGTGTCCAGGATGAAAGGGAGCTTCGGGTCTGGCGCCACAAGGATTGGTGCACTACAAAGAGCCAGCTTCAGATTGTCAAAAGCACGTTGTTGCTCAGGCCCCCAATGAAATTTCTGTTCCCTCCGAGACAACTGGTGGAGTGGGGCAGCCACAGTGGCAAAGCTTGGAACGAAGCGGCGGTAGTATGAAGCCAGACCCAAGAAAGACCTTAACTGTCGTAGGTTGCAGGGGGCTGGCCAGTCACGAACAGCTTCGGTCTTCCGGTGTTCCGTAGCAACCCCCTCTCCAGTCACGTGGTGTCCAAGGAAGGTGACAGCGCGTTGCATCAGACTGCATTTCTCTGGGTGTAGCTTCAGGCCGGCTTGGGCTATTCTTGTGATGACTGCATCTAGATGACGCAATGCAGACTCAAAGTCTTTGCCATGTACGAGCAGGTCATCAAGATACACAAGACACCTTTCTTTGGGAATTCCCTGCAGCACACGCTCCATCAGCCGCTCGAATGTTGCGGGCGCATTACAAAGCCCAAATGGCATGGTGTTAAACTGCCACAACCCTGTCCCCGTAGTGAACGCTGTCTTTGGTCTGGCATCAGCAGCGAGGGGCACCTGCCAGTAACCAGACCGGAGGTCCAACGACGAGAACCACTTCGACCCACCCACCTGATCCAGGGACTCGTCAATCCGGGGTAGTGGATATGAGTCCTTAACAGTCACCTCGTTGAGCCGCCGAAAGTCGATACAAAACCGCCAGCTGCCATCCTTTTTTGGGACCAATACAACCGGAGAAGCCCAGGGGCTGTCAGAGGGCTCGATGACTCCAGCAGCCTTCATTTCCTCCAGACACTGTTCTGCAGCCAGCTGTCGAGAATGGGGCAAGCGACGTGCACGTTGACGGATAGGGGTTGCATCACCAGTGTCAATGCTGTGCTGAATCAACGGGGTCCTACCAACATCACCGGGGGTTGCAGCAAAAACAGCACGATGATGGTCCAGCACAGCCCATAGCATCTGTTTTTGTGACTCATCAAGGCCTATGCTGTTGTCCTCCCACAACTGATGGATGATGTGTCTCTGTGTTGGTGCATCAGTGACCAGTGCTGGAGGCTCAGGTTCCACTACAGCAGGAAAGGGGCATAGGGGAAGTGGAGTCTCGGACCCAGAGCAGGCTGCTGAAGACGGCACAGGAAGGTCTGGGGTAGTGGTTATGGTCTCAGGTGCTGGCGGGTCAGGATTCTCAGCCGCATGGAGCACGCCAACACAGTTTAACAATGGTCGAAGGGGTGAGGGGCTGAAACAGATGGGCGCAGTGTTTGACTCTCCAAGTCTGAGGCATGCTGCCCCTAGGTCAATGACAGCCGCTGCAGCATGAAGGAAGTCAATGCCAAGGATACAGTGCTCAGGAAGTTCAGCAACCCAGACGCGTATGAAAAAGCATTGTCCAGCCACCTGGATCTCCGCCTCACACTGGCCGACCATTGGCACACGCTCGCCGGTGACGGTAGTTAAAGGGACACTGGGGGGTTGTAGTGCATGGTTCACTAACAAGCTGGGGTGGACTAGAGTGACGGTGGAACCAGTGTCTATTAAAGCTTTAACTGGATGACTATTTACAAAAGCAGATACATGACAGCACTCGACTAGGCCACAATCAGATGAAACAACACTGACGGGAGACTCTACACTGCACACAGGACCAGGAGACTCTCCCATTACTCCGGTCCCTTCCCGTTTCCCTGCTGTAAAGAGCCAACAGCTGAGTCCAGTGTGGTGCAGTCCCGGCGCAGGTGGCCTCTCTTGCCACAGCGCCAGCAGACGGCAGAGTCATGGTCAAAAGAGGTAGGCCTACGAGCAGATGGAGGATGGCTACCATCACCTGGATAAACGGCAAAGGCCCTAGGACGGCTACCCCAGCTGTTCGCGGTTCTTGCTGGCTGTTCGTCAAAAATCCCCTCAATGGCATGGGCCTGCTGAAGCGCCTCTTCGAGAGTGGTGGGTTGCTGCAGCCGCAGTTGTTGCCTAAGCCTCTCGGGTGTCAGACCACGAATAAATGCATCCAAGGTGAGGGCATCTCTAACTTCCACATTAAAAGATGGATAGCTGCACTGAGCTAAGTGCTGTAGGTCAGCCATGAAAACACCCAGTGTCTCCTTGTCCTGCCGCACACGTTCCTGGAACTGCTGACGGCGTGACACAGTGGGAGTGGTGTCACCGAACCGACGAGACAATGCCCTGTGTAGAACATCTGCTTGGGTCACCTGGCTGCCGCGGACGTCAAGAAAAACCTGCAGCGCATCCCCCTCCAATGCAGCTGCCAACTGCCCCACTCTATCCTCTTCACTCCAGCCATTAGAGTTAGCCATTAGCTCAAACTTTTCACGAAAGGCTTCATAAGAGGTACGGCCATCGTATCTGCCCAACTTCAGGAAACTTCTATTACGCACAGGTTCAGGTGCAACCAGAGGGGTCAGGGGGACAGACGGCCCAGTCTCTGTGGCTGTAGCATGCCCGCCGGTAGAATGACTGACCCCCCAGTGAGGCCCAGTCACTGGGGAGTCAGCACACTGATGGGGTGAAGGTCGAGTGTCTGGCAACTGTGTGGTGTTCTCTCTATGTGTATAAAATAGACGGGTTGCCTCGTCGGAGCCTTTTTGCAGAGTGTTTGCCGCAATGCTAGTGTGTTCGGATGGGAAATTAGCATGCATGCTAAGGGGCTCAATATCAAGGAGCTGATGGGAGTTGCAGGCGTTTGGTATTGGACACATAAAACTGGGTGGTGTGGGAAGTGAAGGAGCAAAAAGTGCTTCTGTAGAAGAGGACTCGACTTTATTTAGAAGGCAATTGGGATGTGAATCAATTAAGCAAACAGTATTGCTGCTACCGGAGTAGCGACTAGCTTCTCCCGCTAGCCAGTTAGCTTCCGACAGCGCAGGGCAGCCACCACTAGCGCCGTTAGCCACTATTGGCGTACTAGCGAACCGGATGTTTTTATTGAATACTTTCCGGTTGATCTCTTCGCCGTTGCCAGTAGCAACAGGAAAACGAACGTGAGTGTCACTGTCAGGGGCACGAGCGTTAGAGTCAGGGCTTAATGAACATTCGGTTCGTAGTAACGGCAGAAAGGGGTTATTGTGAGACCATCTAGCAATAGCTCTCTGTCCCTCCGGACCTCGGTGGTCCTGCCCATGTCGGGGCACATCCTTATCAGGGTCCCTAATCTGTCCAAGTAAAGGGAACGACCTTACCAGCCCAGCGATGTCATCCATTTTCGGCAGAGGTAACGATCCCACTTCCAGACACCAGTGTAGTGCCGAAGAGTAGTTAGGAGACGGGGAGGCTGAGATACCGTTCCAAACTCCGGTAATTTATTTCTCAATGGATGTACAGACTATAGGTACGGGTAGCAGGAGGTGTCCACTACAAAACAACAAACTGATCTTGATAATATAGCTCTCATTCACTCGTGATTCACTCTCAACGGCAGACAACACAACGCAACACAACCCACTCGCACGTAATTTACTTCTACTCTGACTAAACTTACTAGACGTCTTAGAACCCCCTATTCTATTCCCTCCCCTTATCAATCGCTAACCTATCCGAACCCCTAAATATTCCCTCCCGGACACCTCCCCCCAATCAAAACACATCAGAACTTATTGACACATTCTATGACACAGAAGGGAGAGGGAGACACAGACACTCTCGCACGCACACACACACACACACGCGCACACGCCGGGAAAACAGAAGACACAGGGGAACACAGGGGAAAGTCCAACACGGGGCAAATAGCCTCGGCGCTACAGTATAGAACGCCGGTAAGTCCCTTTAGGGCGGAACAAGACCCCTCTGCTGCGCCCTGTCGAGACTTATTTTCCCAATAATGACCGGCATTCTATACATTATCCCAGTGTTTCCCATACATTGCCCACCACAATATCAACATTGACCACCACACAATGATTTCCAGGTTGTACTAAATTGTGCTTAAATCTTGTTAGCATCATAACCACGCTGGGCTAATTTGTTAAAAACTGTTGCATTCAAGTTAATTCTGCAAACCAAGCACCACAAATGGAATTCAATTCTGTGGGAAACACTGTATCCCTTACTATATGTACACATATATGCCGTATATGCCGACTTGAGCTTCCAAAGAAGGTCGCCCTGTCAAGGACGCTTGTCAAAAAAGTACAGGGAAGCTTTGGCCACTCTGACGTGACAGAACGTAAAATGCTATCTTAATACTTTATTCTATTTGATTGGTTGCTGGTCGTTGGTGGCTGAACCGTGTCATAGCTCATTACCATGAAGTTGACTGACAACTTTCTGCTTGACGCTCAAGTCGCTCAAGACGGCCAAAACGCGACGCCGACGGATTTGCCGCTTCTGGCAGCTGAGAGAAGCCGGTTTCCATTGAAAATTAATGACTTCCTGAATCTTTGGAAGCTCAAGTCGGCGGCGGTGTGTACGTACACTTATTACACGGCTCTTCAGAATGCTCCATTCACTTGAATGGACCTTCCCAACGTTCAGTGGTCTGCTAATGTAACCGGCAGAGTCAGTGCTGTATTAAGTTTGTCCTCCTGCTGTTACCGTAGCTCCTTTCCTCTGTCACACCTTCCAGTAAGCTTCTAAGTGGCTAGGTTTCCTTAGCGGCAACACCACTTGCTATAAAATAACAGGCTCACAGGTAGGCCAACTAAGATCCCTGGTTTCTGTAAACTGCCGATTCGGCTATCCTTGGTTCTCTGGGTGTTCGTCTGTTAAAGGTACTTGCTTTTGCCTCATCTGCTACACGATCATATGATTGTATTTAATTGTTTATCTAATGTTAAACTGTGGGCAACAGGTGTCCCACTGTCGCTAGACGCTTCCGAGTAGTTGGTGGGTAGCCCTACTACTGAAGGTAATAGTACACTATTTTAATCATTGTTGTTCAACATCAGGCTGCCATGTTTGTGAGGTTGTATGTATATTTAATAGCCACATTGTAACGTAGGTCTCGGGTGAAAGACGTTTCAACGAAGCCCTGCACTGTTTACCAAGGAACCTATCGTAACACCCCCAATTATCACCACTTTTGTTCAGAAATTCTAAAACGTTTTTTAACACTTCAAAATAACATTTGCTAAATGAACCTTACATTTTTCAGTAGCCATAGGTGTGTAGATTTGAACAAAATCTGGTTTGGTTCTAAACGGGAGCATTTACTGCCTGAAATATCCGATTTTGTTTACCACGCTCGGAGTTATTAGTGCTGGCCTGATGGGTCGCCTATTTACGCCGTTTCAACAGCACATGAACGGTTAGACCGAGAATTCTCGTCATGAAATTAAAATTCCACTGGAGCTCCAAGCGGTGGTGTACATGCAGCCTTACAACACTGTTTACAGCTCGAGTCACGGTAAAATGTTATTTTTGGAATAGTAGAATGGAAAAGTAGAATGATGCATAGTGTGCATGTGTAAATCCTGTCATTGGAAAACTGTTATTTGTTGATTGTGTATTGTTTATGGATGGCTGATCATGACTATTTTGTGTCTCCAGAACCAGTTGCCACTGCTGTTTTGCCTACTGTAAAATTAATGTAAAGTAGCTTTTGCCCTTTTTGTTTTGTTTCTTTTCTTTTTAGTTGGTTTCATTTTGTATTATTTGACTTGGCCTTTACCTTTTAGCCTCCTGTTGCCTCTCTCCTTCATGGCATTAGGGCATGTGTGGTACTGGCTGCCCCAGTAGTCTGCTACCAGTGTGAAATCCTTCCTATTCAGCTTTGCTCTACTGTTTTCCCAGTCACTGAGTGCTAACCATCCCCTCCCCCCTTCTCTCTTCTCCAGAGTAATAGTGAAGCTGTTCACGGGGCAGGTCGCCAGATCTGAGTCCTCCTCTTCGCACACTGCTCACAGTATTTTGTAGTGGTAACGTGCACCTCACCATTTGCTGTGATCACATTGTTGCAGTAGTTGTGCCTATGCGTGTATGTGTGTCTGTGTGAATAGGCACCAGAGTCAAGAGCACGAGTGTTGTGTCGGCCTCACACTTCTCCCAGGACAGGTAACCGCTCCCTATCAGCTGACTAGCTATCTCTCCCCTGCTACCAGGCCTGGAGTGGGTAATCGGGAGAATTCCCAGTGGGCCGCTTCACTTTTGAGCCGGTCGAGGGAAAAATATTGGCATTTGTCACGTTAATCTATCTTGTCTTAAAGTTGGCTACACACGTTCGCATTCTATGCCTAACACCGCAGCCTCTGCATGGGTTGTTCTCCCCTCCCAAGAAGAGTTAATTGGTTGGGTCCATATAGCCCGTCTTTCCTAAAAAGTTTTCTCAGATACCAGCCGGGCCAGCCCTACCGTAGTGATAAGCGTCAGGGAGGATGGATGGTAGAAAGATGCCATGAGGGACTGAAAAGGCCAGGTAAAAAAGAAGAAAAGTATTGGAGGGAAATGCTGCCAAATGTGCCATGCTTCCAATTGTTTTTGAAGAGGACAGACATAAGTGGCAACTGGTAAAGAGAGATAGCCATGATTATAACGGCGTAATTGGGCTAATAACCTACTGGACGTTGTAGCGTTGTCAACCTATTCGCAAGTAACATATTAAATGAATTAAAATATTAGCATTTTGGTATCATCCAATATGGCTATTCATAGACTGCAAATATTATGCAAATGTTGATAACAAAACTCAAGCTTGATCTGTGTATAGGCCTAAAAACAAAAGTAGCCTGAGCAGCAGATCAGCCAGTCCCCCGCTGAAAATGATGAGCCCGAAATTAACTATGACTATAGGGACAAGTAGAAAGGATAATAGAGTTAACCATATGAATGGAAGAAAGAACAGTAGGCTCTGACAGCAGTAGGCTACATGATCAACCTATATGGCTTGTTTGCTCAGAAGTGGATGTAGTAAAGGAGCAAATCACCAAACAACATGATAGCTGACCCATGCAGAAAAAAACATGTAAACAATACAGTAGTTCAATATGCCTCTTAGTGGAATTGTGGGATACATTTCAAATGCTTTATTTCTTCCTTCCTGTTTTTGTTAACTTATCAACCTATCCTTGTGGAATAGTGGAATATTAGCCTATAATAAAAACTACAGGATAGTAAGAGCTGAAATGTTGCCTTATTTATCCAATTTCCACCACCACTAAAAAAGTGGGCCGGTCTTGGGCCTGAAACTCCCGGGCTGAAAAGTGGGCCCACTCCGGCCCTGCCTGCTACTGTCCCAAAGAGTAATATCCCTGGTGGCAGCCATTACCACTTCCCCTTGCCGTTCACCCCAGTGGGTGCGCGCTCTAGTGCTTAACCTCATAAATGGCCTTTTAAGTGAATTCCATATGAATAAATCTTGTTTATTTTTGTATTGGAATCACATCTCTGTCTTTACTTATCTTATCTGTGTGTCTTATCAAGTATACTTGGGTTTACAACATATCTTGGTGTGAAAGGCCCCAAGTGGCGTAGTCGTGCACTTATGTAGAGCCAAGACCCTATATGTACAGTTGGTCACACTAATTCTCAATAACAGACCGTTGCTAAGTATAACAGACCGCTGTCAAGGAAAATGGGCTTTGTGCTTCTAATTTATATCTTTGATATTACTGCACAAGGACTGGAACTTCATTCAAAAGTGAAAGCAGACGGTTGATCAGCTGTGTTCTAAAGAATGTTTGATTCCAGTTAAGCGTGTGCTGTTGCAAACTATTTTTCTCACCAAAAGCCATGATCAAACGGTAACAAATAGGCTATAGCCTAGGCTATGTAGGCTAAAGAGTCACATTGTGGGGAGTTTATTGTTTCGTTTTGGCAAGTAGCCGTGTAATAAGCGGGATAATGTATAAAACGCCGGTCATTATTGGGAAAATAAGTCCCTTCAGGGCGGAATGCTGCATTGGTATAACTGATGATAATGTGCTTGCTGCTAAGGAACCAGTTTCCACTTTAGAATGGGACCCAATCTCCCAGTTGTTAAAGGGGAACTTGGCAACTATTTCAATGTAATAAACCCGTTTAGAAATCATTTTGATGGTTAAATGACCTGTTCCGGTGAAAATGGTGACTTTCCCCGCTGCGCCTAGCATCCCCAGGCGGAAAACCAACCTTGCAACATTGAGACTACCGTCCCGGAAAGAGAAGTGAGAAACAAGAAACTTGTATTAAATCGTGTTTCTTACCTTGTAACATCCACATAGTTCTGCCAAACTTATGCTAACCGTTCGCTAGCTTGTAAACAAATCCATGTGCTTTATCGTTACCTTTTCCCACAGTTTGAAATAGCATAATGCACAATTTCTCCAGCAGAGGGGGAAATCCTGCCAAGTTTCCCTTTAAGTGCTGTTTGACACAGCAACCTGGGCAGTGAAATACAGCAATGAGGTTGAGCCATATACTTGCTTATTCTACAACTGTTCTCCCACTATTTCGGGATTCGGGATTTATTCAGACAGTATACCAGTGGGTTATACATTATCTTTTGGTACTTAACTAATTAGTAAGTAGAGATCAAGGCTTACTAGGTCATTATTAAAATTATATCAAGAATAAAGGCCTAATTCGTCATGAACAAGAAATTTGTGAATACACGCCTAACAAATGATTAATGTTGCCTAATGCCTTACAAGTCACTAATACAAGCATTAATTACGTATGTATTAGTGGCTAACATGTGAACCTTCAAATAAAGTGTTACCAAAAACGTAATACAAGAACTGTAATTACCTCAACAACAGTAAACTCAGATGTTAACTTCAGGCCTCATATCAGAAATACAGACATATCAGCAGACTACTACAGAGCTTGTGGTCTTAAGGGAAGCCCACAGCCCCTAAAACTATGGAACAGATTTGAATGCCTCCAGGCATAAGAGAGGAATTTCCCAGGGAACAGACCCAAAGCAGGCAGCGATCAAATCACAACAATAGAAAGATGGGCACAGGCAAGAAGCAGCATTCGGCACCTATTCATCCCACAACCCTCGTTCTAGGTGACTCTGCTGTGAGAATTTTAAATGGGGAAAGGATGACTGTATGTTGTTTCCCAAATGCTTCAGTGCAGGGCCCGAATTATCTTTTTGTCTTTAAGGGGGTCTCTCTATCTCATAAAAAGTTGGCACACCCCGCGCATAGCCTAACAAGGCGATACAATTAAATTCATTTCAACATATTATTGATTGTAATATTCCATATTTAATTTCAATTTCAAAATACAAAGATAGACTAAAGGATTTACTCTGAGTGCCATTCTCAATTTCACAACGTAGGCTAACTCATTTGAACCAGACCACCGTCTCAGATAGGCTATCCTCAGTGTCAAACACAATAATGCATGTAGTATAACTTATACACAGGGAAAATGCACTAACTGGCAGAAAATAATAAAGCCATTGCAGCCAAACTATGTTCTAATATTATAGGCTAATGTGCACATAACAACACCTGGGCGTTCAGTCGTCTCGTGTGTTGAACCGTGGGAATAAATAGACAAACAATTTTGGAATTTGCACTGAGATGTTGTCGGGTAGCCATTGAATAGGCTATTCCGCCATCAGAGATTGCTAACAGGTGTTTCAAAATATCTGGGAACTTTCCGGAGCTCTGAATGACAGAGGATAGCTACAGATCAGTTCACAGAATCATTGAAGTAAGCTGCATTATGGGCCATAATTTATGGCTTTGTTAATCAACATAGAAGAGGCGCAAGTTCAACAGCAAACAGGACTTTTCCGCACGTATCAACCCATGTAGGCTAGCCCAATGAACGCCTATGTAAATAAACATTCTCATCAAAGCAGGGTAACTTCTTCAGACTTGTGAGTGCTGTCAAATCGATCGTATGCGGTTTGCTCATATAGTCTAGTGGTGTGGTGGTGAAGTGTCATCATGCTGCGTTCAAGAGCGTAGGGTAGGTCTACGTCCCGTAGTAGCCTATATTTTAATTTCACGTCTGTAATGGAAAGAGATCGCACAGGGATAGATAATGAGCGGTTGTTTAAGATTAAATTACAATGCCAGACACCTTCAGATATCAGAGACCCCCTCAGATTTTTGACTTTGTTGCTTTCATGGGAGCCAATCCTCACTCTATGGGAGCTCGGCTCCCTCGTAATTCGAACACTGCTTCAGTGTCTGACACAAAAAACAAACCTGCAGAACTGGTGTCAAAATATGCAACTATCAAGCGCATCATTGCGCATGTTGGAGCAAATGACATTTACAAAAAACAGCTGTATGTCCAAGAAGATTTCAAGGAACCTTTCTCGGCCCTAAATGAGCTTGGAATACAGCATTCAGTATTCATCAGTGTATTCATGAGTGGCCCGCTCCCAGCAGAGGGAAGCTTTGTACACTGCTCAAAAAAATAAAGGGATGAGGCGGTGTCTACCACCCGCTGAAGTCGCTCAGGTAGTGCTGCTCATCAAAGATGGCACATCAATGCAAGCTGTGGCAAGAAAGTTTGCTGTGTCTCCCAGCATTGTCCAAAGCATGGAGGAGATACCAGGAGAAAGGATACACCAGGAGACGTCGAGAGGGCCATAGGAGGGCAACAACCCAGCAGCAGGACCGCTACCTCCTTCTTTGTGCAAGGAGGTACAGGCGGAGCACTGCCAGAGCCCTGCAAAATGAGCTTCAGCAGGTCACTAATGTGCATGTTTCTGCTCAAACGGTCAGTAACAGACTCCATGAGGGGGGTATGAGGGCCCGACGTCCACTAGTGGGGCCTGTGCTTACAGCTCAACACCGTGCAGCGCGATTGGCATTTGTCAAAGAACATCAAGATTGGCAAATTCGCCATTGGCGCCCTGTGCTCTTCACGGATGAGAGCAGGTTTACACTGAGCACATGTGATTGACGTGACAGAATCTGGAGACGTCGTGGAGAATGTTACACTGCCTGCAACATCATCCAGCAAGACCGGTTTGGCGGTGGGTCAGTAATGGTTTGGGGAGGCATTTCTTTGGAAGGCCGCATAGCTCTCCTTGTGCTAGCCAGAGGTACCTTGACTGCCGTTAGGTACTGGGATGAGATCCTCAGACCCATTGTGAGACCATATGCTGGTGCAGTGGGCCTTGGGTTCCTTCTGATGCATGACAATGCCAGGCTTCATGTGGCTGAAGTGCGACGGCAGTTCTTACAGTTCGTTCCATACACCAATGCCACGTTGCACCACAGACTGTCCAGGAGCTGACTGATGCTTTAACCCAGGTCTGGGAGGGGATCCCTTAGGAGACAATTCGCCTTCTCATCAGGAGCATGCCCAGGCGTTGTAGGGAGGTCATACAGGCACGAGGAGGCCACACACACTACTGAGCCTCATTTTGACTTGTCCTGTCCTTTGACTTAATTTGTGGCTTCAAGACCAAGAAGTACACCAGCGGAGATTCCTGTGGCAAGGCTCCGAAGATGAGGAGTTGGGGGAATATACAAATCACCAGGGTGAATGTTGGAGACAAGGCAGCAGGGGGCATTTGACCAGCTGAAAACCATCACAGCAAGCATGGAGCGCGTCCTGAGCGCTGAGGGCTTCAAGCTCAAGCCGTGGATCTTCTCTGAGCAAAGTGGGAGGACAGGATGCAGTGACGAGCTGAATGACAAATTGGAAAAGGTTGGAGAAAGAATCTTAGTCTTGCCAAACCAAATGGGTGACAATGATGACAAAGCTCTTGGCCAAGCTCCATGTCATGGCTTCAATGAATTTGTCAAAGAGAAAGAAAAAGAAGTGACTTGACCAACACCTTCTTGCAAGGGCAGACCGCAAAATCTAGGTCAAGATTCAGAGTGGCAAAAAGGGCCAGTTCTTGAGTGGCCAATAAAATCTGCAAAAGGAACAGCAAAAGCTGCCAGAAAAAACACCTCAACTTGTCAAGACTGTTGCATGGATCTGGAGGACAGCAGGACAGTATAGTGGACAAATCCAAGCCATGGACAGCGCAGTGGGAGGCAGGCTCTTAAACTGGAGTCATCTCAGTAAGAGAAAGAGAGGATGCCATGAGAAACATCTTTCTTCCAGCACGAGAAGGCTCCACCCTCCCAAGCATCATGACAGACAGGCTGGTGGCCTATGAGGATCAGGAATCTGGGCTGTCAGTTTGTGGTTGAAGAGTGCAAGTAAAACTACATTTTAAAGAAAAGCTTTTTTTTAGGGAAGAAAAATGCACATAAAATCAAATGAAGAGGTGTTGACAATTCACTTGCAAACAAGAGCATCGAAAGACCAGAAGAAAAGCAGAGTGAATCAAGTAATTACCGCCCAGGGGCACTATTTCCCAAAACCATAGTTGCTAACTACTGTAAGTTAGCTTGTTGGTTGATATGCAATTTCCCATTGCCAACCAACTAAGTTGCTAACAGGTTAGCAACTATGGTTTTGAGAAACGCACCCCTGTGTGACGTCATACGCAGCACTGAAGTGAACATGTGACTATAATCAAATACCACACAGGAGAAGAAGCTAAAAATGCCACGGTAACATTTGCTGGATACTTACCACTGTCCCACTGACATGATACTTACCACTGACATCCGTTGAAATATTGTGTACTAACTACTTTTACAAAGATTAGAGGGGCAGCCAGTAAGAGACTGAAGTTTGCTGCTGCTGCTGCTACCGGTATAGTTTGGTCGCTTGTGTAGTTTAATTAGTGTAACACTTTGGCGTCTGTTTGTTTGTAACTGTTTGCTTACTTCATCACTGGTGAAATGATTTGTAGTTGTTGGATTTTCTTTTAACTGCTAACTGCTATTGCTTGTGCAATAAGCATTGTGCATTGTAGAATCACCAAGTGTATTTTAATATCAGAGATTTATATTTTTCAACTGTGTATTTTATATTGGAGATTAAATATTTACGTTTTTGCACACGTGTATGTATTTTCAAGTGGTGATGTGTATTGTACTGCAATAGCTATACTGTAGTGTATGCATATTTTCTATTTTTTTCTGTTTCTATTTAATGGTTTTATACCCAGTGGATAGCCTACTAATTCCTAACTAGTGGCAGCCAAGTTTTACTATTAACTGCTATCCATTGAAAAATGCAAATTCTGGAAATGAGCTGCTGAAATCAAAAGAAAAAGAAAAACAGGAAAAAAGGAAACAACTGAGTGGAATCCAGTTTTTAATCTCCATGGGACGGGAAGGGTCAATCCTTTTTCAAGTTGGGAGACTGCACAAAAACTGGCACTGACATTACAACAACACTTATGATCGCTGTTGGACAATAAAGTAACCTAAAGACGAGACTAGTGGCACAACAATCAACCAGGCTTAAAGCTTAACTTTCAGCAAAACGTAGGCTACTGATAAAACATTGCTTTATGTGGTCCACAGAAACTCGTATCACGCTATGAAGTCCATCTTTAGTAAGGATGTGTGTAGGCTGTGCTAGACATGCCGACTAGAAACTAGATAACATTACATTACTTTGGCCCGCATAGCTAGTGTCATGATTTCAATCGTAGCAATTTGAAAGTCATTGCGATTAGTGATGCATCGATATATCGGCAGGCTATCGGTATCGGCCGATATGGGCCTTTTTTGCTGCCATCGGCCATCTGTGAAATGGTCGATGTTTTCAAATATGCTGGCCACAACTAAATCGCTGACAAGCCTTGCTACAGCGGTGCTCGGGGAGCGGTGAGGAGTTAGGTGCCTTGCTCTAGGGCACTTCAGACGTTCCTTCTGGTCGGGGATCGAAGCCCGAAGTCCTAACCAGTAGGCCATGACAGCCCTTAATATGTATATGTATATTCAGTGTTCAGTCCAGTTTATACAGGTTTTCAAGTTTTTGGATTTACCTGCTTCCTTCATCATACTCTCTTCTTCAGAGTAGGTCTGCAGTGGAGGACACATGACCCCAGGCTTAGCCTCATTTTCAGTAGATGGCTCAAAAGCAGACAGTGAAGACCGGTTTCGAATGCCCAGCTGGAATATGCTCCATGGTCGGGACAGGCGTCTACAGAACTGTAAAAATAGTTCAGGGATTAGACAACAACAATAATAATAAAAAATATAGCTGCAAGCAGCAATGAGGGGGTCAAGCAGTTGAGCAGGAGTTGTCCTGGCAATGCAATGTTGTTACATTACACACACATCCAATTAACCCCCCACCCACCCTCCCACACACATGTACACTCCCCCACACACCCAATAGCCCCCCACAAATACGCACACCTCATACATCGCCAAATGTATTGTATGTCCTCAGGTTGTAGTCACGAGTCCACATACCAAGTTTGGTGTTGATACGAAAGAGTGTTGATAATTATAGCACCCCTAGTGGTCAAAGGTTGCAAAAATTATTGCGTTTCCTTAGGATGTGGTCCTGAGTCCATGAACCAAGTTTGGTTTTGATACGTGAAAGCATTGCTGAGATATGACCTAATCTTCTGTTACTCTAGCGCTGCCCTAGTGGTTGAAGGTCACCAAATTTATGTTGTGTCCTCAGGATAAGGTCCCAAGTCCATATACTAAGTTTGGTTTCGATACCTGAAAGCATAACTGAAATATGAGCCCACTTCCTATGATTATAGTGCCCCCTAGTGGTCAAATGTCATTACATTTATTGAGTCTCCTCCTTATTGGGTCCTGACCCCATCTACGGACTTTGGTTTTTATATGTCAAAGCGTTGCTGAAATATGACTATACTTGCTGTGATTATAGCGCCACACAGTGGTCAAAATATACCACATTTCTTGAGCCTCCTCCTAATTGGGTCTTGAGACCATGTACTGAGTTTGGTGTCGATACACAAAAGCCTTGCTGAGATATCACTTCACTTCCTGTTTGGCGGCTTCGGGGTAAATTGGGGGAAAATTGACGTCATGGGGTGCGTTGAGTTCGGCCTCATCCGATGATTTCAAATATACCTCAATGTGTACGGTTAAAACGTTAAGCGCATAGATGTAATGCAACATTTGACAAATTGGTGGCGCTAGATCGCTTGACATGAAACTTAGTAAAATTAATCATATGACTATACCGAATCAATGTGCCAAATTTCCCAACTTTTTACTGTATGGTTCAATGGCAAATGAGCGTTTCATTATAATAATAATAAGAATACGTAGAATCACTAATGGTGCCTCACAGCTTCACTGCTTGGCCCCCAAATATAGCCGCAAGCGGCAATGACAGACTCGAGCACGGGTGGCTACGCGACCCGTGCCATTTCAGAAACCAACTAGAAATGCAATTCCAAGGAATTACCAGTGCATGAAAATGCTAAAGTTGTGATGTAAAATATCATGTATAGTTAAAACAGATAATATAGAGATGGTTACTACGGTGATGCTAGGATAGACATGGTGGTTGCATAGCTTAATAAAAGTTGATCGTTTATAAGTAGACTGTTTAAAAGCTGAATGTAGATAGTTTAAAAGTTGTTGATAGACAGTAGATTGTTTAAAAGTTGTTGATAGACAGCTAGTTTAATAGATAGTTTAAAAGTAGACCGTTTAAAAGTTGAAGGTAAATAGTTTAAAAGTTGTTGACAGACTGGAAGTTTAATGAATGTTGATATTCAAATAGTTTAATGGCTGTGTATAGGTAGATATTTGACGATAACTGAAAGTCAGAATGGCTCTAATGTTTGCTAGCAGTTATGCTAAGATTTTTAACTATGTTAACCATGCTACTTAGCTAATGTTTTATAGCAGTGCTAGCAATGCTAACATGCTAACCATGCTACTTAGCTAACGTTTTCTAGCAGTTTTGCTAAACATGCCAACTATGCTAGCAATGCTAACAATGTTAACCATGCTACTTAGCTAACTTAAAGCAACACCAAAGAACTTTCCCTCTGTATCCAGCACCGGCTTTGCAAATAACGATGTCCACAGACAAGGTAGAATATTTTGCATGACTTATAAAAGTACGATGTATTGCGACATCAGATGCAAGTCAAATTTGTAGTTTCTTATGTCTCATTCCATCGAACTACAGATCGGCTACCCGATCTGGCTAACTTACATAGTGCGGTTATAGCCGATAGAGTGCCGCGAAGCGAATGTAGAATTGCTGTTCACCCTGTTACAAGTTGATGAACCACTGAAACGATTTTGGAAACATTATTTTAAGGTACAAAAAACTCTTTGGTGTTGCTTTAACTAACGTTTTCTAGCAGTTTTGCTAAACATGCTAACTATGTTAACAATGCTAACATGCTAACTATGTTAACCACGTGACTTAGCTAACCTAGCTTATCATTTTTAATAGTTATGCTAGCTATGCTAACTAACATGCTAACAATGCTAACCATGTGACTTAGCTAACCTAGCTAATCATAACTATGCTAACCATGTGACTTAGCTAACCTAGCTAATCATTTTTAGTTATTATGCTAACTAGGCTAACTAGCATGTTAACAATGCTAACATGCTAACCATGTGACTTAGCTAACCTAGCTAATCATTTTTAGCAGTTTTACTAAAAATGCTAACAATGTTAACAATGTTAACATGCTAACTATGTTAACCATGCTAACCAGCTACAGTGGGTAGGAGTCACGTGTTGTGACAAGTGTTGACATAGTTGATGACAAGTTAAAAGTTGTTGATAGACAGCTAGTTTAATAGATAGTTTAATAATAGTTTAAAAGTAGACTGTTTAAAAGTTGAATGTATATAGTTTAAGTTTAAAAGTTGAATGTAGATAGTTTAAAAGTTGTTGATAGACAGCTAGTTTAATAGATAGATAGTTTAAAAGTAGACCGTTTAAAAGTTGAATGTTAAAAGTTCAGTAGTTTAATGGGTTACATTGTTTAACAGTGGATTATTGTAGTGAGGACTTTTATTTTGAAACAGTTTTGGGCAGAGGAAACAGTTAAATAGGATGTGTAGTCTTATTTTACCCAGATTATATGCTTAAAGCCTGAGGCTGCAGGAGGCCTGAACACCTGCCATAGGATTCTAATTGCTTAATGGCCGTATTATGATGTCATAATCAGCAATGTTAAGTCTATGGGGATTTTTAAAAAGTTTTTCTTTAATAGTTTAAAAAGTATAAAAGTTTCAAAGTTGAAAAGACATAGCAGCTTGGTCCGTTTGAATACCTACGTTACAAAGTTTGAATGAAGTTGATGATATTAGTGGCCGATGTTTTCAAATATGCTGGCCACGACTAAATTGCTGATAAGCATCGCCAACCTATTCTAAGAGTGCAGATCTGAAAACTTTCCATAGGGAGTAGCAGAGGGATATGCAAGATTAAAGTTATTTTTTTCTCTCTCCAGGGCCTAAATTTCACTGCGGGAGTGCGTTTTTTGCGCATAATTTGTTCAAGCAGCCACGCAGCCAATCTCCGGTCTCATAGGGCAGCCAGGAGTCTTGCCATGACTGCCCTTCACCATCAGGCCCGTTTGCACTGGTGTCAACAACACGTGCACGTTATGTTCAGTGATGAGTCCAGATTCTGGACTCATGGGATGGGATGCCATCCCACAGCAGTGTGTGAACAGGCTGGTGACCAGCATGAGAAGGAGGTGCCAGGCAGTTGTGGCTGTGTGTATGGTTCTTCCACACACTACGGAGGCTCCTGTTTGTGAAATGAATAAATTGTTGAATTGCCAATATGTCTTGTTTCTTCAAACTTCAATCATCCAATCCACCAAACGAGTCAATGGCAGAATAAGCTGTTTGGCACTGGCAGAGAAGATTTGGCACAATTGTCATGGGCGCAACCCCACATATTCAGCTCTGCTGCTCATCCCACAAGTGCATGTTCCTTGGGGCATCATTTGAAAGGGAACTAAACAGGCTTTCCAACGGTATAAGATGTATAAAGATGTAAAAAGCATTGTTACCACAGAGAAGTAATCTACCAAACACAAATGTCCTTACTTTTTGTGCCAAGTTTACTAAGTTTACATATAAAACTTTATGAATCGCATCCACACATATCAGTAGCCTTTTAACCGTGTTAAAACCTTCCTCCCTCACGAACGTCTTAAAGTGACAGACACTCAATTATACCGAACTCAATTAGACTACACACCTACAATGTATTGACATCAAATATAGGCCTACATATAATAGTTTATAGGCGGGATGTGGCCTATGCTATTAAGCTTTAATTTTAAATCAGTGTTGGGTCATTCCACGTCAATTCCAAGTCAAAGTCAAAGTCTGCTTTATTGTCAATTTATTCACATGTCAAGACATACAAAGAGATCGAAATTGCGTTTCCTACTATCCCACGGTGGAGACAAGACATATTTTACCAATTAGGTCCACAGACAAACATAACATTCAAGTAAACAATATAAAAAGTAAAAATAATAAGGCACATACAATGAAGAAATAAGAGCAGCAAAATTTGGTTGAAATTGTGCAATTGTGCATACAGTAGACAGCCAATATAATAGTGCAAAAGTCAGGCCAATAAATGGCTGAGGTAGTTCTGTTTGACCTAAGTATGCAAGTGGCATAGTGGTGCAAGTTATGTAAGAGCAGCAGAAGTGTGTTCAGAAGTGTTTTCAGGACAACAACAACAAGTTGCAAAGTGTGCAAGTGTACAAGTGGAGTAGTGCAAGTGGAGTAGTGCAAGGCAGCCATTGTGGAGACAAGACATATTGGGTCCAAAAGTCCAGGATGTTATGTAGCTGAGGGTGGAGGGGGGAGAGAGTTCAGCATCCTAACAGCCTGGTGTATGAAGCTGTTGGTGAGTCTGGTGGTGCGGGAGCGCAGGCTTCTGTACCTCTTCCCAGAGGGCAGTAGATCAAACAAATTGTGAGCGGGGTGACTTGCATCACTCACAATTGTGGTCGCCTTGCAGGTGAGGTGGGAGGTGTAAATGTCCTTCAGGGAGGGGAGTGAAGCACCAATAATCCTTCCAGCTGTGTTCACTATGTGCTGCAGGGCTTTCCTGTTGTATTCAGTGCAGCTTCCGCCCCACACAGCGATACAGCTGGAGAGGATGCTCTCAATGGTGCCTCGGTAGAATGTGGTCATGATGGCTGGTGGAGCACTTGCTCGCCTGAGTTTCCGCAGGAAGTACAGGCGGCACTGAGCTTTCTTTGCCAGTGATGCAGTGTTGGTGGTCCAGGAGAGGTCTTCACTGATGTGCACCCCCAGGAATTTGGTGCTGCTCACTCTCTCCACCACAGCACCGTCGATGGTCAGTGGCAGGTGTTGGGTGTGACCTCTCCGGAAGTCAACAACAATCTCCTTGGTCTTGGTGACGTTCAGCAGGAGGTTGTTGTCCCTGCACCACGTGGTCAGAAGGTCGACCTCCAACCTGTATTGAGTCTAGTCGCCCTTGGTGATGAGACCCACCAGAGTTGTGTCATCAGCAAATTTCACTATGTGGTTGTTGCTGTAGGTTGCAGTGGAGTCATGCGTCAGCAGGGTGAAGAGCAGCGGACTGAGCACGCAGCCTTGGGGGGCCCCCGTGCTCAGTGTGATGCTGAATGCAGAACTGAAGTCTATAAACAGCAATCTCACATATGAGTCTCTTTTTTCCAGGTGGGTGAGGGCTGGGTGAGGGCTGGGTGGAGGGCAGAGCAGATTGCATCCTCTGTGGACCGTTTGGCTTGGTATGCAAACTGGAAGGATTTGATGTGTGACATGACAAGCCGCTCAAAGCACTTCATGATGATGGGTGTCAGTGCCACGGGGCGGTAATCATTGAAGCAGGATGGAGCAGTTTTCTTCGGCACGGGTATGATGGTGGCAGCTTTGAAACACGGGACGATGGCTTGCTTCAGGGAAGTGTTAAAGATGTCTGTGAAGACATCCTTAAGCTCCTCAGCGCAGTCCTTCAGTGCACGACCTGGGATGTTGTCTGTCAATTCAACCAGG
The DNA here is from genome assembly GCF_046254945.1 of Alosa pseudoharengus. NCBI lineage: Eukaryota > Metazoa > Chordata > Actinopteri > Clupeiformes > Clupeidae > Alosa > Alosa pseudoharengus. Next base: position 35,249,850 of record NW_027468674.1, on the reverse strand, counting down.
GCCCACGCACTTAGGTCTCAAAAAATTCTGAAAAAATTACCAGGTGTACCTATGTTACCCAGGAGACACACTGTAAAATGTCTTTTAAGTAAGATCAATACTTTGCAAGATGCAGCCAGTTTTATGGGGGAGGGGGGTGTCAATTTTGTTCGGCCTCTTTTTTTTGTCAAAGTTCACAAGACCATAGAGCAAGAACTAAACCATGTAGGAGGCTCATGCATGCTGGTACATAAATAGGAATAGTATTTAGCAAAATCATCATGTTTGGTCAGGATGATCCTGCATGGTCATAGCTGTCCCTCAAAGTTGATAAAAATTTTATTGGAGTTTTTGGCTGGGCTCTGTTTAGGCCTTCAGAAGACATATTTGTACTCACCATAGGCTCTTGATTTATTCCTTATTGAGATAAGTAGAAACACTCTCACAAAAAAAACAGAAAAGAAATCCCTTCAGGGTCTGAACAGCAGACCTCACAAGTCTGAAAAATAATTTTGGTTCTCATTTTCAGAGCACCCAAACACCTTGTGGGAATATACAAAGATTTTTTAAATATGTTTTTCTTTATTCTCCATGATCACTTCTTTTTGAAAACACCAATTTGACTTGTCTTATGCAAATCTTTCTTTTTTATTTTCCACCCTGAACATGGGCAAAATGCCCCATTGAGATCAATGGCACCCCATAGGAGATCTGTCTTCGGTCCGATGGCCATGTGAGGATGTTTGTATATTTGTAGTATTGTTGTTGTTTACAGGGTTCCAACACATTTTCCATTTAAAAATTCCATACTTTTTCCATACTCAAATTTTCAAACTTCTCGGTAGATTTTTCTGACCATATTCTAGACATTGTCAATGGAGTGTTCTACTAGCATTGTGAGGAGCTGTATAATAATGTTTATTATTAATTTGTTAGCCCTCAGAAAACACTTGCCCATTGTTGGATACTTTTCATTGGGGAAGTGCTGTGTTGGAAGGTGCACCCACATTTTTAGTTCTCTGTAGATACAGTATAGCCTACATATGTTGGAGACTAGTGCACTGCTGGCAGAGGCCTCAGAAATCACCGTAAACAGTATTATTTGTTTGCAATAACAGTTTATCAGATAATGCAGTATCCATGTCTTGGTAATTTTTACAAAATCAAAAAAGTCTACCAGTGTTTTAGCCGAAAATAGCAGAGCTACGCAAACATACCAGTGCACAATGGTATAGGGCACGTGCATAGAACAGGGGTTCTCGATTTGGTACCAGCGTCCCCTTGTGGGAGAGGTTTTTTTTTGAGGACCCCCATTCAATTGTATCTTGATGATGTGGACTGAGAGTTAAGCTACAACAGTGAATGGTTCATTATGACCTGAGTGAAGTGATTAGTACTGTAGATGCAATAGTCTGGAAATACAAATATTTCTCCATACCCTTGTTTCTTTTTTCCATACTTATCCAGACCTGGAAATAACTAAAATCAAATTCCATACTTTTCCAGGTTTTCCATACTGCGTAGGAACCCTGTGTTTAGTTCTTTAAAAGTTTGATGACAGTCTCTTTCATGGGGGATAAGGGGTTAATCCCTGACAGTCTCAGTATTTAATTGTTTGACATCACTGAGCATAATACCAATATCCACTAATTTCATGCTTTATCATCACTAAACTCCCTGATCTACATTCCAGACTTCTGGAAACAATGTCCAAAATGGTGCATTATGAAGAATAAAATTCATATTATAGAGCTTCATAGTCAAAGGTTTTATTTCATTAAAAGAAAGAACAAATATGAATCTTTATCTGGTATAAATCCCATTAGGATCATCAAGTGCCCACATCGTCATTTGGGGGTCCAAATATGGGGTTCCAAAAAAAGTCACCTCTTTTTTAGGACTTTGGTGACCCACCGCTCACCCAAACAGTAAGGAATGTTGATTCTGCCTGAATTGTGTAGTACAGGCTACAATGAACTACAACACCAGTTTCCAGCCTTCTACCACTATTAGAACAGATGTTATGGGCTTCCAAAAATGCCAAAAGATGAAATGTGAAATTCCAATGTGTCAATTAGGGCCGTGGCACCCGAAATTCAAATGGACGCCACGGGCAAACCATTTGAGATATTGACCTGAAACTTCAGATTCCCTCGTTTGGTAACATACTAAGGCATATTTTCACAGCGTTTCAGCTAAATCTGAGAGGTACCATGTACATGATACCCCGATAATGTACTGCTTTCACATGGAATGACCCTGCATTATCTGTTTTATGGGTTATTCTTAGCAAATGGTGCCATTTGTGTCCCCATGACATGATCAAATATAAGTTGGGTAAAAATTGATTGATACTTAATTTTTTCAAGCTTGTTTATAAAATGAAACACATTTATGTAAAACAAGGTTTATGTCCTTAGGGTTTATTAACTCAACTCAACAATAATTACTCTGACTGTGGTACATGCACTCTAAAATGCCATGTCCCCAGTCATGTATTGTCAACTTCAGTTGTAAATATAAGTAATAAAAATCAAACAATTTCCATGTGTTTAACTTTTATTGAAAATAACTAAAACATCTTACCACAATTTGTTAAATTAAAAATATGTTTTAATATCTTAAATCTTGAAATATGCTCTGTCCCTGAGTTTAGCGTCCTCCCGTGTTACTCTGATGAAAATCCTTCTGAACATGCCCCATGAATGTATCTCTAGTCACCTGACACTCAGGAGGGAAAGCACCTATAAGGAGTTGAGTTAATATCTCTCTTTAATCGACACTTTTTTCAATGTTTTAGAGTGGCTTACTGATGTGGTCAAGCATATCATGTCCCCACGCGCTACCCTTATTTATAGTGAAAACTACAGATGTCCCGATACCACTTTTTTGCAAACCGGTACAAGTATATTACATATTTGTACTTGCGATACTGAGTACTGATACCGATATTTGTACCACAAAATAACTAGAATAAAATTGCAATGAATTTTCTCCTCTGCTCTGATTGTTACAATATGCCTAAAATAAATAAATGAGTATTAAATAAAATATATAATAGCAGGCTATTTCAAACAAAAATAAACAAACAATTCTGCCTAAAACACGCATCAACACTAGCACTGTGTCCATATCTTAATTAAACAAATTATTAACTAGACTATGTTGCACTGTCTCTCTTAGTAAAATCTGATAGGGCAACAAAACATGATCCCACATGACCCTACTGTACAGAGACTTTTTTAAAATTGGTGTGGCTCCTTTAACAACTTAGAGCGAGCAGCCACCTAGCGAGAGAGGAAAAGAGAGAAGATGCTTCTGCGGTCTGCTGATTGCTGCCAAAGCAAGTTAGTGAACGAGACTCATGCATTGTCTAAACTATTGGCCATTGAATAAAGCGATGATTTTTCGCACTGTCTCGCATCTGCCTGTTGCTCATGACTTGGGCTACAGTAAAAGTGAATTGGGTGCCGACATTCCCCTCCCCCAGCACATTGGACGTTGATATCTGGGCTAAATCCAGTCGGTCCGTTATGGCCATGCTTTCAACCAAAATTAAACATAGAAAATCGGTCTTTGTTTGGCCGGTCCATTCTGGTCCAAATAAAGACGTCTTCTGGACGTCAGTTTCAGACACATATCAACCAACTCGAGAACCAATAATGTTAATAATAATAATAATAATAGTAGTAATACTAGCCCACTAGGCTAATGTTACTATTGTTTTGACACTTCTACCAATCAGTTTGGTAGCCATTTCAATATAACAGACTAAAATGCCAACAGTAATCATTTTCACGATTGTTTTTAATGGATGCTTATCGCCAGTTGATAAGCGCACGCGCACACACAGCAATTCCCATCCCCCACCCCTGATCAAATTCAAATTCGCGCAGCACTCTAGAATCTTTGCCCCTTTTCAACTCCAGTCACCAGTGACTTTAACCATCACTTTTCTGTCATGCATCTGACTGCATGTGTAAGCTGTACAAACTCTGCTGTCATCATATCCCAGGTAAGAATTACAGTACTTTTGTATGCCAATTGAAAACGTGAATTTATTCAAAATATTGTTTTCATAATGGGATGTTAATCAAAGCCTTTAGTCATGTTAGAATTAGCTAGCAATTAGCTAGTGGGCTAACGTTAACTTTTTCAGTAACTAACTATAAGTAAGTATATATACTCTTTTGATCCCGTGAGGGAAATTTGGTCTCTGCATTTATCCCAATCCGTGAATTAGTGAAACACACTCAGCACACAGTGAGGTGAAGCACACACTAATCCCGGCGCAGTGAGCTGCCTGCAACAACAGCGGCGCTCAGGGAGCAGTGAGGGGTTAGGTACCTTGCTCAAGGGCACTTCAGCCGTGCCTACTGGTCGGAGTTCGAACCGGCAACCCTCCGGTTACAAGTCTGAAGCGTGAACCAGTAGGCCACGGCTGTAAACAGACAAACTTCAAACAAACAGATATTCCACATAAGGGGGCAGCCGTATGGAGTGAAGATTGTCTCGAAATGATTTAAATATATATAAAAGGATATATACATATATTTATAAATATCCAAATGCAAAATACAAATATAAAATATAAAAAATATAATATAAAAATACAAAATACAAATATAAAATGTGACATGCAAATAAATAAACAAATGTATATAAATAAATGTGTCTTTGTAAATATATTTTCGAGATTTGAAAATAAATATACTTGACTTTGTATGTGGAATCTGCATTTGTGAATCTCCTTTTTGCTTTTATGTCGATGACGTAATTTTGAGACATTCCTACTGCACACCAAGATCCACCAATAATTGCCACTAGATTTGAATGCGAAGACACCCTCCACTGAACAACCAGCAGATGGCAGTGTTGTACAACATGTCTGTTATCAACTGATAGCAACTGAATCTTTCCGACGCTGTTTTCCCTAGTTCAGTTCAGTCAAGTGGTCTATGACTAGCAGGATTAACGACATGGAAGACACTGGACACAAATGCAGATTTCACATACAAAGTCAAGCATATTTATTTAAAATCTCGAAAATATATTTACAAAAACACATTTATTTATATAAATTTGTTTATTTATTTGTTTGTCACATTTTTATATTTGTATTTTGTATTTGGACATTTATAAATGTATGCATATATATCCTTTTATATATATTTAAATCATTTTGAGACAATCATCACTCCATATGGCTGCCCCCTTATGTGGAATATCTGTTTGTTTGAAGTTTGTCTGTTTGTTAGTTTTAGTTTGAATGAAATATCAGGCGCAAGTAAGTTATCGTAAAACCACCAATTACCAACCCCTTCGTTTGAAAACTCTAAAACAACAATGTTTTTTAACACTTTAACTCATTGAGTGCCATGCGTTGAGTGCCAAAAACGTAATATTACGTTTTTAGCTTTTTTTTAAACTACGAAACTAGACACTCTTAACACACCTTATATGTGATTTTGGGAACTCTGTGATGAATGGAAATGAAATATATGACGATCGAAAACTGATGAAAACGCACAATCTGGACATTTTATCTGGACATTTTATCATAACTCGTTGCCACTTTGGGTCGAATCAGTGACGCATGCATGTCAGCTCAAAACCAGGCCATTTTCGTGGGTCTATCACTAGGTGGCAGTCTCGCCAGGTCTCGTTAGGTCAGTTCCCGGAAGCTTTACAGGCAACACTTCATATTTCATGAAAGACGTTATATCTCCATTTCTAAAAAAAAAAACAGCGATTTTGATGAAAGCCACTGTTTAGCTTGCGATTTCTCAGGAACAGAAGCGTGTAGAAATTAGGGCTGGGCGATAAAACGATAGCGATATGTATCACAATAGACATGTAATCGATATCAATAAAAATATGTTCGATAAAACATTCAATAATTAAAAGCAACACACACCTCCCGCCTTACGTTTTCCATAAATAAATAGGCTAAATATATCTTGCATTGTAGCTAGTATATGCAACTCTACCAGAGTAGACGATAGAAGTAGGCCTACCTCAACACAGACTCTCAATGAGGACTTGCCCCCTGTGTGCGTGCGCATGCGCTCTCTCTCTCTAGGTGCATCCCTCCTCAGCATGCGCATGTAATCCAAACATTCACAATCGTGCAAGACGACTGAATTGCTATTAAATCCGGTTAGCATCATTAGCACGCTGCACAAATTTGTTCAAAACTGTTGCATTCAAATTGACTGCTAAATTCTAATCAACTCAATCCCGATGCAAATGGAAAAGTATTTTCCAAGACTCAAACGGGCCTGTCCCAAGGAGAAAAAGTATTCATTTGAAACTTAAACACACATGGGGAACAGTCTAACCAGTAGACTTACTATGATAAACTAGCAAATAACTTTGTTTACAATATTTCCAGGCTTCAACCAGTGCTGCTCATTCAGACTTATGTGCACAAATATTTATTTAAGTGTTTTTCATGATTGTGTTGCTATTTCTTTTCCCTGTTTGCTTTGATTGATAACTGAGGTGATTCAAATCAGAGGAAGGTTAAGTTTAAAATAAAAAGTGTTTAAATTTAACTTTTTTTCACTTCTGGTCCTTATCTGAAATAGATTTAAAAAAAAATCAATAATTATCGATATCGACTGATATGAAATACTTCACCCCTTGCAGACACGTGACTTAAGTCACGTGACTGCTTCCACGCTGGACGGCAAAAAGATAGGAGACGGACGGCAAATTACATTATGTCATAATGATTATGATGAACTGAACACCATTACTATAACATCTTTGTAGTTCAATGTATTGCTGTTTGAGGTCTGATAGTCAAAGAAAGATGCCAGTGGTGTTGTTAGATGAAATGGGTCATGATCGCAAATGTAAAGTTATTAAAACTGGTGGTAACAGCAAGGGGAGATAACGTTAGGTCGTATAACGTTAGGCTACTGTAATTAACATTATGGGAAATGAACATCCATAAGTATTTCTGGACTAAAATATTGCAAAGCGATTTGGTTACTTTATTTGTCTTGCTTTTATCAGTTGAAACATAGTCAAAACATTAAGAATGTCATATCACTGTAGCTCATAGTGCTAGGGCTAATGTAACTCGTCAGTTTGTACGTTGCCCAGCGAATAAACTTACTTCTTACATGTTTTAAGTTTAAGAATGAAAAGAAATAGGAAATAAAAACAACCTTTGAACGGTATTATCTGTTTACATTCAGATCTTGCCATAGACTTTGCCTAAGTGCTTGTAGTCTGCCGTCCTGTTCAGAGTCTATGGTTGCTATAGCAACCGCTGCTGTGCTTCATACACTGACGAGATAACCATGACCGTTTGCAAAAAGCCACGCCCCCTAGTTATTGTTACTACGCCTGTCAAACTCAGAACCAAAGATTCTAGAATCTTTGCTCAGAACGGAGCTGTCTAGAAATTCAATGGTACAGTAGCTGTAAGACTGTAAAAGTTACAGCACAAGAGGCTCTTTTAGAGATCCATGGACCTAAATTAATTTACAATCATTTACAATCCGTTTAAAGACTGCAGTATGACATGGAGACACATGTATAAAAACTCATATCTAGCTTTGTTGGGTGACAAACTTAAACGTGAGGCGAGTGTGATTCACTGATATTATAACGTTAGCTGTGCTAGATAGACTTGCATGCATGTTACAAGGACACTGGGCCATGCCATGTAAGAAACATGGTGCTGCCAAAAATCAGAAACATATTAGCCTACATTGCAGAGCCTCTTCAACTTTATTATTATATGGTGAATAAATGTTACACTACTGTGCACAATTGACCGATCCCAAGCCCCGCCCCCTTTTACTATGTCACAATGAGGACTTCGGAGGACCTCGGTCAACCTCGGTCAATTTTGAATTTTCTAGTGTCCGTTCTGTATGACAATACGCCAGTTATGCGAAGGCTATAATGCTTCTTTTGCGAGTAGCCTAAGAAACTAAATAACTAAAGAGCTCAAAAAGGTTCAAAGATAAGCCTGAGATACTTGTAGAAGTGACATCCGATATCCTGACCGTGTAAAACGTTAACACACATAGGCCTAACTTTGCATAACTTTGGATAGGCTGCTACTTTTCAGTAAAGAAATCTGAGTGTGTACGAAAATGTTCCCTTTATTTGTGTTCATAACTACACACAAAAACATAACTAAATCTGGTTTCCACTGATGAAACGACAACATAAGCCTACGCAAAAAAATATACCTACCTTGCAGGAACTGAACTCGCACATTCATACGATTGGAAGACGCGCAAAAGGCTATACACCTACAATCACGTATCGCCTTACACACATCAAGAACATACTTTCAGCTTTGCTGCATTGCCATGTTTAACTTGGGATAGAAGACTGTTGACAGAAATAGGCTAATGATAATTTTTTCAACAAACGCAATACTAGCCTACTGCGATGCATTATGGCTGAACGAGAGATAGACAATGTCTTCTAAAGGTCGAATCATGTGCTGATTCAAAACTATGCCTTGCTATAGGCTATGCAGTCTCGAAATTGCCAATATTAGACCTAGCCTACTACATTGCCCACGTTTAAATTAATTATAGCATAATGATGAAGTCTAGTGCAAGACAAACCACGTCTGCAAACTGCAGATAGCCATGCGTGGTATGGGTTTGAACTCGGAGTGGGTTCTTTTCAATACACTTGTATCATGTTTATTTGAACTCTTCCTTCTAAAGCAGCCATTCAAAAAAATAAGTAGACTCTCGGCCTACCGAAGAGAAGCTTCTCTCCACCTCCCCAACATGAGCTGCTTAACAGGCTAGTCACTCTCCCAAGTTGCGTGAACTTGGATCTGCAGCACTTGGTCCCGTCTTACTAATCCTCGAAATATGGTTAGATTTTCTTATGGACACGTCAACACCATATGTTCGCACAGACCTGTTTATTGAATCAGAGTCACATCTGCAGCAAATAAGGTAAACTACCTGCTCGGGATAACGTGCTAATTGTTTATCCAGTTAACATGCATTCCATCGACACCGGATTTTTTTGTCCTCAATTTGTGGTGTTCCACCTCGTTGATGACAGCGGACATTGTGAATGTGTCCTTCTGCATACTGAAGGCCTTTCTGACCTCTGTTTTTTGAATATATCAATATTACTTGACGCCCAGAAATCCAGCATACACTGTTGCACTAGGCTAAATGGGGGTGCTGCGTCCCCATGTGTTGAACACGCGTTCTCGCACTTTCCTGCAAACTTGTCCGACTTAGCAACAGTAACTATGGGACTGACAATGGGAGGAGGGGCTTGGGATCGGTCAATTGACCGTTCGCAAAACCCCGCCCATCGAACGCAGACGAGCCAATGGCAGTCCAGTAGCTCCGTGCAGGCAGACATGGCCCGTCAACTTCACCTTACGGCTCCGTAGAAATGTATTGGGAGCCTTGATATTTGTCCGGTTTTATGGGATTTTATAGTGATATTGAGTTGAGTGATTTAAAAAGGACAGTCAAATTATATATGTGGGATTAACACAACACCGATACACAGAAAAATGCCTTTCAATCTTGATTACGTTTTCTGTAATTATGTTAAATTAGATTAAATTCTCTCGTCCCAGATCTCCACTATTTTAAAACAAAGGGTTACTCCTTTAGCAAACCATAACTAAACAGTGCTCCACCACATCTGTGGATTAAACCACACAGCCAACTCAATGTAAGTAAGATAAATAAGGATGTTAATTGTTTACAGCATTGTATATAAAATGATTGTCACTTGGAGGAGACTTGTAGATAACTAACGTTAGCATAGTTAGCTAACCGCTGCTAATAACGTGCTAGCTTCGTCACGTCAGAGAAGCATGGGGTTGTGCCACTGATCTTTATTGTGGTTGAAATACTCCCGAAACACAAAGAAAACAAACCAAAATATATCTATGCAAGAACATGGGATGTTGTTGTATTCCAAACAATAAGCCAACAGTCGTGGAAGGGCATTACTACGGTAATCTCACTATAATCTCCTAGCTGTGCGATATGTCCCATTACAACCCATTGATTTGATTCGTGTTCTTGCCGTCCACTAGGCTATTTTGCTGTGGCGCGAACAAAACGTGACGTCACATGTAAGGGGTGAATATCGTGATACAGTTTTCAGCCATAGACCTCTCCAGAATATATCCCGCCTCCTAACTTCCGTATCCATCCAACTTCCGGGCGTGGATTGTCTATGGGAAATAACATGGCGTTTTGAAAGATCGTACCTGTCAAACTCTGTAGGTGACAAAGTAGAAAAAGCTGCTGGGCAGATTGACCTACACACTTCTGCCATCTAGTTTCCACTGGATTTTTTTATTTTCGGTGCCGTTTAAGTAGTATAGTCTATAGTATACTACTTAAACGGCACCGACAATCAAAAAATCCAGTGGAAACTATATGGCAGAAGTGTGTAGGCCAATCTGCCCACCAGCTTTTTCAACTTCGCTACCTACAGATGTTTTACCGGTATGATATTTCGAAACGCCATGTTATTTTCCATAGACAATCCACGCACGGAAGTTGGATGGATACGGAAGTTACGGAGGCGGGACTTATTCTGGAGAGGTCAATAGACCTCTCCAGAATAAGTCCCGCCTCCTAACTTCCGTATCCATCCAACCTTCGGTCGTCAAATGTCTATGGGAAATAACATGGCGTTTTGAAAGATCGTACCTGTCAAACTCTGTAGGTGACAAAGTAGAAAAAGCTGCTGGGCAGATTGGCCCACACACTTCTGCCATCTAGTTTCCACTGGATTTTTTGATTTCCGGTGCCGTTTAAGTAGTATAGTCTATAGTATACTACTTAAACGGCACCGACAATCAAAAAATCCAGTGGAAACTAGATGGCAGAAATGTGTCTATATCGCCCAGCCCTAGTAGAAATACACGGTTTGCACCCACTGAGAGCTTAAAGCAATGGTCCCCATACTACGGCCCGCCACCTCATTTTGGGTGGCCCCCCAAAACATGTCCGTAGTATATAGCATTCGGCTCGCACGAAAGTACAACATCGTCAAACTAAAACCTCCGCAATTTCCCCCATTCATTCTCTATGGTGAGTCTTAACAGTACACATGTAATACTCTTTTTGTCCACCGGTAGTTGTTTTGGCGCTGTTTTGCATTTGCCATCGAAAACGGAATGAAATGTAGGCTGCAAACAATGTAAGAGGCCTATGCTGACTGCATCAGTGCTCAAAGTACTTTAAAAGTTTATCAATTAATTGTTAATAACTAACTAACTTCTATTCAAGTCATATTTCTGGGACTTTCTGGGATAATTATTTCTATTTTTTATTCACTCGTTCAAATTCATACATAGAGTTAGAATGGTGGTCATTTCAGACCACTTCAGCACTTCATAAAATTCTCATAGTTTGAGAACTTTAAATTATTTGTAGGATATTCACAACTTGAGCTGTGTATGCAAAGACACAGAATTCAGAGTTCACACATTTTTAATAAAATATACTTTTGGGACTAACTGCTAATACTTTTAGGAATGCAAACGTTTTTTATTAGTACTATTTAATTTTACACTGATATGGCATGATGACAATATAAACACAGCTAACAATGGTATTAAATTGCAATAGCCTATGATTAAATGTAATATAATATTTAACTAAGGTAGACTGCTGTTGTTCACAGCACTAAGCTATTTATGGTTACTGATATAGAACTACTCCGAGTGGCCCGCTCTTGGAGCCAGGCATAATGAGCTGGCCCTCGGAAGAAAAAGTTTGGGGACCATTGGCTTAAAGTCTCACCTTTCAAACGAGCCATTGTATGTGTTCATAACACAGAATATGCTGTGGCTGTACAAATATCATCAACGATGGTCTAGATTGCTGGCCCTCTAGGACAAAGCTTCCGAAAACAGCTTGGCATTCAATGAGTTAAATTAACATTTGATAAATGAACCTTACATTTTTTAGTAGCCATATGTAGATTTGAACAAAATCTAGTTTGGTTCTCACCGGGGCTTTTACTGCCTGAAATATCCAATTTCGTTTACCTGGTGGGTGCCTATTTCTAACCTTTCTCACGGCACATCAACGAGTATTCAACAACCGAGAATTCTCATCGCAAATCAAAATTCCACTGGAATTCGGGGAGCCTTGCTCAAGGGCACTTCAGCCGTGCCTACTGGTCGGGGTTCGAACCGGTGTTGTGTGCCTTCTGGTTTCTCCACCTACTGGTTTCCTTGCGCGTGCATGGGCTGCAGCAGTTGTCAGACATTCACAAACAAGTTGTTTATAGGCGGTTTGAAGTCGCTTTTCATATAGGCCATGAGCGCTCGGCTACATTACAGCCACTCGGACAAAAGACGTAAAAAAATATATGTTTTGAAAACTAGCATTAAACTGGATTCGATACCGCAAAAGCAATACATGCACGACTCTCTCCAGCCTGATTCCCTACTCCTTGAGCCAACTAATACCTGGCTGTTACGCGATACAATTAACTATTGTAGGCTACCATCAATTAATAACGTAGGCAACACCCAGGTAACATGTTGTCCAGGCTATCTGAAACAAGTGGTTGCCCTTCATCTAAAACAACTGGTTACCTTAGGCTGCTTACGGCCGTCAGTGCACTGTGCACAGTATGCTACTCTTTGTGGTTGATCAAATAAAAATAAAATATGTATTTGGTGATGACGTTATTGTAGGTTTAGTAGTAGTAGTCTAGTAGACCTAAATTCTTAGAAATTAAATGGTACGACAGAAGAAACGATCTACATTTTAGCGCACCAGACCGCGATGTTTTCAAGGGTTGAATGAAGGGAGTTTGCAAAAATTAGCGTATTTTTCAAGTCAATAAACATTCTTACGAATGTCTTTGTCAGGGAACATTTGACTTTTCAAAACCATAGGCCTGATAGTCGCTCAGACAAGGAGTTATAAGATAAAGGCAATACCATTTGTGTCACCTAATGCAAGACAAAATGTTGCTTGTGTGGTTAATTAATAGGTGATTGATGACGGTTTTCAGCGAATTGGAGTGGTTCAAAGAGATAATGCGCTGAATAGGTCGGTCTGGTTCATAGGTGTGCGTATTTATTGCAGGTTCGAATCCATTTTAATGCTATAAAGTGCAAAATTATAGCCTTTATTTTACATGTATTTTGTACGAGTGATTGTAGTGTAATGATCATGGGATAGATATGAAATGCGACTTCAAATCCGCCGAAAACAACTTGTTTGCGAATGTTTGACAACTCCTGCAGCTGTGGTGAGCAACGCGAGCACGCGCAAGGAAACCAGTAGGTGGGAAAAACCAGAAGGCACACAACACCGGCAACCCTCCGGTTACAAGTCCGAAGCGCTAACCAGTAGGCCACGGCGGCCCAACTAGGGCACAGAAGGTACATGACATAAGTTTAAAAAGTAGCCAGACAGTTGTGCCAAACTGAATCAGCAGCAGGGGGACAAATTGATGCATTTCAGACAACAGCATAGGCTGCTCAGTCCTTTGCATAGAGTGCGTAAAACATTCCCAGCAACAGAGTTCTCAAGTGGGAGGGAGTGGGAGAAAGCGAAGACCCGTCATTGCGAGTTGCCTAATAAAACATTTAGGTAAGAGGTTAGCTGCTAACTTAACGTTGCGGCTATGACCAGCAGGCTACTGCAGCATATTGAGAAAAATGTCTTTACCCCAAAGCATATATTTAGTTAAACAACAATCAGTAGTTCTATATATTTTATGCAAAAATGAATCTAAATCTCAACAAGAACACCTTAACGTTACCTTCTCACTGATCCGTGCCAAGGGGGCCGCCATTGTGAAACTGTTTGTTGTTTTCTAACACATTTGGCAAACCTAGCACTATGTCGCCATCTACTGAAATGGAGTAGGCCTATTTATCGTTTCTTCTGTAGGCTTGCAAACGAAGTGCTTTAGCCTGCATCTTCTGGACTGAGATCTCATTATCAGTTCTTTGTAGGCATATAGGCTGCTGTACAAAAGAAAAAGAAACAAACAAATAAAAAACAAAATCCTGCTTGCAAACTGAGTTTCTTTCAGAATATCATAACAGCCTTAATTAGGCTATGGATTGTTTGCCAGCAGGCTCAGGTTAGGCTAAACTCATTAAATTCCTTGCTACCCTCACTTGTTCTTCTCTTTTTTTTCAGAGGCTTACACACATTTCAATGAGTCTGATCCCTTTGTGTAAACCACTATTTAAACTTGTTTGTCCAATTCTCAGCCTTGTATATTTTCCGCCTGCCACCTCAGACCACTGTTCTTTTTAAATAGGCCTATCACTTCCTTTTGAATGTCTTTCTTTCTCCTCCTGATCCCATTTATCCTGCGACATTTCATTAGCAGTGTCTTTATTTATGATCTGCTAAATGGGACGTGTACGTTACCTTCAGGCTACTGCAGCATATCGAGAAAAAATTTCTTTACCCCAATTAAGCATATATTCAGTTAAACACCAATCAGTATATTTTATGCAAAAATGGATCTAAATCTACACAGTATCTAAATCACACAAACATGTGTCAGTTAACATGAAAATGCACTGTTCTGTTATCCGAAGTCCTTCTTCTTCTTCTTCTTCTCCTAAACCAAAATGTCTGCGTCTAATTTAGCTTCAACCGTTTCATGTAGAAATTTGTTCAAACTTTGTAACGTAGGTCTTGAAAGGGACACATGTAAGAAGCAATGTATTTTTCACTTTCAGAAACTTTATACTTTTTGAGATATATGGCTAAATGGACTATATATTTTTTAGAATTTTTCTCCTTTTTTTATATTTTTTTCCTTCTATTTCTTTTATCTGTGAAGTGACATTGGGTGTCCTGAAAGGTGTTTTTTTTATATAAAATGTATTATTATTATTATTAGTAGTAGTAGTAGTAGTATTAGTATTATTACAGTGCATGAAAATGCACTGTACTGTTCTTCCTAGGCAACTTCTTATTATTATTCCACTTACCTTTTTCCGTACGCAATTTCTCTTGAACAGTTTACTTTAGAAACGTTGTTCAAACTTTGTTACGTAGGACCAAGCTGCTATGTCTTTTCAACTTTGAAACTTTTATACTTTTTAAACTATTAAAAATTATAGACTTCACATTGCCGATTGTGACATCATAATACGTCCATTAAGCAATCGGTCTCTGTCAGTTACGTTTGTTAATCATTGTGACGTCAACGAGCCGCCATTTTGCAGGTATTGCAGACAGATCGATTCACTGTGACAGTGGGCGGCAACTCTGAGGCAAAGCGTAGTAGCAAAGAGTAGCCAAGGCTATCTACTATTTTTGTATACAGCAAAAAAAAATAAAAAATAAGAAAAGGGAAATGGACAAAAACAGACAGCGCAAGAGGATACCATATAGAGACAAGCTCAGCAAAGATGCCAGAGACCGTTATTTCGAGAAATTGTTGTCTATTAATAACATTGATCCATACGATCTGACAGGAAAAAGCTGGAGCGCTGATCCTGTAACTACCTCATCCACGGCACTAGTGCTTACACTTACGAACAGTTTCGTAACTATAAATCTCTTGAAGCCCACGGACATTTCACCAATGGTTGGGTGCAGGATTTGTTGATATTTCGACCAAAGGACTGTGACAACGCCGTTGTATCAACTAAGGTAAGCTGGTTTTCACCACACCCGTTTTACAAGGCTACAATGTAGCCTAATCTAGGGCAATTTAAGACGGGATGGATCAGATAGGCTTTGATATCGGGAAGGGACTAACAGTAAACAGCATATGGTGCGATAGGCTAACTAGGCTAATCGATTTTTTTAGGTTAGGCCTATAGATGTCATGTGCCTGTTTTGATTTAGCCTAGTGGAAGCAATATGGGCTACACGAGCACTACGATCGATGCACCGACAGCAGGCCAGGGAATAGAGGCATAGCCTACCGGTATTTAGGCTAGGTTATTCAACTTGTTATATAAAAACATATATTAATTACCACTTAAATAGATAGCAAATAACCTAGTTTATGTAGGAAATAAATAAATAAATAAATACACATAAATATACATAACGTGCAACGCAATGTTAAAGTGCAAGGTGCAAAGGGAGTCAGTTCATGTCAACAGTAGGCTACATGACATTACTTATAGTCCATGATTGTATCATGTTGTGGGTAAAGTGTGTGATTGATTAGTTTTTAATAATACATAAAGTAAATGAATAGATAGATAGAGGCCCCACATTGTCTTTCAAAGTAACCCATTAATATTCTATATTTTCTACAGGTCTTACACTCGCAGCGTCCTAATGATACACCACTCAAACCCTGGGCCATCATCAACTCATCAGGGGCTATAACCTCAGGCCATTGTACATGCATGGCTGGTATAGCCGAGACCTGTACACATGTTGCAGCAATGCTCTTTAAATTGGAGGCAGTGGTGAGATGCAGGGAGATGCCAACAGTGACTGGCCGGCCTGCATACTGGATGATACCAAGCAACATGACAAAGGTGGGTGCAGAGGCAGGACACAGAATAGATTTCACCTCTGCAAAAGCTAAAAGAAAATCATTTAACAGACTTCTGGATGGGGAGGAGTCAAGCATGCCTGTTTTAAGAACTTCATCAAACGCCTCCTGCAAATTTGGAGTTGCTACAGAGGAGCAGTGGATGTCATATCTTGCACAACTTCACAAAGTGTCCCCTAAAGCTGCTATTCTGTCAAATTATCCCGGTTATTGTGATGCTTTTGCAGACCCTCTACAGCCACTCTCAGCACCAACCTCACTGTGCCATCTCCGGGATGAGCAAATGAATGGCACTGAACTGTCTGCCTTGCGTCTACACTGCAAGACCTTAATAGGTAAGGTGGATGTTTCCCTTGATCAGGCACAATTTGTTGAAAGACAAACCAAGAGGCAGCACCAATCCTCGTCTTGGTATCACTTTCGCACTTGAAGGATCACTGCATCAAACATGCACTCAGTCTTTGTGTCTAACTTGGAAAAGCCTGCATTGTCTACTGTAAAAGCGGTGTGTTACCCAAACAACAGTCCTGCCAACCACTGTGCTGCTACTACATGGGGAAGACAATGATGACAATGCAGCAGTGGTGACACAAACTTCTGTTTGGAAGTAGTGGATGGGGAGCTTCAACTAAAGAAAAGTAGCCCATACTACAAGCAAGTGCAGACACAAATTTTTGTCACTGATGTGGAGTACTGCGATTTTGTTTTGTGGACTTTGAAAGACTGTGTTGTGCTGCGGGTTGCACCTGACCCACTGCTCTGGAATGCCCTTTTGGAGAAGGCACAGCAATTTTTTGAGCTTGTGTCTCTCCCTGAGCTTGTAACTGGTTACTTTACTTCAACTGTTGTATAACTTAAATTAATATTATATTTTTACTTGATACTTAATATTTATATTGCTTGATTATATGCACTTTTTTACTATTCAACACTGATTACAAATAGTTTTAAAAACTTGCTTACATCATTTTGTTACTGTTCAGCACTGATTACAGCAAATTTGCACTATGAATGAATAAATGAATTGTTTACAAATAAACATTGCCTTGTGTGAACGGTAGTGGGTTCCATACCTCATTCAGTCTAGTAAAGATTGATAAGGAAACAGTCAGAAGAATAGATTTAAGAATCAGCATTTCACATACTTTATTCTACATACAAGTCAAATAAATTATTTTTAAACAGTACAAGCAGTAAATGTCAGACAATTAAAATATGTACAGAAACAAAGTTACTCAAAATGAATATATACATATATACAATCTAGCCCCTTGAACTAGTAGTGCTACTCAAAAGTTGAACAGGATCCTAAACACACTCACAGGAAAGAAGTCCATTCTAAACTATGGCTGGACATTGGTTAGTCAGTGCACAACACACAGTGACGATCTTGTCCAGAAATGTGACATCCTCACCTTCACATGGAAGGATCATGTTGATGGGTATAGTTCCTGTTAGGATTCTGTACTTTTGACAAATATTCCCAATGACCCTTTCGACATGAATTCTCAAGTGTGCTATCTTTTTAGTCTCCTCTACATCCCTTGCAGCCAGTTGACAGCGACCTTTTGTAAATGCTGGAAGTTTTACCTCAGCACACAACATACAGTACCAACACTTTCCTGAATGTCAAAGCCTCTGTCAGCCATAACAATATCACCAGGCAGCAAGTTGTTAAGAAACCCGCTGTTCTGTGTAATATGTTTATCACTTGTACGGCCACCCCAACCTTTTGATAGAAAACAAATTGTATGTAATACCAATCAAATATTTCATGGTGTGTGTGTGCTTGTAACTGGAAAACATCTGGGCACGTGCCTTCAGGTTGGTCGGTCTTTCTGTGAAAATCTCAAAACAGTCAATTATCACTGCAACTCTGTGTCCAAATGCCTCCACAAACTGGTGTGGCATAACGCTACGCAGAGTGTCCCTGTCAGGCCATACAATGGAACGCTTCAGGTTTGCATACAAGAATGCCACAGTGTCATTAAATGTCCTATATACAGTCTTTGGAGACACACGGAAGAGATGGGCCAGGTGTAGTGCAGGCAGATCCAATCTAAGATGCATGAAAGTTAACACTACCATTTGGAAAGGAGTGAGTATTTTTCTCTGGTCTGCCATTAGAGGCACCAAGAAATTGAATAGAGCCATAAATGTTGCCAGGTTTGGCAGACCTGTATAGTACTTCACTTTATCATCACTATCTCCAAAGAAACCCTCAGACATTCTGTATTCCTCTAGTTCACGACGTAGCTCTCGGTTTTCGTCAAACAAGCGGTTTACTTCGGCAGACCTAAGAGCACACAGATGACATTCAGTCTCTGGCACCTCCTCGATATTGTCCTGAGTGTGTGCCTGGCCACCTTCCTCAGCTTCTTGTGTGTCCTCCTCAGGAGGGTGATGTCCAGCCTCTTGAGTCCTAGCTTGCAGCTGCTCCTGCTTACCTCTCCTTGCAGAGCGTGCTGTGTCTGTGCATGTGGTATCCATGTGGCCCAGATGGAGAGATGGTGCCCAGTCTGGATCAGTCTCCAGCATCTCATATGCAGGCTGACCTGCATAAGCAAGGATGTATGATATTTCAGACTTAAAAAAACGAGTTTTAAAAAATAAAAACACACACACACACACACACACACACACAATTGCTTCCACTAGGTGCTGGTCACAGGAAAAACTAAAGTATAAAAGAGGAGAGACCCCCACAATTAATCACAAATCATATGCCATCAAAACTATTCTGAAAAATTATATAGCCTAAACCAGTGTTTCTCAAAGTGTCCGCGGACCGTTGCAAGTAGGCTATCCCAAGTGGTCCGCGAGCAGACGTGGTAAAATATAATATAGATGAGTTGTTTGCAATATTGAACCAACTTGTATGTAAATCCAAACAGTTCTGCAACACTGTCTATGTAAGATGCCAATTTAAATCATATGAATCCTCTGACACAAAAAGAAAAGTGCAGAGATAATAAGCACTATATACTACTGAAGTAGGTTGAATCTTTTTTTTTAGCTAGGTGGTCCGTGCGTTTGTTTTTATTGGTGAAGTGGCCCTTCGTCTGAAAAACTTTGAGAAACACCTGGGGCCGTATTCACAAAGCCTTTTATCTTACCACTAGGAGTACTCCTAAATCGCACTAAAAGATTTTAGCTAGGAGTTTTCTCTTAAAAGTTATTCACAAAGCCTTTCAGACCTACTCTTAGTAAGGAAAAATTACAACTCCTAAACTAAGAGTGAGTCTTCGTTGCTATGGATGACGTCATTACTCATGCACGAGCTTGACTGAAGTGACCACCTTGATTGGCTGATGATTGTAATGCGGGAATGACTCCAAACACCTCCCTTACGATGATGAGTGACAGGTGACAGGTCTGAGATGACTGAGAATGCGTGCGCTACACAAGTAGTCCGAAGGACGGAAGATGATGAATAACTGAATAAAAAGGCCTATACGAATAAAGAGTAAGGCAAAACAAATAGCCTAGAAGCCTAATGAAACATAGGCCTACGGATTGATGCAGTATCATTGCAACATTATTAAATTAATCTGTCACCATATGCCTACGTTTGCAAAGAGGAGAACATTTTAATTTGATTCACAATGAAACGTTACGTTTAATTTACATGTTGACAATGAGTAGTTTTGGTTGTTGTTGGTGGCGTTATTGCGTCCCTTTTATGCCTACAATGCAAAATTGTTCCCTCGCGATTGGAAGCTCCTGTTGCCGCATACGCATTTCAAAACATGACGTGAAATGCCACAAAAAGCTGTTTGTGAATAGGTCTTAGTGAGTTAGGAGTCCTCTTGACTTCTTTTAAGCTGTCCCAGACTTAGGCCCCGTTTACACGAAGGGAAGACGCAGATATTTCCCTGCGGTTTGGCCTCTCATTTACACGAAAACCCCGTTTTTATCACATAAAACTATTATTTCTAAAAACTCCGGCCAAAGTGGAGATTTATGATAACGCCGGTTATGTGTTGTCGTGTCAACTGGGAAAAACGGGGTTTTAGGTTCTCAAACGCCATATTACGCGCCAGAAAATGCTTAACGTCATGTGAGTGCCCTATGTTTACAGTTTGTTTGGCTACTGATTATGGATGCTATTAAGGTGGTACACATTTTTACGTTTTTGCAACGCTTTAGGCCTGTTTGCATTGGCAAATATAATTCAAAAGAGAAATAGGAAGTGATTTGTTTCTGTTCTTGCTAATTTCGGGATTCTGGTTGGCCAACGTGGGATTGAGCTTCTCCTTACACTGCCACCGACAGGTTTGGCATGCTCTTGACGGCATATATACACGGGGAACCCAGCAAACACATAACCTTTAGGGAACGTTCCCTAAAGGTTCCCTTAAGGTAATTACCTTTAAGGAACGTTTAGGGAACGTTCCCTAAAGGTTCTTTGAAGGTTCAAAATATTTTACCTTTAGGGAACGTTCCAGAACTGTTCATCTCGGCAAGATGAAACCTTTATTGCATGACAGAGCAGAAGTGGGGCAATCCAAAGAGACTACGCACTCGTCTGTACGATCAAGTATGAAAATTAAAATAAATCATGAAATTAAATCAAATTGCATCATATTTACAGTCTATACTTCTCTGCGTTCACCTGCGCACCCATTACTCTTGTTTGAATTACTCGCAAACCTGTGATCGCATAGATATGGCAAGCATATCAGATGAAAGAGGAGACACAGGGTTATCCATTGGTACTATGTATATCGATCCTTCTGGCTTATGAAAACAGACGATGTGACTGCAAAATAATGTCATGTACACAAACCAACGCTGCACATACATTACTCTCGTTTGAATTACTCGCGTACCCATGATCAGATAGATATGCCACGCATGTCAGATGAAAGAGGAGACACAGAGCTATCATTTGATACTAAGTACATCCTTCTGGGTTATAAAACAGACGAAGAGACAGAAAAATAATAACTTCATATAGCTGGACTTACCCCACGTTTTTGTCTGTTTTTGTGGCAAAGCATGTTTATAATTCAACGCTATTGTGTGTTTCTCTATGGCAAAGCATGTTCATAATCCGGTTTTGAGATCCTAGCAAATTCCTGCATGGCATCCAATTCAAGGCTCACATTGCATCCCGAATTGTTCAAAAAAGAAACACCTTTTTTGCCTTAACTTTGTTCATGGCAATGCAGTAAAAAGTTGAGAATCATTATGAGTGCATACACCATAGGCACAGACAGGCTAACACGCAAACTCGGGTCAAGTCAAGTCAGATCAGTTTGTGTCACAGATATGGAGCGCAGAAAGGTCATTTTTCATCACTAAATAAAAAATGCCATTTAGTTCTGTAAATCACACACCACATATTTCTGTAAATTGCTCAGCCCCAGAGTATCCCTCCAACATGGCAATTATATTGCCAGATTCAGGACAGTCTGCCCTATACACACATGAAATGCATGTAGAGCTATGAGCTTGCTGTGGTGAGATATATGTCCAAATATAAGAATTTTTATAATACGCTTTTTATATTTTAATTCTTTAAAAATCAAAATAAGTAAGTAAGTACTAATACATGCAATGATCTGGATAGCCTAGACTCTGCTGAAAAAAACGACCTAAGAGACTAGATGGTCTGGCCTTGCCCAATTTTATTTACTATTATTGGTCCTGTAATATCCAGAAAATGCTATTCTGGACAGAGGACTATCACCCTGACAGGAGTGAGGCCTGTGTACACCTTGAGTGTGCAGGCTGCCCAGTCCACCTTGGTTCTGTCAATAATGTCAATTCATTCCCCAATTGTCTATAACTACAATTTTCTACCCTCTACTTTGGACTCGGCCTTTAAAACTTGGATGACAAAAGGCATTACTTCTGTCTCAAATCTCTTTCTTCAAGGCAAATTTGGATAATTTTCACAACTCTCTGAGATGTTTGACCTGCCTAAATCCCACTTTTATAGATATCTCCAAATAAGACATTTTGTGCAGAAAAACTTTGCCTCCTTTCCAAATCTGCTTTTAGATAATGCTATTGACAATCTTCTCTCTTTGTCTCCACATCGAAGAGGCTTGATTTCTTTCCTTTATAATTATATTTGCAACATCTCCCCCCAATCACTACAAGGAAAAGCTTTAGAAAGCTTTGGGAGGATGACTTTGGAGAAGTAATGAGAGAGGATCAGTGGGAGGCTACGCTGGACTTAGTACACACCTCTTCCCCCTGTGCTAGACATAGCCTGATTCAACTCAAAATCCTTTTAAGAGTACACTGGACTAAGGCCATACATACAGATCACATGATCACATACAGATGTTCTGGTCCTGCCCGCATCTTAGAACATATTGGACAGACATTTTTCAATGTGTGGCGTGAGCATACCCCCAAATTCAATATGTGCAATTTTTGTCTGGGTGGGTGAGGTGATTATTGGGGGCCAAGCAGCGAAGCTGCGAAGGCACCCATTGTGTTTCTAGCTTTTCCTATTATTATTACACATCTTTCCTCTGCCATTGAAGTCTATGGCAGCCCATAGAACCGTCTGGTGAAAAGTTGTGAAATTTGGCACACTAATTAGGCTGCGTCCCAGAATTAATTTCACCAAGTTTCGAGTCCGCACCACGAGCGCTCTAGCGCCACCAACAGGCCAAATTTGGACATGCGTTCATGCATGTAACTTCTGACCCGTTGGCCCGATTTTGAAAATTGAGGTACCATTGGAATCCTTGGACCAGGCCGAGTTCAACGCACCCTATGACGTCATTTTCCGCCATGATGGATTTTCCGCCATATTGGATTTTAGTGAAAGTGAAACTAATTTTTCACAGGTCACAAATTTTGTCCGATCGTCACCAAACTTGACATACATGATCTTCAGACCAAGCCTAAAAAAAGTTGTGGTGTTTTGTCTTCGGAACTTAAACCGTTCACCCGTAATATCCAATTGAAACTTGCGGCGAAGCCGCCAAACAGGAAGTGAGCTCATATCTCAGCAACCCATTCATCTATCATAACCAAACTATGTACATGGACTCAGGATCCAATCAGGGGGACGCTCAAGAAATTTGGTGACCTTTGACCTCTAGGGGGCGCTGTAATTAAGAAACATGCCTTTTGACCTGTAGCTGCAGTTGTGCTTAGAATTATAACTCACTAGTGGTGTCTGATAATACTGTTGGAGGTCCTTAGGCCGACCCAAGCCAACTTGTGATGTCATCGTAATTGATTCGGCCGCCATATTGGATTTAATCAAAAACACGTACGAATTTTCGCAGGTCACAAATTTCAGCTGATCCTCACCAAAATTGGCAGAGACCATCTTCAGACCATGCCTTATCAGTGTATTTTTTTCTGGAACAATTGACAGAAGCGTTCGCCTGTAACAGCCAATCGAAATTTGCGGCGAAGCCACCAAACAGGAAGTGATTTCATATCTCAGCAACGCTTTCATGTATCAAAACCAAACTTAGTACATGTACCTCCGACCCCATCGGGAGGAAGCTCAAGAAATTTGGTGACATTTGACCTCTAGGGGGCTCCGTAATTGACAAAAATGCATTTTGGCCAGTATTTGCTGATGCGCATTATTTTGCAATGGAAGTCAATGGCAGCCCATAGAACCGTCTGGTAAAAAGTTATACAATTTTGCACACTAATTAGGGACAGTCCAATAATTCATTTCACCAAGTTTCATGCCGGCACCTCAAGCGCTCTAGCGCCACCAACAGGCCAAAGTTGGACTTGTGTTCACGCACGTAACTTTTGACCTGTTGACCCGAATGGCAAAATGTGGTATCATTGGAATCCTTGGGCCAAGCCGAGTTCAACACACCCTATGACGTCAATTCTTGACCTCTATGTTTAAATCACAGCAAGTGTGATCATATCTCAGTCAATCTTTTATTTTTGATGTGAAACTGATGACAGCAAGTTCCATCTAGTTCATTCTAATGTGTGCGTGCAAGGGTGGGACGGGGTGGGATGGGCAGGGGCGGTTGCGGCGGTGGGCTGGCTGGGGAAGGGGGTGGCGACACTCAGCCCTGGTTCAGCTCCACAAAATCAGTTATGTTTTGATGTGAAACTTGACCTTGTAACTCAGCCAATCTTGGGTTGTATGGCATGGAACTTGTTGTGACTGCTTATGGCTATATGTCTGATGCAACGGCTTTGACTTACATGGCAAATCTGGCCTGCTGAACTGACTGCTTGGCCCCCACATTGCTGCTTGCAGCTATATTTATACTTGAATTTCCCCCGGGGATCAATAAAGTATCTATCTATCTATCTATCTATCTATCTACCTGTAATGTATAATTGTATTGATTCCTCAAGAAAATCAATAAAAAATGTTAAATGAGGATTGAGGTCTGGGTTTTGACTCGACCTCTCCAGAACATTCAACTCTAAAGCATTTCTGTGTAGTTTTCGTGGTATGCATTGTATGCATGCATAGTGTTCCCATCAATGTTCAGCCTGTCTCCATGGTCAATCTGAAACAACACAAAATAAACATCAGCCATTTATTCCTTTTTGAAAATACAATGGGTATAAGTTAAGTTTGGACGGTTTCCTGCATGAATAGCGCACACCATATTCTCGGCAGAAATGGCACAAACTGCAGTGGACACAAACAACCACAAGGTGGCACTTGGGAGTTCTGCCACTACTATTGTTGATGCGACTTGACTTACTGCTTCCATGACGCAGTTTCCAAGTCAGTAGAACAATCAGAGACAGTTGAGCCATTACCAAACATATATGATAATAAAATAGCGTGAGTTTATATATCTTATACCCTATTTGTCATGGTTACTTATAGATTTGATAGTGTAACGATAGCACATGAGACACTTGGAGACTTTCCAGGGGGGGCACGGGAACTTAAATTGATCATGGTAGTTTAAGCTTACACTTGACAAAACATTCTAATATGAAAATGTAGATGCAATTGTTGTAAAATGGTGCAGCTCCTTTAAGAGAGCCCCGTGCGCAGGGATGGAGAGAGAGAAAGTGAGAGGGGATATGTGTGTTGGAACTGAGATGCGTATGGAAAAAGTAGACATGCTGTTGAGACTGGAGCGAGTCATATTCAAAATAATGCAAAAATAAATCCGCAGATAAAACCAATATCCTCGTTCATTGCAACCGCAACATGCCTGCTTGCAGACGTTCGAACGAAAAAGATATCAAAGCACTTTTTGCGTTTTAATGTAGCACGAACATTTTTTTAAACAGCCTGACAAATGATTTAGCTAATTGATTATAGCCTGTACACCAGCAATTGTTGAACATTTACCTCTACAAGGACATTGACAGTAGCCCAGCCTAACAAGCATGTTGCAAAAGACATCGAAAGACGCAACTAATCAGAAATAAATAATGTAATCTGCAGCGCTTTATTTAACAAACTGCAAGCAACAGGAGGGTTGAGTCTGAACGACACTGAGTTTTAGACACTGAGTTTTTGAAGTTTTAGAAATATTTTCGGAATAAAAATTGTCATTTAACCAATTAAGGCTGAAAACATGATAGCAAATATATGCAGAATGAATGAATAATGACCGGCGAACGTTAAGCCTACATGACATATCACGCTTATAATTAAGTCCTCTGTTTTGTAGGCTAAATCAGCATATTACCCTGGGTCATATTGGAAACGTACAGTAGCCTACTGTACCATAATGTACAGAATTATATAGGCCTAGAGGTCTTTCCTTCATAAGCTAAGACTACCCATTTTTTTTTTCTACAAAGTAGGCCTAAACATACTAAATGTTGATTATTCACATTACTGCAAGCAAAAGGAATGAAAGTGAGCAGAGGACAATGGACATGGATGCATACAATCTCTTTCCAGAAAGGGTTAATCCTGAATTGCCATGACCAATCAGGAAAGTGAAGAAAAAAAACTGGTAGGGCTAACTACAACCACTCAAGCAAGGCCTAGTAATGGAAAAAGCTAATAATAGTCCATGAGCCACAGGCCCAAAAAGGGGCGTGTCACTACCACTTGGGGGGGCAAATTCTCACTATTTTTTTCTGAAAGCTACATATCTCTGGAGTATAAAATGGTATGATAGCAAGTTGGATCTTGTAGCTTTGTGGCTGTACAGGACTTCAAAGTTGACCTCTGATTTGAAAAAAGGAAATTCCGCCTATTGGCTTTTTTTGTTAAACCACATATAAGAGCCTAGAAAATAATACAAACCTCATTATTACTGATGTATATGTGGTGTTTGATGTTGGCATACATATTTTGAATCATTATGTGATTTTGCCCTTCATTTTGGTTGATAAAATTCAAGATTTATGTGTAATAACAAGCAAATCTACGTTTTCAGAGACACAACGTGTTGCAGCACTAATTGAAATGCCCACTACCTCATTAATCAATGTATTTATACCTTCCTACCTCCCAGCAGAGACTTGAAATACAAATGATTACATAGGTCTGCATTGCTATGCTATTTACTAAAAATAGAACTAGAAATGTTTTTTTCCGAAAGTGTCACCAAGCATGTATTTTTACACATTCACTAGCTCCAAAGAATTTCTGAAAATGAAGTGACTTAAAATGTTTTAACTTGACATGCGTGTGGTTCTAGGAATCTGATGACAGTATAATGCTATATACAGTATATCGCTTTTTCCGGTTCCGGCGCCGACGAGAGAGGCAGCCTGTCGAGGTAGCTCCGTGTCTTTGTGTTTTTCTTACCGTCTTTTGTTTACTTTTTACTTTTTTTACTTCGCAACTTTTTTGGATTACGCACTGTGAGGAGTGTTTTCATTCTATTCTATGGATATGGATCTATTACAATGCTCCAGCGGCAACAAACGTGTGTACACAAGGAATCAGCTGCTTGGAATACGACGGAATGCTGGTAGGGTTCACGTAAACATCCCGGAGGAGCTGTGGTGCTTTCGGGGGTGCAGAGCGGGAGTTAAAGTGAGGGCTAGGCGTCGGGAGAAGAAGTGGCAACACTAGCCCTCAGTTCCTTCGATGGTTATGGGAAACGTGAACTCACTGGCCAACAAGACTGACGAACTGGCTGCCCTGGTAAGAAATCAGAAGCTGTACAGGGACTGTAGTTTGCTTTGCTATGCTTTACGGAGATGTGGCTAACAAGCCATATCCCCCCAGCTAACGTTGAGCTGCCCGGCTTCAGTGTAGCTCGTTTGGACAGAGACAATAAACTTTCTGGCAAAAAGAAGGGAGGCGGACTGGTGCTATACATAAACAATAGATGGTGCAATCCCGGACATGTTACAGTGAAGGAGACTGTATGCTGTAAGGATGTGGAGTTACTAGTGGTCAGTCTACGACCATACTACATGCCGAGGGAGTTCTCGCACGCCATTGTTGTCTGTGTCTACGTTCCGCCTCAAGCCCTTCCGGACACAGCGTGTGACGTCATTCACTATACAGTCGCTAGGCTCCAAACTCAGCACAGTGATGCCTTCTTTGCGATCTCTGGTGACTTCAACCACATTACACTGGATTCCACCCTCACAAGCTTTTACCAGTTTGTTGACTGCCCAACTAGGAAAAACAGGACAATAGATCTCATGTATGCAAACGTGAGGGATGCTTACAGTGCCACCCCCCTTCCCCCACTGGGGAAGTCGGACCATAACCTCATTCATCTTCAGCCAATGTACAAGCCAAAAGTTCAGATGCTACCAGTTGCCACGCGCACCTTCAGGAAGTGGACAACGGAAGCGGATGAGGCTTTGAGAGACTGCTTTGAGTCCACTGACTGGAGTGTGCTACTGAATGGAGAGGATTAGAGGAGGTCACACATTGCACTACTGACTATCTGAACTTCTGTATGGACATTGTTGTTCCCACAAGGACTGTACGCTGCTATCCAAATAACAAGCCTTGGATAACCAGTAATGTCAAGACCCTTCTTAATAGGAAAAAGATGGCGTTTAAGGAGGGGGACATGGCAGAGCTGAGGCGAGTACAGCGGGAACTCAAGAATAAGCTGAAAGAGGCTAAGGAGGACTACAGAAGGAAGATGGAACAGAAGCTGCAAGATAACAACATGAAGGAGGTGTGGGACTGTATAAAATCTATCACTGGCCTTGAAGAGCAGCAGCTCTGTGGAGGGAGACCTGGACAGGGCGAACCAGCTGAACCACTTTTACAACAGGTTCAATTGCCCATCCCCCAGCCCCCACCCCACCTCATTACCAGTGCAACATTCACCCCCACCATCATTGGATATTGCACCCCTCCCCCACATGGACAACGACCTCAGTCAACAGCCATCAGACACACAGACACCAGATGCTGCCCCCCTCCCCTCCCCTCCCCCCCTCCATCATCACTGCTGATCAGGCTATCACACCTCTCCCCCACATGGTGACCACGAGTAGTGCGGCAACAATGGCTTCAGCCAATGGCCATCAGTCTGTAGCCACACGACAACCCTCTCAAAAGCACCCCTACTCCTCCTCACCCTCCACTCCCCTCATCCCCCTATCATTACAGCTGATGAAGTAAGTTATCTTTTAAAAAAACTTCATCCTCGTAAGGCAGCCGGGCCTGACAGACTGTGTCCAAGGCTGCTCAAGGCCTGTGCTGCTGAACTGGGGGAGCCACTGAAGCACATCTTCAACTGGAGTCTACGTCTCGGACAAGTTCCAACACTGTGGAAGACATCATGTCTCACCCCCGTCCCCAAGAAACCACACCCCAGTGAGCTTAATGACTTCAGGCCTGTCGCTCTAACATCACGTGTTGAAAACAATGGAGCGACTGGTATTAGGTATGCTCAGACCCCAGGTACGCCATGCACTAGACCCGTTACAGTTTGCATACCAGGAGTGGGCGTGGACGATGCCATCACTTATCTTTTACACAGGACACATTCTCACCTAGACAAGGGGAAAAGTGCTGTGAGAATCATGTTCTTTGATTTCTCAAGTGCTTTTAACACCATCCAACCTCTCAGACTGGGAAACAAGCTCTTGCAAATGGGTGTGGACGCTCACCTGGTAACCTGGATTACAGATTACCTGACCGAGCGACCACAGTTCATCAGACTGAAGAACTGCCTCTCTGACACTGTGATCAGCAGCACCGGAACGCCACAGGGAACTGTGCTCTCTCCAGTCCTGTTCACCCTGTACACATCTGACTATAGATAGATAGATAGATACTTTATTGATCCCCAGGGGAAATTCAAGAAGTCTGGTCTTGCTAGCACTGAGTTATGCCAGCAACCAACGTCGTTGTTCAGGGGCCGTATTCACAAAGAATTTTAAGGCTAAAAGTAGCTCCTAACTGGCGAATTTAGGAGCAACTCCTAAAAATAATGGGCGTGTCACTCCTAACTTTAGGACTCCTAATTTTTTTTCACTAAAAGTAATTCACAAAGCATTTTAGACCTAAAAGTAGCACCTAAGGCTACATTTATACATGGCTGGCTATTTTCATAAACGGACATTTCACCCTCTCCGTTTTCAAAAATAACATCATGCACACCTGTCAGTTTTCAGAGAAGTTTCCCACATAACAAGTTGGTGAAGCAGTCTGATTCACTGTAATTCTCTGTTTCACCACGGGTGCGATGGCGCTGTTGTCACTCACAGAACTGATTTCAGGAAAACAGCTCGTGTTAGTGACTGTATTTCTGTTTCAAAGGAGTAAAATTGTGATAATTGTAAGATTTTTTTTGTGTTTTGTTTTTTACTTTTTTTTGGTGAAGCACTGCTTCACCTGTAATCTTACAGAAACTTCCTCTGTTAAGAACATAGACAAACAATAAAATCAGTTAAATTACTTGAGAACATACCTTTATGAAAATGCCGGGAACAAACAGTCATGAAGGGAGATATCTTGTCGAAAGTGATGTCCTTTCGCCTCACCGCCGCAACCCAGGCCATCCGACGCCTTTTTGTAATATCCGCAACTTGCGGTCCTTGGCTGTTTTTCCAGGTGGGAAACTTGAAAAATCTCGACCCATGATTAATTTTCTCACCTTTTCCGTTGTGAGATTTATTGTTGCAACCTTTTACGCAACACGACCGAACCATTTTCCACTACACTAAAACTACAAGCTCACGTTAACGTTCCTCAGCTACTACCTCAGTATACCTGCAAAATGGCGGATGATTATACTGTTACGTCATCTGTCAGAGACCGATTCGAATCCTATGCCAGGTGTTCAGGCCACCTGCAGCCTCAGGCTTTATGCATACAATCTGGGTCAATTAAAGGAAAATTCCGGTTTTTAGCACTTTAAGGCCCTTTTCTGGTTTGTTTTGGATGAACTAGAGTGGTGGACACCGAAATTTTGACGATTGGTCCTGTCTCGACTTTTCTGACTCGTTTTGAATCGCCTTTTCACTTCTCAGGGTGGCTGGCAATGGGCATACTGTAGTAGGCTACTCAAACATGTCCTAAAACAACCCTTAACGTTCGTTTTCAAAACTGTGCAACTCACCGAGTGGTTAGTGGTGTTCGTTGATGTTCCAAAACAAGTAGCGTAGCGAAATACAGTTTCTGTCGTCTTTTATTTGCCATTTTGTAAAATCCCATTGATTTCTGTCATTGAACGTTGATATTACTGCGCCACCATCTATGCTTCAGGTTCAAATACGAATCATACATTGCGCCGATATATTTGCTTTTAATAGTCAACGAACTCCACTAAACACTCGGTGAGTTGCACAAGCATAAAAACAGGTAGGCCTATGTGTGTGTTTCACACCAAATAAAAATGTTTTCCTCTCATAACTTTTTTATACCTGGCAAACTAGGCATCAGGGTTAAGAAAGCAACACCATTGTTTTTTTATATCAAAATTTCAAAAGGCCATGGTTTGAAAGTGGTCAGAGATAAAGTCCTACTGTAAATGTAAAAATCTTTGAGTATAATCAAAAGTTTATGAAGGGGGTACATTTACCCATCTAATTTGCCACTGGATGGCAAGCACCTCAAATTATGCACCTTTCAGTAAATACTGGATGAACATATTTGAGCAGGTTTACTTTCTTTTTTGTCATATTACCCACATAACAAATTAACAGGAAAACACCCAAGTTGTACCAACAATAGTAAACTATTACTAGCCTATAACCACAAGGCCTACAATAAAGTATCCTGGTCAAATCAGTTCCTATCTCGGGTAATTCTTCAGAGCCCTATTTCTACTACCCCTGCTGTCTGTACCACGTCCATTACGGACACTATCATCACGATTACCACTGAAACCTCCAAGCTATGTTAGGCATAGGGTCGAAATAAGCATGGTATGCTTAGTGGACACCGTCGTATACACGCAAAGACGCACCTCCATTCACAGACGCACCGTGACTATCACTGTCAATAGACGATCGATCATAATCTCTAAAAGGATATTCTCCTTCAGAATCAGAATAGGCGAATACCCAAGCCTACCCAAGACTTCATCACACGTGAACGTTTTGTGTAGGCTTATTTCCGCTTCAATTTGTGCAAAACTATGGCCTGCATCGCTTCCGCGTCATTACAAATGCACGTCTTTGTGTTTATCGCGTGTAATACAAGTATTTCCTGAAAACTTTGTGCAGCGATTTTGGGTTTGAATCAAGCTTTGGATGTCTAGCAAATAGTGGAGGAGAGTACAAATGATATTTGGCACCGTACTTGGATCTATCGTCTATTTTAATCAGTATCGTTGTTTGTCGTAATTAAAAATACCCTCAAGGGCCGGATTACATTATTATTTTGACATATGCCAAATCCGGCCCGTGGGCCGGGAGTTTGAGACCCCTGGTCTACTATTAAACTATCATTACACTATCTATCTATTAAACTAGCTGTCTATCAACAACTTTTAAACTATCTACATTCAACTTTTAAACGGTCTACTTGTAATCTATCATTAAACTATCTATCTATTAAACTAGCTGTCTATCAACAACTTTTAAACTATACATTCAACTTTTAAACGGTGTACTTTTAAACTACCATTAAACCATCTATCTATTAAACTAGCTGTCTATCAACAACTTTTAAACTATCTACATTTAACGGTCTACTTTTAAACTATCAACTTTTATTAAGCTTTGCAACCACCATGTCTATCCTAGCATCACCGTAGTAACCATCTCTGTATTATCTATTTTAACTACACATGATATTTTACATCACACCTTTTGCATTTTCATACACTGGTAATTCCTTGGAATTGCATTTCTAGTTATTAATATTATTCTATTAACAAAAAACAAGCTTATTTTCCCCTTATTCCACTGCTTGGTTGAATTTCCCATTGTCCTACGTAATTTAGAACGACCATTAACCGTATGTTATTTGCACACCTATGAAGTAGATCCATTTTTTTGGCCGTATCACACTTGTATATTAATTCGCCGAATTCGTTGTGAAGTTTAATTGAACTGTCACGTTGCATCCGAGCTGTAAAATGCAGACGTTCAGAACATGGCAACATTGGAGCATATGACGGAGGTGGCTTTTAGCTAGATGGATGACAGCAGGCTAAGTAAAATAGCGATGTTTCAAAGCTAAAGTTCAGAATCTTGGAATACGCCCGCTTGACAACGAGAGATAGAACTAACGTGTCGTCCATTATCCCTTACATAGACTTTGCATTGGCACTATGACATCACAATGGGCTAATTAAATTGATTTACACCTGTATTAACTGCCAGCTGCTCAACTAGGCCCCCTCAAAGAGCCATTTAAACTGATTGCACCTGTATCAACGGCTTTCTGCTCAACTAGGCCAACTCTCTGTCTCTCCATTCTACAAGGATATAAGACACATTCCATCCAACTTTCTATCCATTCATCCTCTTCAAACCATTAATTCATCCACCCATTAAAGAAGCTCTATGCAACAATTTTAGCAAAAATGACCTTAATTATGCAGGTTGAGTCGTTCTGATGGTTCTACAACACTTTTTGGGTCGTTTGGTGGGTGCTTCGTCTCCCCCTAGTGCTTCTCCATGGAAAAAACGAATATGCAACTTTCTGGTCCCGGACTGAAGAAATCCGGATGTGACTCAGCGGAAGTATCCAATCGCGCCTCGAAAATGTAGTCAGATTGTAATTTCTAAAAAGACTGCAAAACGGACGACGACTTGGCTTTGTTGCTGTTGAAATTGTAAGTAGCCTACCCTTGGGTGAACTTCGTTTTTGTAATGTGGTTTGATAGTCTCTTGAACAATGTGTTTGCTTGACCATTTTATTGTGAGCCCTGTATGTGTTTAGCTTTCTTGATGGCTAGCTCACTAGCTAGTGGGGGTTTAGCGTAGCAGTCACTTGCTACTGAAGCTGCAGGGGGAGCTGTGTCGTTAAAAATGCGAGCCCAAATCCGGTGAAAACCCAGAAACAGCATAAGAATAACCAGACCTGCATAGGGCTTCTTTAACACAGATCAGAGAATGTCTAATAGGAAGAGAATTGGCACTCTCTGGTTACTTCCGGTTTCAGACTGACTGCAGTAACATTCGGGGGCGCTGGCAGGCAAGTGCAGAATGCAGTTATTGATTTTTCTCTAGACAAAGCTTATACCTACTGAGCTCAGTTAAAATACACGGACGCATTAATTGAAGTTTGATTTTCTTTAAACAATGTAGAACAATGGTAAAGGACCAATTAATAAGTAACAATCGTTCCATGTGGTAAAAATGTAACCTTAAATTATCATTTATATTTTCCAAAATGTATTTAGGCTACTTGCGCTTTGCTGTTTGTTCAGCCTCCTGTTCCTCTCGCGGATTTCCGCCCCGAGCCTGCACATTACAATTTTTTTTATCGCTATTGTCTCCAATAGACTGCCGTGCTGAGGGTGTGAGGTAAACAGGGTGTTGAACACCCCCAGACTGCCCAGAGTCCTTTCCATGTTCCATGTCCATGTTTTGTGATGTTGTTGTAAGGCCAGAAAGTGTCTATCCCCCCAGAATTCCCCCTCCAAAAGCTGGAAAAAATGTTCCGATGGCTTCATGGGGTTTGCCGATGCCGTGCATTTTTTGGCCTCCAGGAAGGGGTGGTCCACACTTGCTGCATAGGTGTGGTCCTGATGTCGGTCACCCAACAGCAGCACCTCGCAGTGTGGACAGGCCTGGATTATTTCCTCCTGCTGGAGGACCCTGACAAGCCAGCCAGCGACATAGAACAGGCCCTCCTCCTCGATGCAATCGCCAACAGTCTACAAGTAAGAGAAAATAAAGTGTTACATTGAATATGAGCATTAATATGAGGATGATCATATGTGAATGTCTGGTCCATGTGATTTATGACTGTAGCAGTGTGTCAATATAGTGTTTTGTGTTGTAGAGATGACCTTATCCTCCACAATGTCCGACATCAGCACCAGTTCTTCGTCCTCTATCTCTGTCAGTGAGGTAGGGAGTGCTAGTGAGGTCACTGGAGCTGTTGTGGAAAAGGTGGTGGAAGAGGTGGAGGGGATTGCGTCCTCTGACACTGTGGCTAGGAGGGTTGTTCCATCATCCACCTCACAGTTGGATGCAGCCGATGTTGAAAGGGCAGGTATGATATTGGAAACACTCAATCCCCTGAGCGCTGCGGTGAACTCCATCGCACTTGGATTATATTTATGGCCCCCTTTGCCCCGAATCAAGGAGAATAGGTTCTAACAAAAAGAAGCAGGTGGTCAAATCCTAGTTTTCAGCTTTTAATTTTATTAACTTTTTATTTGAAATGTAATTGTGTGTTGCACTACCTCAATGCAGTCCTGATTTAATTTCAAGGTGCACAGATACTTCATCCCGGCATGCATCTGTGCACCTCTATGTGGACACTCCATACATTCCGTGCTGGGGCGGGTCATAGTCATAGTGGGGTTAGTGGGGTGGTCGTAGTTAATCGGGTGTAGTTAGTAAGTTGTATGTTTGTGAAGTTGAGGAGCTATTTTTTGGCATAATTACCTAGAATTTAGCACATCAAAGAGGTGATTTAATTTGGCTACAAAGTCAGCTGTATCTTTTGCCTCTGCTGGCAGTCTCTGCAATGTTACCATCGCAGAAATGCCTGGGTCACAACAGATACGACATTGAATAGGGGGCAGGGGCGTGCAGAGACTTTTGAAGGGGCAGGGGCTCAAATTTAAAAAAAGGGCACATGGAACAAAATTTTCAGAAAATGATAGGTCTTTTCGGTTTTCATTAGGCTATTGTCTACATAGAGATCATAGGCTATAAGGCTACATCTTATTGATTAAATTGAAAGCTAATTTTAATAGCCTAGAAATCTAGACGCACCCTAGCGGCAGCAAATATGTTATTGCCTAGTCTGGCTTGTCAGGCTATAATTTTAATGTTTATCACAATGAACTACCACCATTAGCAAGCTGGTGTCTTGCAGATTCACGTGCTGTGCTGTGCGTGTGGCCACTGAGTGAAATAAGCGTAATGTAGCCTACTGTAAACAGAGAACGACGTGTGGAGTTGGGTTAGTTAAACAACTACAGTAGCCTATGTCGTCGGGTTATGACGATTTAGAAAAGGTTTGCCTACTCTGTTTTATGAACTAGGTCTACTAACCTAGTTAGTAGGTTCGAAGCTGCCAGGTTATTGAAATGGATGGACCAGGACCATGACATGGTTAAAACGGGTTTGATAGCCTATTCATTAAACATGAAACAACTTTAAACATTTTATTCTTTATCTCTAATCTGAATACTATTGCATGTTCAGATAGGCTAACTGCTAAGTGACCTTACCGTGCTCCCAAACGTCTCCTGCAGCACTGTGCCTGTGTGCACCTTCTGAGAGTTCACTGAATGTATGACGTCAATTAACTCAGAAAATTTTTATTTTTGTAAATTTGTAATTTCACAAACTATTAATGACATTTTAGCGAATATTCACGTTGGAACTAGCGGAAGTATTACACATTTTAAAAAGTAAAAAACGGGTCTTGTCAAAAGGGCACTTGGACATCAAAGGGGCAAAAGGGCAGGTGCTAGAGCCCCTGTAGCCCCCCTTCTCTGCACGTGCCTGATAGGGGGTCAGTATCACATTACAATCTGCAGTTTGTTATTGAAGAAAAGTTTTTGAAAAGATGGATAAACTTTACCAGCAAAGACAGTGTGCCTAAACATCTGCGTAGCCATACTGACGCACATCTTAGAGAATGCGGGCAGGTGGATGTGACTCTCGGTTAGCTTGACATTAGGGCTTCCCTGGTCACATATGACTGCCTGCACCTTTGAAATTGGTTAATACCTTTTGTCAATACAAGGTTGGAGTGGAAGTCCACACAAGGCAGTAATGCATTTGTTAATGTTGCTATTTAAAAAAAAAAGGTGGCCAATGGCATCTTTAATGACGGCCGCAATTTCCTCTGCTGCCTTTGAGCTAGGGGAAAAGAAATATCCTATGGTCTGTTCAAAAGACATGGTTTAGGTAAATGTGTTTGAATATACACAGCAATATCTAAACAAATGTTTTTCTAAAGTATGGCTTGCCTGCTTCCACTTCCCCAAAATGCCCCTAGCCATGACGACCATTGCCTGCTTGGCAGCAGCTCCTGATGTTGATGCACCATAAATGGTGTCATTTCTTCTGTCATAATCAAATTGTTTTTTGATTGCCATCTCGTCCAGGACTACTGCACTGCAAAAAATGAATTCTAACCAAGTGTTATTAATCTTATATTAAGATTAAAAAATCTATTTGGTATTGTTTTTAGTATGAAAAGACTTACCTAGCGCCCTCTCAAAAGAACATTTTGACTTAATTTAAGAAGACTTTGACTTATTTTAAGTCTTATCAAGACAAATTTGCTCAATGCACTGGCAGACAAA
This sequence comes from Alosa pseudoharengus, assembly GCF_046254945.1. Classification (NCBI taxonomy): domain Eukaryota; kingdom Metazoa; phylum Chordata; class Actinopteri; order Clupeiformes; family Clupeidae; genus Alosa; species Alosa pseudoharengus. The sequence goes on along the minus strand of NW_027468674.1, from coordinate 35,212,603 downwards.
TTTGCTTGTTTTTAGGACAAATTTGCTTAACGCACTGGCAAAGAAATATCCCACACATCCAGTGACATAACGCCTAAGCGTTCTTGTAGAGGGAAGAGCAAATATCGTCTTCAGTTGACGATACGCCTTTGGACTGCTGTGTAAAAGCTGCAGCCCCAGATCTCTCATGTTCCGGTCAAACCTTCTTCCTCTATCTTTTTTCCCTGCCTCTGACAGCTGTGCCTTAATGAAATTCCGGCAGCCCTCAGGACACCTCTGGAGCATCTCAGCCATATTTTCATGGGGACTACGGAAGAACAAGTAGATTTTAAGATTCAAGATGCATTCCCTTTTTGTTAAATCAAGGGTTTATAATTCTAAACACAGCTTTTTCTTGCCATTTATTGACATTACTTGGGTTTTTTAGGCCTGGCAGCTTGCTTCCTTTTCCTCTGTTTTAGCCTTTCCAGCCGTGGAAGGCGGGCCTCTAGTTGTTTAATTCTCTGTAATAACAAAAAGGCATCCTGTATGTGTGCCTGTGATAATGCTACAGTCACAATCTTGAAATTGATGATCAGAACATCACCTGGTCCTTTTGTTGGAGACTGCTGAGTGGAATGGTCACCTGAGTCTGAGCCTGTTCTTTTTGCCTCCATTTGACTCATTATCTGTACCTTCTGCGCTCTCCTCTGTCCTTTCCTCTATCTCAACTGGTGTCCCTAGTCTCCTCTGTCCTTTTCTCTATAATCTCTGGTGTCTCCTCTGTGTGTCCCTCTCTCTGTGTCTATTATATCCCTCTCTTCTTCCTGTTCCTCAGATTGTCTCTGCTTAGCGTTTGAGAATTGAATCAGTCAATTAATATCAAAGGATCAGTTAAAGTTAATTAATTTAATGTAATGTAAATGTAATTTCATGGTCTTGTGTCTTAATTATTTGTATGGTCTTGGCCCCAGTTGTCATTGTTACCTTCAGTTTTTTTCCACCTTTTTAGAGGTGGGGAGGCAAGTGGTGGCGGGTTGTCGCAATCCACCAATGTAGGGATGGCATCACTGGTGAGTGCCGCCTTTCCATTGTGCTATTTGAAGCACACAGCACAATGCATCAGTAATTGTATTAATTATTGTATTATTTTTTATTTAAATTGTCATTTCCTTCCAAATGCACAACTCACTTTTACAAGGAAGCATTTCTTAAAATGCATTTCACATACAACATATCCTCCCTGCATTAAGTCCTCGTGTGACATGGAGAGTCTGAGGTCACTTCGTATCATGTTAATGAGCCATTTCTTTCTCCTGAAAATTGAAACCTGGATTAGAATCATAATTTTCCTTATCTACATACATGGTTCTTCACTAGCAGTTTGCTCCTTTTTTATTGTTGAACCACCTTTGTGTTACAGACTTCATGGCCTTTATTTACATCATCACACACATACATCACTCCTGAATTATTTAATTGTAGTTAGTCTAGTGTTGTTGTGTAGTTAGTCTAGTGTTGTAGTATAGTAACCTATCCTATAATTTTTCATTTTTGTTGACTTCATTGACTTTATTTACATCCTACTACGCATAGTTAACAATCTCCTCCTGTCTGCTGACTCTGGTTCACTTAACATTATTATCATCCTTGACCTTAGTGCTGCTTTCGATACCATCAACCACAATGTTCTAATCTCCCGTCTGTCTGCTATTGGTGTTTCTGGCACAGCCCTCAATTGGTTTCAGTCATACCTCACCAACAGAGAGCAGTTTGTAACACTTGGTCCACATCAGTCCTCCAAGTCCCCTGTCACTCGTGGTGTCCCCCAGGGTTCTGTACTTGGGCCCCTCCTTTTTCTCATATACATCCTCCCTCTTGGCCAGATTATTCGCAGCCACGATCTTAACTTTCACTATGCAGATGACATCCAACTCTATCTTACCACTCCCTCTCCCTCTGACCCCCCACCACACTCCATCACTGACTGCCTCTTTCACTTAAAATTATGGATGCAAAACAATTTTCTCAAGCTCAACACAGACAAAACTGAAATTCTGCTGATTGGCCCTAAAACCATCCTCACCAAATCTCCCCGTCTCGCTCTCAACATTAATGGCTCACCTGTCCACTCTACCCCTGTTGTTAAAAACCTTGGCATTCAGCTTGACTCCACCCTTTGTTCCTCACATCAAATCACTCACTAAGACTGCTTTTTTTCACCTCCGTAACATTGCCCGCCTCCAACCCTTCCTCTCTGCTAGCGATGCACAGACTTTGGTTCACTCTTTCATTATGTCCCGCCTAGATTACTGCAACTCACTTTTCCTTGGTCTCCCCACTAAAACCCTTCAAAGACTACAATATATTCAAAACTCTGCAGCCAGGCTCCTCACCCATACCAGATAATCAGCTCACATCACCCCCATTCTCCATCAACTCCATTGGCAACCAGTTCCGTCCCGGATCAAATACAAAGTACTACTACTCACCTTCAAAGCCCTCCACACTGCAAAAAACTGCTTATCTAATAAAATCTAACCAAGATTATTAGTCTTATATCAAGATAAAAAAAATTAGTTTGTATTGTTTTCAGTATAAAGAGACTTACCTAGTAGCCTGGCTAGTGCCACCACTTCTCAATGAGACGTGGTCTGGGAACCAAACGTTAATTTTCTCGTATTTGAAAAAAATGCCCAGATCCGTTTATTGGGTGCCACGGATGTCTATCAAATGTGTCTGTGCATAGCTCATCATCGTCTTGCTTTCCCCCTTGTTCTGTGATTGGTCGCCTATCTCAGGCGAAAATGTGCTCCATGGTCTCCAGGCTGCCTTAGCAGCGTGAATCAAATCGCGTGCAAGGCAGCATGGGAACACCCAGGCTACTTACCTAGCGCTTTTTCGTGAAATCATTTGACTTAATTTAAGAAAAGTTTGACTTATTTTAAGACATCTCATCCTGAAAACAAGCAAATTTTTCTGCCAGTGCGTTAAGCAAATTTGTCCTGTCTTAATAAGACTCCTTAAAATAAGTCAAAGTCTTCTTAAATTAAGTCAAAATGATCTTTCGAGAGAGCACTAGGTAAGTCTTTTCATACTAAAAACAATACCAAATAGATTTTTTGATCTTATTATAAGATTAATAACACTTGGTTAGATTTCATTTTTTGCAGTGCACAACCTTGCTCCCCCCTACTGCGACCTCTTGACCCCTTACACTGATTTATGCTATGATCGATTAATGTTATTGAGCGGGATATTGACTGGATATTTTAAGGTTGTCATACCGTACCATGTATATAACACATTGAACATTGAACACAAGAATAGAAAAAATCAAATTCCATTTAAATAGCCATGTACTTTTTACAATACATATATAATGATATGAAAATGAAAGTGCCCGCAGGAAAATATAAATACAGTACGCAAAAATTAACTTAGACAGAAAGTCCTCCTTAAGTTAGAGGCCGTTTACACGACACCGCCGGGTGGATTTTCTCTTACCGCTTTCACACCTTTAACGACTCCGGCAAGAAAAAACCTCGCGTGTACACACAGAGGTGTAACCGGCTAAATGTGCTGTAGTGCATATGCCAGACCAGTCGATGGCGCCGCTGTGCAGAAGCTTCACGATAATTTTGCGTGATTCGCGTAGAAGAAAACATAGTTGAAACAGTTTGTTAAGCCAGAGAATGTCTAATAAGTGCTCTGGTTAAGCAGTCGCATGAAATAAGGAGACTACAGACAATTCGGTTTTCAATTCAACTGTTAAATTAATAAAGTTCATTTTCAAGGTATGCGACTGCTATGTGAAATTTCAAATGCTTAGCCTACGCATTGCATTAGGTCTGAGCACCACTGGAGAAAACACTAACATGCAGTAAGCTAATGTTTAACTAAGTTAAGCTAACGTGTGCTTCTAACTTAGCCACTAAAGGCTGATAGGCTACATTGTGCACATAAATCATGACAGGGGAAAGAAAAACATTTTAATATGATAAATAAATGGTTTGGTTTGTTTTGACAAGCAACATGTCAGGTCGAGTGCCGTGGCTGAGTTGAGAGGTGAGGCTATGTCGTCATAAAGTTGCCGGCTTCGCACCTGCAGGCGTCTACACGGCGAAAGTTAGCCGGCGGTTTCAAAAGTTCCCACTTCGGAAGCCGGTTTCAAAAGCTATCGGTTTCAGTCTCCTAAACTGCCGGCGTCGTGTACATGCAAGGCGTAACCGTTAACAAAACCTCACCGGTTTCACAAAAACCGGCGTCGTGTGCACGGCCTCTTAATGTTTCTGATTCTTCGTTGAATCAACGACAAGCAAGATAAAGAGATATATTTAGCGGTCAAGCTATAGACTCCCATTCAATCTGCGCTCGTCCGCGATCCCCTCCAGTGGAATTCTAATGGAACTGCAACCAAGATCGATACCAGGCTTATTTGGAAGTGCCAAGGCTCTCCGTAGACGGGCTCTGCACAGATTCTAGTAATTAGCTGTGGGCTACACTACGAATCTCGATTACTGGGTTAGCGAGGTATGTTGTGCTCAAAGCCAGGGTATGCTGTGACACGGAAGTGACTCTGCTTCAGCGTCGCTGTATCCCCATGGTGTCTTTATGCTGTCAACCAAACCTGGTCGGGAGCAGGTTATGTTCATGGAGGTATTATATATAACTGGAGAGAGTGACTAAGTCCCGCCCTCCATACAAATGAATGGTGGAGGCTAGGCTAGTAAATCCGGCCAATTCATAGTCAACGCCATCTTGAACACTGGGGTTCGGATCCATCGCCAGTCGGCTCTGACCATGCGCCAAGTTACAAAGCTGGAAATGACGCATGGACCAACGTCGATTTTTATTGGATATTCTGTAAAAAGAGAGTCGTCCTCCAGTAAGAGGGTGGCGATAATGCACATAAAGTCCTTGCCTCATAACAAGAAGAAGAAAAAGTTGCTCGGGAACGCGCATGGAGTCCGAGTGGAGTCGCCCTGAAGCGCAACTTAATTTCATTGGATAACACAGCGGCTCTAACTAAGAGCGGTCTGCCTGCTGTCCTGCTGCAAATATGCATTTGAACATGACGTGAAATATCCGTAGTCGAACGGGGTCATCCCTATGTTCCCCGGGTCCTATGTTCCCCGCTACCGGGGAACATAGGACCCTTTTTTGAAAAAAGGGTCCTATGTTCTGTGGTGATTTTATCTAGACATAATAATAATACTTGTGTGTGTGTGTGCTGGTTTATTGGAAACATTCCATTTACTACTAAATACTAAGGTGTTGTTTGTGCAACTGTTATGCAACATTTACTGGAAGTCATGAGACTGAACTGTCAAAGGCTAAGAGTGAAAGTAAACAAGACAGGGCCTGGGAGAGAAAGGTACTTGCCAGAAGGGCATAAATAGAAGGGGCTAGCAGAAGAGGAGATGCAGGGACCTTCCAGAGAGGGGAAGTGAAACCAAAGTTGGAATGACACATAGAACCAAATCAAAACATACCCTGCCTGGCAACAGATTACACATAGAACTTGATCACATGTATTCTGCCTAGCAACACACATTTTTTAATGTTTGTATGAGAAGGAGTTTCCACCAATATCTCAAGTCCCAAAACGTTCTGATTGGCTAGAAGGGGCCTGGTGACGTTCCTGGTGATAGGAACGCCTCTCAGGCCCCTGAGAGCATAAAAGAGAGAGCTCAGGCACATTCAGATCAGATCTCATCGTGGTAGCAGCTGCCACTCATCACTCTATTGCCTGGCGGTTCAGTCCTGACGCTGTTTGGATTGTATTCTCACTGCAATACGGTGAATAAAGGATCAACAGTCTTCAGCATTTCTCGTCTTGGTGTTCTCCTTCGGGTCTTTGACATCAGAGTGCTAGTTGGATTGGAGGTTTCGGGAAGTGGATAATTTCCACGACAGATCCCCGCTGCTTCCAAGACTGCAGCCGCACGGCAAGGCGCGGGTTGGTAAAGTGCTGTCGCGCGTGTTTGAGCTCCGAGTCGCCTCTTCTTGGAGGAAGAGCGCATGTTTGAATCTGCAAGCACGTTCACTAATGAACATTTCTTGACGAAGCTGGCCTATCTTAGCGATATATTTGATATATCTTAGCGATACATTTGAGTTAAATGTCCAGTTACAAGGCAAAGACAAGCACCTCACCTAGCAAATAAGATTAGGCTACTGCATTCACCAAAAAAAACTTGAGTACAGGCGCCTCGATCGCGACAGTATTATGCCTTTAAGATTTCTGAGCGAAATCGCTGAAACGTCTGATTGGGAGGCACTCTTGTGATCCCATGTATTAAACAGTAGGCCTACATCACATCCCTGCAAAGTTTATTTCAAAAATATTTCCCAACCAGCAGTGCTCAGTATGACTGGATTATGGATCCATTTAATGCAGCATGTTGGCATTTCATTGAATATATTGTACAATGCTGTATAATGGCCAATGCTAATATGTTGCTGGAAAACAGAAATATGTGTGTTATGTAGGCTATTTATTTATTATTATATCTGCAGCACCAGCTGATTTTAACTCTGTTGAAGAGGATATATTTAGAACTTGTCATTATTTCAATAAATTTAACAATTTTAAGCTTGACCTACCACTTTCTTAGAGCAATGAGGGACAGGTGGGGCTCGAGAATGCCCCCTCAAAGTGGGGAATGAAAGAAAAAGTTTGAGAACCACTGATCTAGTTTGTTAACTACCACAGTCACGAGTTAGGTCGCGATAGTCTGTGTCATTTTTAAAAAGTGGGTCCCCAGAAAAAAAGTTTGAGAAACTGTTAAATCTAGCCGAGTCTGCATGGCTTCAGTCCCAAGCTTGTCATTGTCTTTGCACTTGGCATGTCATTGTTGATTCTTACTGTACAAGAGGTAAGGGAGGTGATCTATAGCCTTTGGTTGAGCTGTCGGAAGAATGGGATTAATTTTAATGGAACAAAGAGATATCAAACTATACTGGGCTGTAGACCCAAAGGGACATTTTTTGATTATTGACGAGTCAGACCAAAGGGGCTTCGGAGCAACGCGCAGTCCCCCCTGTAGCGTGCCAGCGAACGGAAAAATGAACAAAACAAACCAATTAGGCTAAATATCAACTTAAAAAAGCATGTAGTTGTAGCGCGTTTCTTCTGTGAGAGGTGCAGCTCGTGTACGTTGCTGTCCTCAATTTAGTGCCGAAGCGGACAATGCGACGTTACCTAGAATGTTAACTTTGAACTCGTTATATTCAGTAAAGAAGCACAAGTAAAACCATTGTAGGCCTATGTTATAAAACATTTTCTTCATCTATTCTTTTACTCTGCTATACTCAACGTGGAAGTAAGGAAAATCGCCCTTCTGGCTTGCGTCAATATTGCACCGTGCGCATATGTGTGGTCTACCTGGTGTGCTATGGCAAGCAACATTGATAGAAAAATACACTTTGCTACCGTTTGTGCACGAAATGTGCACTCGCAAGCATATCTCATGCAATTTCCGTGGTTAGATACAAGGCGGGGAACATAGGACCCTTTTCTACAAAAAGGGTCCTATGTTCCCCTGTCCCATACAAATAGCGGGGAACATAGGACCCGGGGAACATAGGTACGCTCCCAGTCGAACTATAAATAAACTATTCGGTTTTTAGTGCCAAGTGTAGCGCATTTTTACAGTCTATGATTAGTTTGTTTTTTTATTTTATTGTTTGCCATCTCATAGCGGGTGCTGTAAATGTATTCTAGCGTTGGCCCATGACCAAATCAAGCCAATAATAGCCAGTAGCCACAATAATGACTGGAGCCAGAGCCCTCAATAGCCACCCTGTTTTGAAAATAATAGGCCTATTGAAGATATTCAATATTATTGAAGATAGTATTGAAGATAACGCACAGAACGGTCAGCCTGAGCGGACAATTACGTCCCCAACTCATCTAAAATGTGGTGTCTTTACTTTGAGTTGTAGGCTACACCGCAGATGGTAAAGTAACGGTTAAAGACAATGTTGTCTGCGGACTCCGCAAAAAACAGTTTACTTACGCATCCACGACATCCAATCTTCGCGCTCAGCTGTGGAGTTACCATCCAAATGAGGCAGCGGTGTCAGAGGCACAGTAGACGGCCAGAGCATCGCCAGGCGTCCAACATCGTATGATTGCATACTTTCCGTAAATCCTAAATTATGTCCAGGGTCTGCTATTTACTTTTGGGAACCTTGTGTTTGTTTAACCGCATTATGTCCAGGGTCTGCTATTTACTTTTGGGAACCTTGTGTTTGTTTAAACTGTGCTATATAAATAAAGTGGATTGGATTGGATTGGATACTTAGGCTGCAAAGCACAGGTATTTATTTGAGGTAGGCTTATTCGAGGCAGACCTTTATTTCTTACATTGTACGTTATTGTGAGACATGCGTTTTGTTTGGAGCGGCATACCAGGCTATCAAACGCAGACGATTTTCGGTTTTGGTATGGAATTTAATTAACTTTTTGACTTTTATTATATAGTTAAATGTTGAGACTGATGGGCATTTAAATCTAGAGGGTAGGCCTATTTGATGATCACTGTAAAGTTTCGTGTAGTTGAAAAAGTGTTGGAATTTCCAGCTGTTTATTGCGAGACAAGGCCTTTCCTTCATTCATTGAACGTGCGCTGTGCTCTAATGGAAACCTTATTGCATAGCGAAGTAGCCTACATTGAGTTTTTTTTTAAATTATGCATGGTTTACTTTTTATTAAATTCGTAGGCTGGAATGCCTCGCGGCAATAATTGTGTTTAAATGTAGTAGCCTAGTGCTTCAGCCTCTGGCAAGCTCCAAAGGGGGCGGCTATAGGTTGAGAGCAACGTGTTGAAGACCCATGGTGTAACGAGACAAGGTCTTTAGGCCGCTGTTGTGTAATTTATTGTCTTTAATCATGTTTAGGCTATGTTTGTTCGGGACAAACAACAACGAAACAAGATCAATACAATTTAATTTATTTGTTTATTTGTCATATGATGGATAAACAACCATAATATGCACGTCTTCTCATAGGATCCTCAAGAAATACGCACTGAATAACGTTTGGCTGTAGCCGCCGGATAGGTACCCGCCCACCAACATGTACGCGCATGAGAGCTCGTGCCCAACACGGATTTTCGTGCATGGAGCTGGTTCCAAATGCTCCATGCAGCGGCATATTTGAAAATGGCGTATGCTAACATGCCGAAGCTAATCTGCACGCTCTTGACCCCCTGGTTATGTTAGAGAAGCCCTATGCAGGTCTTGTTATTGTTATTTAACACTTCTAAATTTGCTAAATTTGCTAAATGAACCCTATATTTTTCAGTAGCCATAGGTGTGTAGATTTGAACAAAATCTGGTTTGGTCCTTAACGGGAGCATTTACTGCCTGAAATATCCGATTTTGTTTACCACGCTTGGAGTTATAGTGCTGGCCTGATGGGTCGCCTATTTACGCCGTTTCAACGGCACATGAGCGGTTAGACCAAGAATTCTCGTCATGAAATTAAAATTCCACTGGAGCTTCAAGCGGATGTGTACAGGCAGCCTTACAACACTGTTTACAGCTCTTCGAGTCACGGTAAAATGTCATTTTTGGTACATAGCTAATTTAGATACACCTATGGTGTGGGTGCTTGCGTTTCTTTAGGAATCTGCAGTCTTGGTTTGTATAGAAATGGATATTAAGTGACACATACACGCAAGGCGATGGAAATACAGGACCGACGGTAATAGGGGGAGTTCCGATAGCGAGCTAGCCATCAAGAAACCAAGCTAAACACATACAGGGCTCACAATAAAACGGTCGAGCAAACAAATTGTTTAAGAGACTATCAAACCACATTACAAAAACGTAAAAGTTCACCTACTTACCATTTCAACAGCAACAAAGCCAAGTCGGAGTCCTCTTAGAACTCTTGCAGTCTTCTTAGAAACTACAATCTGACTTTTCGAGGCACGATTGGATACTTCCGCTAGCCTGGCTAGCGCCACCACTTCTCAATGAGACGTGGTCTGGAAACCAAACGTTCATTTTCTCGTATTTGAAAAAAATGCCCAGATCCGTTTATTGGGTGCCACGGATGTCTATCAAATGCGTCTGTGCATAGCTCATCATCGTCTTGCTTTCCCCCTTGTATTGTGATTGGTCCCCTATCTCAGGCGAAAATTTGCTCCATGGTCTCCAGGCTGCCTTAGCAGCGTGAATCAAATCGCGCGCAAGGCAGCATGGGAACACCCAGGCTATACTTCCGCTGTGTCACATCCGGATTTGTTCGGACCGGTGTTATACGGTAACTGGCTTTCATGTTACCTGGCTGGACTGTTTACGTAACCGCCCCCTTCTTTTGCAGATGTGTTCAGCTGGTGATTTAGCCTCCGATTACTGGTCGCAGATTCGTTGGTTTAACTTAAGTTGAAATAGAAATGTTTGTGATGCTCCACTTTGTTGTTTAATAAGTTGGTAAACTAGTTATTAGCCGTAGTGGGTAGGGTAGTTGATATTGTTTTCATTACGGCTGTCTGTTTAATTGAGCTTAGACTGGCCTTGGTGTCGTGAGTTTTTAGAGGGGGTGGTTTTCCGCGTGATCAATTAGGAGTAGCATTTAAAGTGGTTATATTGCTGGAGCGTCAGCGCTCGTGTGCAGCCGTCCTCGTGTCAAGACGAATCGAGTCTACCTGTGACAAGTCCACCGAGCAAGGACACAAGCAAGGCACCTCTCAGATAAGTTCCACTCTTGTCTCACCTTGTCTTGTTAGTTGACAATCCTTCTAATAATGTGCCTTCAACATATCCCTGTATCCGGTCAGGTTAATAAGCGCACTGGTGTTGAAAGGCAACAATCAGTTCAGCAGGCTTGTCCTACTTTTTCTGTAGGGTTGTGGAATTGCCAATCTGCAGTGAATAAAGCGGACTTCATTCCTGCTCTGGCCTCACAGTTATCGCTTCAATTGCTTGCGCTTACAGAGACGTGGATTAGGCCGGAGAATACTGCCACACCTGCAGCGTTGTCGACCAATTATGCTTTTTCGCATACCAGTCGTTTGTCTGGTGAGGCGGGACAGGCTTTCTCGTCTCTGATGATTGGAGGTTTACACAGTTGCTGCCTGCTCAGGTCCACAACTGGTTTGAATATCATGCCATCATGATAACTGGCCATACAAATTATACTTGGTGGTTATTTATCGCCCTCCAGGACAACTTGGGAACTTTGTGAATGAGTTGGACATTCTACTGTCTGCTATTCCAATGGATGCATGCCCATTATTAATCCTTGGCGATTTTAATATTCATTTGGATAACTCGTCTTCAATTGACTTCCTGTCCTTACTCTCCTCATTTAATATCACACGTGTCCACAGTCCTCCTACGCTGGTAAAGATCTTGATTTAATTCTGGTACGTAACTGTAATACAGACAACGTTTTGGTTAATCCATTACATGTATCGGATCATCACTTTATCAGATTCTCTGTGCGTCTCCTGGATAACCCAGCAGCTCCTCCTCCGACAATTTTGTTCTGGCGTAACCTCAGAAGCCTCTCAAGTGACATTAGTAACATCTGCTTTACCTACTCCTAGCTCATTCTTGGCACTTGATGTTAATGACGCTACAGAGACTCTCTGCTCTACACTGGCATCTTGTCTGAATGCAGCATGTCTTTCCTCAAGACCTACTCGTTCTAAACCTCGTCATCCATGGCTGACGAACAGTATAGTCTCCGTACGAAAGGCACTTAGAGCTGCTGAGAGGAAATGGCGTAAATCCAGAGATGGAAATGATCTTAGTAACTACCAGTCATCCTTTTCATCCACTGTTACACTTGCAAAAAAGGCATTCTATCAAAGCAAGATTGAGAGTGCCACTGACAGTAGAAAACTTTTTTCTACTTTCAAATCTCTTCTCAATCCTCCACCACCACCATCAACTACTTCACTGTCAGCAGATGACACTGAAAAAGTTGCTAAAATAAGTGCTCAGTTTGATGCTCCTATAAGGAGGGCTTTGCCTTGTGTTAGTATGACCGCATCATTGGACTCTTTCTCTCCTCTTGATGAGGAAGCAGTCTCTCAATTGCTTCAGCGAAGTCGTCCAACAACATGCCCATTAGATCCTGTCCGGTCCACTCTTCTACAGAGTATCACACCCGCTGTTTTACCAGCAATCACACATGTATTTAATGCTTCACTCAGTTCTGGAATAGTTCCTTACTCTTTTAAACAGGCTAGGGTTACACCTCTGCTAAAGAAAAGTACACTTAATCCAACTGAGGTGAAGAACTACAGGCCTGTCTCCCTTCTTCCTTTCTTGTCAAAGGTTTTGGAGAAAGTGGTCTTCAAGCAAGTTTGTGACTTTCTTCATCAGAAAAATCTACTAGACCCTATGCGGGTTTCAAGAGTGGTCATTCTACTGAAACTGCTCTTCTGTCTGTGACTGAAGCATTGAGAGTAGCTAAGTCCTCTGCTCAGTCATCAGTATTAATTCTACTAGATTTATTTGCAGCCTTTGATACTGTTAAAGCAACACCAAAGAGTTTTTTGTACCTTAAAATAATGTTTCCAAAATTGTTTCCGTGGTTCATCAACTCGTAACAGGGTGAACAGCACTTCCGCATTCGCTTCGCGGCCCTCTATCGGCTATAACCGCACTATGTAAGTTTGCCAGATCGGGTAGCGGGTTTGTAGTTCGATGGAATAAGACATAAGAAACTACAAATTTGACTTGCAAGATGTCGCAATACACCGTACTTTCATAAAAATCGTGCAACATATTCTACCTTGTCTATGGACATCGTTATTCGCAAAGCCGTTGCTGGATAAACAAATAGTGTGCGTGCGACAGAGGAAAAGTTCTTTGGTGTTGCTTTAACCATGACATTCTCCTATCTATACTATCTGAACTAGGAATTTCTGGAAAAGCTCTTGATTGGTTTGAATCTTACCTTAAAGGGCGTTCTTTCAACGTGTCTTGGCAGGGACAGGTATCTAAGTATCATGACCTCACCACAGGTGTGCCTTAAGGATCAGTATTAGTACCCTTGTTTTTCTCTATTTACACCACTTCCTTAGGTGATACCATTCGCTCTCATGGATTTGACTATCACTGTTATGCAGACGACACTCAACTTTACCGGTCTTTCCCACCTGATGACTCTAGTGTTTCCCACCGGATTTCTGCATGCCTTAAGGATATTTCAGCCTGGATGAAAGATCGGCACCTTCAGCTTAATCTCTCAAAAACAGAGTTTTTGGTGTTTCCAGCTAAAACAGCTATTCCCCCACAGATTAACATCCAGCTTGACTCAACTTCACTGACTCCAACTAGACCGGCACGAAACTTGGGCGTTGTAATTGATGACCGACTTAACTTCTCTGAGCATATAGCTTCTATTGCAAAATCATGTCAGTTTATGCTTTACAACATTAGGAAGATCAGACCTTAACTGACACAAGATTCCACACAACTTCTTGTTCAGACCATGGTCATCTCTAAGCTGGACTATTGTAATTCACTATTAGCTGGCTTACCCGCTTGTGTAACAAGATCATTACAGCTGATTCAGAATGCTGGAGCACGCCTGGCCTTCAATCAGCCAAAGAGGACACATGTAACTCCTCTCCTAGTTACTCTCCATTGGCTCCATATAGTAGCCAGAATTAAATTTATATCTCTGACACTAACTGGATCTGCTCCTAGTTATTTTAATTCAATAATCAAGCCTTACATCCCCAACCGCCCACTGCGGTCTTCTGGTGAGCCTCTGTTGTGTCGACCAGTCATGAAAACTGGGTCTAATTCCAGACTCTTTTCTTCAGTGGTTCCATGTTGGTGGAATGAATTGCCCAGTGCTCTCCGTTCCTGTGGTAGTTTTGGGTCGTTTAAGAGGGGTCTAAAGACATTCCTATTCAACATATACTTAGTTGTTTAAGCGCTTATGTGTTATGGTTTGTATAATGTTGTTTTATTTCAATTGGGCTGTTAATTCATTTGACATTATTAAGTGTGCTTGCAAAGCAGCACACTTATTGTTCTTCTTAAGTTTTATTATTATTTTTCCCGTCTCCCTAATTTTTTGTCAGCCCTAGCGCCTAGGCCCTTTGAGACAGAGACACCGTTCCAACTTTAAAACGTCCGGTCAGTACCGGTGTAAGTTGGTCGCGAAGATGACGTCAGGTGGGCATGCCGTTCGTCCGCCATATTGGATTGAACAGAAAGCTAAACTAAATTTTCACAGGTCACAAATTTGGTCCGAACGCCACGAAACTTGACGTACATTATCCTTGGACCAAGCCTCACAAATGTTAGCGGAAGGATTTTTGATTTTCGAAAGCGTTTGCCTGTCACAGCCAAACGAAATTGGCGGCGAAGCTCCGAAACAGGAAGTCGTCCATATCTCAGGAACACGGTCACATATCGATACCAAATTTTGTATATGAACTGGGGACTCCAGTGTGAGGGTGCATAAGCTAAAAAAAAAAGAAATATTCCAAAAGTTTCCATCATTTGGCAAACCACCCACAGGTATTTGATAACTCACCATTCACCTTTTCACCATTCACCTTCTATCACAATGCCTTCCAAGTATGCTCAATGTCTCTGGGCAGCCACAACGTCTCCGGGCAACCTTGCCCAATCATGAAATCCTTGCTCTGCCATGGGATAGTATGGACTTACGAACTGAAATAGCAAGGAGAACAGTAGCTATATATAGCTTACATAATAGAGTTGTTTTCACATTGACGGTATTCAAATTACATTTTTCATTATTGTTACATATCATGATGGGAGAGTATTATTAAAAATGTTACAAGTATGCAAATGCATATGTTTACGGGCATTTAGGTTTTACTGTGTTGTTTTGTTGTAAAGACATGCAAGGCATTCTGGGCCATGTAATAGACAAAGCAGTGGTCGGCAGCGTTAACTTGATTTCCTGTATTAATATGAATAGGTGTTTCTGTAAACCTAGGGACAATAAACAGCTATCTCTGTTACAAAAACGAGCTGGTAATCGCCATTGAAGAGGGAACTATGATAAAAAGATTGTTTTCCTAAAAGCATGGAGTTGACGAAAGAATAAACAAGCGTCACGTTAATGTTAAATAGCCTACCTATCTGAACGCTAGGTGGCAGCGTTGTATTACATTTCACTAGTGTAGCCTACTTGAAATACGGTGTGAGATTCACAAGTAAGGAAGGTGCAAATATTATGTCATTTATCATGGGAAATTATTGGAAATGTTATTTCTTGTTTATCCTAATTGCAAACCACACACATCCATTCGGAATCACACGTACACATTTAATAATGAAAGACTATCATTTCGTTTATTTGATGTCGCCTAGCAACACAGCCTTCAGAGCAAAGATTCTAGAACAGGGCTTCAGAGAGACACGTTTTGAGTTTGTGGCCAAGAACCTAAAATATCGGTTTCCATGTGCTGGATGGTGTGCGTCCTTTATGAAAGTAAGTGTTTTATACAGTTAACGTTACAGACATAATGAGTCATGTTGTAGTGGTCAACATAAATGTGCCCCTTCTGTTATTAGAATGCTAAGCGGAGAATCATGCTAAGCAGAGATTTAGTATCATTAATTTCTTGTGTGGCTAGCTATAGGGAGATGTATGTTGCTAATTGGGATTTATGTTGTTTAGGTAATGCCATGGTCATTTGATATGAGATGCTTGCACTCGTAACTTCGTCACGTGTAACTTTAGGACTGCTATTTTTTTTTACTAACAGTAATTCACGAAGCACTTTAGCCCTAAAAGTAGCACCTACGTCTGTGACAGCTTAAAAGAAGTGGCAAGGACTCCTAACGCGATGTTTTGAAATGCGTCTACTATTGTCTCGAGCTTCCAATCGCGAGGGAACTTGCATTGTAGGCATAACTAAGGGATGCAATAACACCACCAACAACCAAAACGAGCCTACTCATTGTCAACATGTACATGAAATGTAACGTTTCATGTGAATCAAACGTTGATTTACAGAACGTGGTTTAGAGTAATATGAATTAAATATAAATATGTACAGTGTATTAGCAGTTATCTCATACAATAAGTAGAATAATGTAGGCTATGTAGATGTAGCAGTAACATTATAATAGTAGAAATAATAATATAGATATATGCAGTGTATTAACAGAATATAATAAAACAGAATAAATATGGATATTCAATATGACAAATATATAACAGATATGTACATAACATACAGCTATGTGCCGTGTGGAAACAGTGTCATTGTAGTGCAGAAACAACATTATAAGAGTAGTAAGAATAAGTTAATGTGCAGGATGAATAGTATAAGATCAGTAGAATAACTGTATAAATGTAATTACAGTAGGCCTATGTACATTTGTAAATAAATAGAAAACTATGGGTGAGAGGGATAAATTAATTTTATTTAATCGTAAAAGTAAATTGCATTCAATTAAATTGCCATTAAAAATCTTTCCAGTAGGCTTTAATGTCACACAAAAAGTACAACCAAAGCTGAGCTTGATCAACTAGAACGTCTAAAGAACCAGAACTTGAGTGTAGTTTTTTGCTGGGTCCCAGGCCATGTTGGTCTGAGGGGAAATGAGAAAGCGGACAGTGCTGCTAAGCAAGCCCTCAATGAAGAAGTCACAGAATGTCAAATCCCTGCCCCAGACCTTAAACCTATACTGAAGCAAGGAATGTGAATTTTGGCACATTTTCATGATCCACTGGGTCGTTATGGGCCACACAAAATACGGTGTTGCTAAAATTACTCCTATTGTGGCTATTAGAGACATGCGTTCATGAGTATTCAGCTACATTCAATGAGTTAAGTAAAATACATTCACACACAAAAAAAAACCCATCACTAATGTTGTGGACATTCCTTTATTCTGAGATACATAGGCTCTCAAAACAATCCCAAACAGACATAAGGTCTTTATAGAGCAAATCCATATAGATTATTTGTCAAATAAACCAGTAAAACAGAATTAGGGGATGGAATATATAACATTCACACTCATAGCTCATATTTCTAAAATAAATCAGTGAAAAAGTATCCTGACAAACAAGCAGCATTTTAATGCCTTAGTCATATTTCATAATTTCAAATTTTTCTCTAGGTTACCTGATAGCACAGTTTGAGAGGTGCAAGACGCGTGACATTATTTATTTTTGCAGCCAATCACTGCTGTTGTTTTATTTTATTGATTTGATTTTAGTCATAGAAGCTAAATTCGAAGGCAGGCCACAGGTAAAAGCCAACGAACCGCATTCACCCCGCAAGGCAATAGTTGAATAGAGCTTTTGAGGTATTGCCACTGCTCCAACACTGGAAGGCACTGTTACAATGCTTGGATCAAGCCAGGTTCAGCATAGCGTATGTCACTGTCTGCTCACGTTGGTGACCGGACCAGGGCAAGCACACTTTCGCAGTTCCCGCCGGAAATGCAGTCTAGTTGTTTATTGATATTCTCCTTAATGTAGTCTTAGCATGTCATTGTTTTTATATTATTGATTGAATGGACATTATTGCTTTATTATTGCCGTTTCCCTTTTTTTCCATTGCTTTTTATAGGCTATTGATTGAATTGATATTATTGTGTATTATAACTATTCTCCTTATTATATTTGACCTACATTCTAATCTGTTCCCTGTTCAATTTTAAATATTATTATGTTGTTTGTATTTATGTGTCGCTTTGGACAAAGGCGTCTGCTAAATCCATAACCATAACCATAACCATAATAAAGCTTTACAACACGATGTGTCGGCGTTGGAAGTGTCAGGTTGTCTGTAGTAGGCTAGGCTACATGCGCTGGACCATAAATATGCCAGCAAATAAATAAAACGAAATAAACTCCACGTGGGTCTTGAACCGCTACTAAATTAAACTTCTTGTATTAATTGTAATTAAACTTAATTAATTAAAGGAACCTTATGTAAGAAATGTATTTCAATTAATCATAAAATGGCCAACTAGACATTAAGAAATCATGTTCATTTAAAATACTTATATCACTGACAACAGTAGTCCGGGCAGGATATTGTCATTTAAAAAGTTGCAGCCCTCAACTGATGTTGATGTTGTGTTTTGTCATGTCATGTTTTGGCCTGATGCGCCACCATCCACCTATCTACTAATCACAAAGTCAGTAGTGTTTCTGCATTTGGGTTGGCCACCTCAAGTCAGGGGGGAGGGGGAGGGGATACACCGCTCTGCAATTTGAAAGTGATTGCAGTACCAGTTTTGGCCGCAATCTTACATATGGTTCCTTTAATTAATTAAGTCAGTATATCTTTACATTTATAATTTTACATGAATCATTGACACATATCATGAAGGGTTGAAAGATTTATTGAATGATACACTGAAATATAGATTGAATGCCATATAGATTGACAATTTGCAGGATTCTAGTAGGCAAAACAAATATTGATAAACCCCGTCCATTGAACGCAGATAAGTCAATAGGTCATCACCAGCCACACTCAGACATCTTCGGCCTAAAGCTCATTTAGTTGCATTGGAAGCCATTGTTGTCCGGTTCTATGGGATTTTATACAGATTTGAGTTGGAAAAAAAAATGGCCAAACGATATGGTCGGGATAAATTCAATACAGAGTCAACTGTAAAAATGCACATCCACAAACATACAGAATAAGTAGAATTCATTGCAGTGTAGCCATGAGTGTCTTTCTTGAGAGAATTGAATATTTCACATTTGATGATTTCAACAAATCATCAAAGCAATAATGACAAATGTCCCACACCATCGGCACTTCTTCACAGCAGACTCCTTTCATTCTCTCACTTGCTGCACAGCTGACATGATTTTTTCCAGCTCTCTATGAAATAATATCACTGCATGACACACAGCTCTCTCAATATCTATTGAGTCATCAGGACTGATAAAGGGGCTACAGTGAACATTCTTTCGCAGGTCTTGGAGCACTCTGGCCTTAGACTTGTTTAATTCCTTGGCTAATGATGACAGGTTTTCTGTAGAGATGCTCTTTTCTGTACAATAAAAAAGACAAAAACATGCCATGGGTTTTGGACTAAAACATAGCCCTAACCCTAGCCAAACTATCATTTAGGTCTAACATTTTTAGCTTGCTATCCGACCACTACCTAGCCTAGAAATCTAGACGCACCCTAGCGGGATAGTCTAGCAACTCTCCGTTGGCTTGTGAGCTTGATAAATTAAACTTCTATCAGGCCAATCAAATTGTGTATAGAGTCGTTAGGCGGGCTTAACATAATGATTGATGGCAGAGTTGCAACGGTTTGGCTTGAATTCCCTGCTACTTGAAAACAAATAAGATAATGTTGCTGTTGGTGAACAGTGTGACACGAGTTAAGCTTTTATTAAGTTGGCAAAAGTTTGAACTAGCCAACTAGCTCCGCTGGTGGGAAAGGCATGGGACTCATAGCGCTGTCCTATTGCGTGCAGAGGGAATTTGAAAGACAACCGATTATCCCGCCCCTCGGACTGAGCACTGCGAACGGTGAGTGCCCAGACCCTATATTTTAATGTGGGTCTGGCTCTAACCACTACCTGCAGCATGGTTGTTGATATCACTAACCTGGCCACTCTTTATTAAAATCCAAATGCATCTAACCCTCTGCTACTGTTCTTTTCACTCGTCACTTTTTACAGCCAGTCTTGTGCTTGTCAGTATTTCCCGCAGTGTTTTACAGCTTATGCAGCAGCCAAGTTATTTCAAAAGCGTTATGTATTATGTATTATTTATTACTGTCATTTCAAAGTAATTTGTTACGTTACATTACTGTCTCTGAATTGTAAGGCATTACACTACTACTGCATTATTAAGTTACTTTCACCAAAATAACTGGAAATTAAATGTAACTTATTATTATATGCTGAAGGCAACTCATTACACATCCAGTGGAGGGCCATGTGGTATAACATAATGACTGAGTTAGGTTTAAGGCTAACAACAGTAGAATGTAATAGGTGCAGTGATGGCTCATGAAACGCAATACAAGAAACTAGTCAGGGGGTCAATTCTGAAAAGGGCTTCCGTTAAGACTTTTGCGGACATGTTTTGGTACAAGCGGTCACCCTATTTTTTTTTGGTAAAAGACACCCATACGTAAGATATTAGGGTGGTTGTCAAGCTGATTTTTTTTTTTGTGACTTGTACAAGCACTTTCAGGCCAATTGTTTGGTTTCCTGCTCAACACGACATGCCAACAATAAATGTTGAATATCTCCACAACCACAAGGACCATATACATATCATAAATAAATAAATGTTCTTCCTTAAAATACAGGGGTCATAAGTATTCCCACCCCTATGTTAAATTCCCATAGAGACAGGCAGATTTTTATTTTTAAAGGCCAGTTATTTCATGGATCCAGAATACTGTGCATCCTGATAAAGTTACCTTGGCCTTTGGAATTAAAATAGCCCCACATCATCACATACCCTTCACCATACCTAGAGATTGGCATGGGTGTTATTTCAGTTAGCCTATTAGCTGGTTTGATGCTCATTGAGCTCAATGCAAATCAAACCAGCTAATAGGCTAATAGACATGAAATAACTGGCCTTTAAAAAAAAAAATCTGCCTGTCTCTATGGGAATGTAACATAGGGGTGGGGATACTTATGACCCCTGTATTTTAAGGAAGAACATTTATTTATTTATGATACATTATTCATTCACTAAGAAAATTGGTGTCCTTAAAGGTTAGATATTTCCTCATTTTTCACTTAAGGCATTAAGATCAATTTCCAAAAGATGATTTTATATTCCTCTTTTCAGTCAACTTTAGCATGGGTGCCAATACTTTTGGCCATCACTGTAGTCTTGTTGATCCTAGCACTTACCACCTGACTAGAACTGACTCTCGATTGTTTAAAAAACAGCACTCACTGATGGACTACTAGAGCTTTTTTTAAATTGTCCTAGAATTGTTGAGAGAATTGCTTTAAAAAGCTTAAACTGTTAACCATAGTACGATGTACTAATAATGTACTAAGAATGTAAGAATGTTGATGTGAAAAAATCAAGTGAGCTGTTTGCATCCCTGAGTTATAGAGATTTCCACATCTTAAGGGCTAGTCCACACGTACCAAACCGATCTTTTTTTCCTCCGTCTTCCCTGGAACCGTATCAAAAATATTTGCGTCCAAACGTATCCATCTCAACACGACAACACGTTACTTCATATCCTAGTCCTATAGGTGGCACTGTTTCTCTTACAGAAATTGACCAAAGCTTGCGCGCTGTAGGCTATACAAACAGACAAAATAGGCTAGGACGAAAATGGCTAGTGCAAGGAAACCAGAATTGTTTGTGTGGACGGATAGTGAACTGCCAACTGTAGTCAACTGTAAAACTAATAAACTTCATTTTTACGGTTTGTGAAGGGTGCAGTCCCGTCCTTTATTTGGCTAATGCAAGTACAAATAAACTCCTTTACTTTCTTTGGTTGTAGGATAGTCCGCGATTCACATTAATTTTGGCTATAACCGCAAATGCATAGGCTACTAAACGCTAGGTCTACCCAAGTTAGGCTATTCTGTCGCCACATTTATAATATTGCTATAATACCTTCGTTAGTAACAGTCGATACTTTTGCCTGCATCAAAGCGCGCATTCGCATCTACCATAGGCTTAACATGAGTTACGCGTCTTTGTATGCTCATATCTGACTTCACTAGACTATGAATGCATTTATTTATGTTGTAAGACATGTAAAATAAATGAATGGCACCGGCACTACACACAAATTAATTTAAACTTCCACCGCACTTCCCTAATAACTTCTGACTAGTTCTCTCGCGTCACTGACGATAGCTAGAAATGCATCAAGAAAACACTGTTCAGTCCACCAAGTCATGATAAGCTATTGGCGCTGCGCAGCACCAGTTGTGATATTTATCCTACTGAGTGTAATCGTAGGTAATGTCATGTATGATGTATGAAAACTATTGTTAGGCAATACTATAAGTGTCAAGTCCAGGGCAGCTGAGGTGTGGCGATGACATCAATACGCATATGCCGTTTCGCCGTCTAAACGAACTCGCAAGGGCTACGGTTTCAGATTTTTCCACCCTGGGACCAGGTTTCAAAAAAGTGCAGTTTCGGGCAGTGCGTTTACAGGATTCGTTTGGACGATCGGGCAAGACGAAGCAAAACCGGTGCGTTTAACCCAAAAAGCATCTCCGTGTGGACGGGGAATAAATCATTTCATTCAGTGCAATCTAGCCTCCCCTAGAGCCACCACTGGAAGTTTATATTGGGGAACAGTATCCCTGAAAATAACTTTTTTTCTGACTTCATTTGATCCTGCTATACAATTTATGATGTACGTTGTGTAAGAGATTATTCTACTCCCTACAGAAGGAACCTGGACTTACCTCTAGCAGTCAGCATGGCCTGGGACACTAAGCGCCTGCAGGCCTGATCAGCTTGGTGTACCACACTATTGGCACAGCTCTGTCGATCTATCTCCTACAGAAGTAAAGCATATTAAGTCCATTACAATTCATCTCGCATTAGGAAAGATGATTTATGTCATGACAATGAGAAATAATCATTTCAAATTAATCAAAATATTTTAACAACTACATACCCTCTTTTCAGTATCATTTTGGAAAGGACTCAAAGGATTGTCAAAGGCAGAAGAAATCAATGTGGTCAGGCTCTGACTGAGAGAGAGACATTAATTGTGAACCAAACCCAAAAACTAATTCAATCACTTTCTGTAACAATCTGGGGCAATGTCTTACAGATCATGATTTGTGAACTCTTCACAGCTGGAAAGTGTTAAACTGTTTTGTTCCCATGAATTCTTCAAAGGATTTGGTGGTTCCATGCGTTTAACCATATCCAGTATGACTTCTTCAGACAATGGTACTGCCCTGGTTCTGTTCCGACTGACACACAGTTCTGTTGGACATTGAAGATAAACTTGACAGAACCCAACACCATCTACAAAACATAACACATATATTGCCTGAGTAAATGAAGACTTACAGGTTTGGACCCCTAGAAGTATCATTATATAAAAACAATAATGACAAATACAGCCCTTCAGAGGTTGAGAGGGGAAATAAAGCTGAATCATCAAAGACCAAACACTGCAGTATAGCAATTTCCTGTGTAGCCGCATTGTGTATTAGGCCTAACCGCACAATGTTTTATGTCCATTAAAAAACACACATGACCATGCATTGACCGCACCCGTGTATTAACCGCAGTGCCCAATAGCCCAATGAATCAGAATTAGATCAGTACTTTAATCAGAAAGAAGAATTGTTTCTTGTTTGCAAGAAAGATGTGTTAGCTATGCTTTTGAAAAGACTGGGTAAATGTTTACTGTACTGTACCAGTTTAATTTAAATTCACAGTGGTTTCAGCACTGTACCACTGTAGACTTGTGTCACGCTAGCCAACAATTTTGTCTTTGGTCATTGATTTAGTGTTCGCTGACTCGCATTCAGTCCCAGAAACATGCACTGTTGTATATCCTGTAGCTCACACCATTGATATATTCTATCAACCAATTCGATTTGATAATACATGATCCCAAATTAAAGACCTATATCAAGAGTAAACAAAATCTATGGAATGAATTTCAAGAAAATAACTTGATATTTCCCTATGCACACACATCATCATAGTAATCTGGTCCATCTATGGTGTGGTGCAGAGCTGTAATTAGGAGAACTATCTGTCCATTGCGGTATGCTGCCAATCAGCAATGCTTCATCAATTCAAGGCTGGTTTAGTTGTGGTTGGCAGTCGATACAAAAAGTTGATCTCATTAAGACAGGCATCCTGATGACTGGCAGCATGCAGATAGTTCTCCCAATTACAGTGGCCATGAAACATGTAATGCCTGCATTTCATGTTGTTTCGTAGCCTGTACGTCATATTCTATACAATGTAACAAACCTATAACATAATAGATAATGGAGATATGCAGAAACAAACACAGTTGTTAATATTGTTTTGCAAAAGAGGGTGCATGGAATTCTACAGAGCCCGTGAAGGGTCAGGCTGGGGATTTATTTAGAGCAATAGTGTTGCGTTCCCTTGCAATAACTTTGCTATCTATCTATCTAAAACTACCGTATTGCTCTAAATAAATCCCCAACCTAACCCTTCGCAGGCTCCGTAGAATTCTAAACTTCTCAAAAGGACATAATTTACAGCAATTGACACTAAAAATCACCTACACTTTCTTGCAAGCTGGTAGACTTCGAATCTCATGCTCTGATAGTAGAAATTGTCATCGAGCAGAAAGAGTATTTTTTTCTGGGAATGTGAAGAAGCCTGCAATGTTGTTGGTAAATGCTGCTTCTGCAATGCCATACATCGCTGATGCACTACGTCATGGTCACTCCCGCAGGAACTGGGGTCTTGTGAAGGATTCTGCAAAAACTTTGCCAGCCAGGACAGAATGGCTTGTCTGTGGTGTTTCCATTTGGTTTGCTGAGTAACAGGGAACAGTGTTGACGTAAACACACAGGAACAACGAGAAAAAAATATCGGCCCCGTGACCGCTGTCTCGCTATCCGGCAAAAGATTCTTTGGACGCCGCTATTTATGTATTTCCGGCTCCCATTGACTTACATTGAACACATGTAAACAAAACGTCAATTATGTGCTCAAACTAACGCCGCTGACTTATGAAAACAACCATTCCACTTTGATACAAAACTACATAATTGTACAACATTTATACAACAAAAATCAACTACTACAACTACTATTGATGTTAGAAGAACAAAACAATACATCTTCAAATGTTCATTGCTTATTACATGTGTTATAAAAACAAAATCCTTGTCTGCTTTCTGTGTTTTTGTATGCACTTGTCAACAGGGGTGTAAAGACATTTGTTCACCATGCACTTAGGCTGTTCTGAGTCATTGTTTGTATGTTATAGTATTTGTTGATTTGCATTTATTGCCCATTGATATTGCATTCACATTATTGTTTATTATTGGTATTCTCCTTATTAATGTAGTGTCACCAACATTTAAAATAATATCAACTGACATTGTTATTCATAGCCATATTTATTCTGCTCTTATAAGGTAATACAGTGCACATATTTATATTTCATTTATACTACTCTAAACCACCTTCTGAAAATCAACTGTATAGTGTTTTACTGCACCATATTTCTTGACCTGTCTCACCACCTGCTTATAGGCTACTTACACCACCTTACTACACTTTGAAGAGCCAAAAACAAAGCTCAGCACACCTGTTCTGTGCATCAGCAAAGTTGGAGGGTTAATTTATGAACCATCACTTCTAGCTGAAACATCACTTCTAGTGTGGGTGTTTACATGCAGCACTAACTTCAGTTCAGACCGACAACCTGTTCTGTATTGCTCTCTCTCTCTCTCTCTCCCTCTCTGTATATATACATATATCAGGACGGTTGTGGAGGGCTATATGTGATGTGCCGCTGCCGCGACCACTGGTTTGACCTGCGAGCTGCCATGCTCTGCTGCCTGGAGTCTGGATTGAGTAAGCTAACGTTAACGTTAGAAGCAAGTTTGAAGAACTCTGACGACAGCGATCTCACTGAACAACAAATGGTCGCTGTCAATGATCACCGAGTTGCTGATCTGTAGCATCACCTACGACTTCAGAGTGTTCATTGCTTCCAGTGCTCTCCAGACTGCCACGATAACGTTAAATCCTCCGGGTTGGACACAGCTGTGCGCCTTCATCATTGCCCTTGGACTATTTCAGCCGGTTAACTAGATTCAACCAACTGGACTAAATTAACATGAGTTTTCTTTTTAAAATGTCTTATTAATTATTTATTTTATTATTTGTTTTTGTTTGTTTGTTTGTTATCCGTCTTGAATGTTTCATATGTTGTGTGTTTCACGTGTCACGGGTACGCTGGCGACTACGCCGCTCCGTCCTGCATTTTTTGTATTTGTTATTTTTTAAATGTATGTCTTGATGTCATGGGCACGCTGGCGACTACGCCGCTCCATCCGGCATCGTTTGTCTTGTTATGTGTCTTGTTTGTTGGAGCGCTTTGGATTGCACTATGTGCATGTTAAATGCGCTTTAAAAATAAATCTGACTCGACTTGACTTGATATATGTGTGTGTGTGTGTGTGATATACAACATGTAATGTAATATGTAATTGTAAGTATATATATATATATATATATACACACACACACACAGTATATCCATGCATATATACATATGTATTGTATGTAGTATTGCATTACTAGCCTATTCTAATTTGGTTTGTTCTATTGACATGGAATGAATGAACAGGCACACGTGACTATGGAGTAGGTCTACTTCACAATTCAGATTTTCAGATGGTGCGTTGTGGCTGACAACGGCCCTAAAATCTCGAGTGTCTAGGTTTATTGCTGGTTCCTGGTTGCTAGTGCAATGATGTCATCTGCTGGCCGTGCCGCGCAATAGCGCCACAACATATGTAATTTCACTGGACATTACGGTAAAAATCTTGTTTTTCCTTAATTCTTTTGACATTTCGTTCCTTTATAAATTGTAATGTAATATAAAGGTACGTTTTTGAATGTCATTACTCTGACATGTGAGGGATAACGGCCACTGTTATACGTGACTCATGGACAAGGGGAAATGCCATTAACTCGGCGTCACGCAGCGGCAATTTTCTTAATATCGATATTTCTCCACATTACTTGATCCAAATTCTGTAATTTTTGCTGGATACATGTTGTACAAAAATGTAGTTTCGTATCAAAGTGGAATGGTTGTTGTCATAAGTCAGCGGCGTTAGTTTGAGCACATAATTGAGGTTTTGTTTTATGTGTTCAATGTAAGTCAATGGGCGCCGGTATTCGGCCAATGGCGGCGCCCAAATAATCTTTTTAGCGAGACAGCGGTGGCCCCGTGGGCTTTCTAGTACACACGTTACTTAACTTCGATTAAAATTAATGTCAATTTAAATACCGTTTGATGTGGCTGACTCTTAGTTTCCATACAGACTTCATTAAAAGCCTCCTGCGGTATCAAGTCATCGTAGAGCAACGACCACGTCCTCCAACCCATCACCGTTGTGTGGTTCGAAAGTGCCTTCACAATAGTCGTCTTTCCTGCAGCAGGTAAGCCACAGAAAAGACAGATGCATATTTGACGACGGTGAGGCACTTCATTCAGCTTGACATCCATAGCTTAGGCGGGCATATGTAAACATCTATGGATGACAGTAGGTC
Organism: Alosa pseudoharengus; assembly: GCF_046254945.1. Taxonomy (NCBI): domain Eukaryota; kingdom Metazoa; phylum Chordata; class Actinopteri; order Clupeiformes; family Clupeidae; genus Alosa; species Alosa pseudoharengus. The sequence goes on along the minus strand of NW_027468674.1, from coordinate 35,185,433 downwards.
GGAGTTTGGACGGAATTTCTACACGGCCTTTTCACTTCCGGTTTTGTTTTGTTCATCTGATATACCGCCGCCTGTTGTTCATATGCCTTCATGCCAACTGGGCCAAATAAAAAATGTCAAAATGACGCCTCCACGCGTTTACTTCCCCAGGAGTAAAAAACAGACACCTGTGGGGTAGGCTATGCTACGGAGCTCGATTAGTGAGTGTGGCTGTTAAAGCCATTATAGCCTATATATTTATATGAAGGGTGAAACAGTGTAGGAGTAAATGTAAACAGGTAGGAGTAAATGTAAACAGGTAAGCAGTGCAATACAGTCAATGTAAAAAGGTAAACAGTGTAGTAGTAAAAAGTAAACAGGTAAACTAGTAACAGCTGAAGTGCAAATGCTAGACAGGAGGTGAGGTTTTGTTCAGCAGTGTTACAGCCTCTGGAGAGAAGCTGTACCTGAGCCTTCTGGTGCGGGAGCGCAGGCTCCTGTATCACCTGCCAGACGGGAGTAGACTGAAAAGACCATGGTTTGGGTGGGTGGCATCCTTGACAATGGACTTGGCTTTGTTTTTACAGCGTTTATGATGTGTCTTGGATGGAGGGGAGTTGGGAGCCAATATAGTCCTTTGGGCAGATTTCACTACTCTTTGTAGTGCCTTGCGATCAGCAGCGCTGCAGTTGCCGTACCATATAGATGCAGTAAGTGAGTACTGTATGCTCTCAATGGTACAACGGTAGAAGTCTGTTAGAATCCTAGGACATAGGTGTGCTTTCTTCAGGGTTCGTAGAAAGTGGAGGAGTTGAGAGACCAAGAAAGATTTTCAGTGATGTGTACCCCAAGGAACTTAAAGCTAGACACACATTCCACCTAAGCACCGCTGATGTGGAGGGGGATGTGTGCCCTGCTCTTGGCTCTCCTGAAATCCACAATGATCTCCTTGGTCTTCTGGGTATTGAGTGCCAGGTTATTGTTTTTGCACCACCTCCTCTCTGATCAGGCCTACCACTGTGGTGTCATCTGCGAACTTGGTTATGGCATTGGAGTCATAAACAGGGGCGCAGTCGTGGGTGAAGAGGGAGTAGAGCAGAGGGCTCAACACACAGCCCTGCAGCACGCCATTGTTCAGGGTGATGGTGGAGGAGGAGAGACTTCCTAATTTAAGAGTCTGGGGTATGTTAGTAAGGAAGTCAATAATCCAGTTGCGAAGTGAGTTGCTGATTCCAAGCTGGCCTAGCTTGGAGATCAGCTTGGAGGGGATCACAGTGTTGAATGCTGAACTGAAGTCAATGAACAGCATTCTAACATATATTGGGACTGTCCAGGTGGGTGAGTGCCAGATGACGCGCTGTGGAGATGGCATCCTCTGTTGATCTGTTGCATCAGTAGGCAAATTGATACAGGTCCAGTGTAGCAGGCAGACATGATTTCAGCTGTGAGAGGACCAGCCTCTCAAAGCATTTCCCAATAATGGGTGTCAGTGCAACTGGGCGTTCAGCTCTTTGGCTGTGGACTGTTTAGGCACCGGAACAATAGTGCAACAATAGTGAGGTTTATGAATATGAGGTTTGAAGCTTCTAAGATGACTAAGAACAATGTCTCCCTTTGGCTTTGGTTCAACCAAAAGTACCTCTGTTTTGTCATCTTTTAGTTAAAAAAAAAAAAGATAGCAAAGGCCATTTGGGTTAGTTGGCTCCACAGAGATATACAATTGGGTATCATCTGCATAGCTGTGGAAGTTTACATTAGACTTATGATGTTTCCTAACGGAAGCATATAGGGAAAAGAGCAGGTGACCAAGGCAGCTCCCCTGGGCCACACCAAAAGGCAAGTCATGTTTTACAGACACATGATCTCCTAGACCAGCCATCACCAAATGGCGGACCGCGGTCCGAGTCCGGACCGTGACGTGATCCTATCCGGACCCAGACCATAATAGCCTAATTTAGATTTTCACATAAGATTTCAAAGCTGCGCTAAATGTTTCGTTGGTTAGGATAACAGCATTTACAGTACTTCAGGAGCTTCAGGAACCATCATTTCGCTTGCTGCTACTCAGCCAGTGAAATCTGTGAATTCTGATAAAGTCGAGTCAGTGAGTAAAGTAGCCTACTATGGAGAAGAGACTGATAGCCTGAAACGAGCGAGGAGAGGAGACGGGACGAGAAAACAATCAGATGGATATCTACGATAAGTAAGTTATTTTCAAATAATCGATTGCTCAAAGAGGAGAAAGCTAGACAGCGAGAACAGAGCTTTATATAACGATACGTGGGCAATACCACGCAAAACTGTCACGTCCATAACGCCAACTAAATATGGATGTGACAGTTTTGCGCGGAATTGCCCTGAACCTCTTCTATATATTCTGAGACAGGCGATTTTAAACGCCAATTTGAAGCACCTCTACTAGACAAAGCATATATTTTGAGCAAGCATAGGGTAGGCTAGGCCCATTCAACAGTGAACTGAGACCACAGAATATTTTACGATTTAAGAAGGCAATATGATTGATCCACCACAATCTAGTTAAGCCTACATGCATTCACTGCCCAACAACGTGATATTCCTGGGTTTCCAGGATTTCGGGTCAACATAAAAAAAAAACTAAAAAAATTAAATTAAACTTGCTGATTAATGGGTTCAAGGAACCAGCTGTGGAATATCCATCCTTGTCTCAGCTCAAATTTTATTTTAAGTTCACGTTAAGATCTTAAAAATAGCCAAGGCTACTCAGTTTTTCTCCCCAATTAGGCTACTTATTAATTATTAATCTTGCCTTATTTCTCCTCATTTCGAATGTTGCCTTTTAGGCTACTTATTTTATTTCACATTAAACATTAGGCTTAGGCCTACAATCTTCTATTTCTTGAATTGCCCCTTGGGGATCAATAAAGTATCTATCTATCTATCTATCTATCTCTCTATTTATCTATCTATCTATCTACAACTAGGCTCCATCCATCCATCCTAATATTATACATACATACATATACATAGCCTAAACACGCACGTTAAACATTATGATGCTCCGGACCTTTGCTTGAGGAAATTTTTCGTAACTGGACCTCACTGAAGATTAATTGAATACCCCTGTCCTAGACTAACATAAAAATCCCTGCCAGTAATGTAGGTTTGAAAACAGTTTAGAACATTATCAGAGATACCCACCCACTTTGCAAAGCGGTGAATTAGAATGTTATGATCAATGGTGTCGAATGCCACACTCAGATCTAGAAGAATAAGTATTGAGACTTTGTTTGAGTCAGTAGCCAGTCTAAGATCATTGACTATTTTTACTAGGGCCTAGGTTATTTAGCTGATTACAAACAACTTTGCTCAAAAAAGGTAGGTCTGATATACTGTAGGCCTGTAGTTACTCAGGATACTATGGTCGAGATGTGAAACCTTTTTAAGTAAAGGTTTCACAGCAGCGGAAATATACCCGTTTCTAATGATATATTTATTATCTTGAGAATAAAGGGAGCTCGGTGGTTTGTGACGTGTTCTAATCACTGTCCACGAGCGTCCATCTGATGTAGCCGGCTAAACTCACCACACTACGTTATTTTGGTGTAATGATGGATGTTTTATCACTAGTAGGCTTATTTGTGTACTTTTAATGAAAGCCCAGCAGGAAAGAACTTTTCTCTACCTGCTCCTTCAATTAAGGTGATGGAGGGCAACACAGCAAAGAGTTACTCTCATCCGATCGTTGCACCTACCTCCTTCTCCGCCTCAAACAAGACTTTTGGCTGAGGGTTCGTAGCCAGGACTGGTGGGAGAGGGTGGTCCTTAATGAGTTTTTCGATCAGGAATGGCGAGAAAATGTTAGAATGAGTCGGAGATCTTTTGTTAAACTTTGTGAAATGATGATGGATACATCACCAGAGGATGTGACGATCTGAAAGCTAGTTGGGTAGCAGTGGTACTGAGTACAGGGTTATAGGGACACTAAATAAGATTCATGCATTATCATACTGGATATGTAACCATCCCACCTCTTCGTAACATACAGCTTGGGTGGCTTTAAATACCATGTTCTTTTCTCTACACCTAACTAACTTATTCATTTATCATGTAAACAGACCTTACTGTTCTGTACTGACCCTAGGCAGATGGGTCAGGCCCTTGAGTTGGGATCTGCTTGAGGTTTCTTCCTACATGTATCTCTAATTCTAGGAGTTTTTCCTCGCCCCTGTTACTCATGGGCCTTCTCTGATTGTTTAACACTCTGTAAAGCGCCATGAGACATGTGCAATGTTTTGGTGCTCTATAAGTGATATTAAATTGATATTGAAATTGATTTCCTCAAATGACACAGGTAAAATTATCAAAATAAGATGCAACACCTTAGTGCTGCAGTGAAGTGATTGGCAGTAAGGGGTAGGGTTGGGCACCGAAACATGGTTCTAATACATGGATTTCTATGCAACGTCACGAAAACATGCGTGCGCAACCAAGAGGCAGAAAGCACCATAGAACAGCATAGAGCAATGCAAAAGAGCAAAAGAATAAAATGAGTTTTTGTGCTGAAAACTGCACCAATTCGAAATCACGATGGTTAGAGAATGTTAAATATGTTCAATATCCCTAACGGAATGCATGTCTTCGCCAAAAATGACAAAATACGATGTTATATTAATAATGCAAATGAACGGCAAACTTTGAAATATAGTCTAAAATAAGATGTTATTATCATTGAGACAACAGAGGTATACAAAAAAAATCTGAGTGTAGCTTACAGCAGCCGACTATTTAGGTTAAGTTTATAACGTTGTGGACGGCCACCAAGCGTCTTCTGCCCCACGTCTGTGTGCGCATCTAGTTTTGTTGGTAAACAGGAAACCCGTGTATGGCACCGGTGCCGACACAAACGGTAGTAACTACATTGAATAACAGCGTGGATTTCAGTGCCTCTTTCGGTGCCACTTAAATCTGTTTTTTTTTTTTTTTAAATACAAGGTATCACTGCACGTCATGCACCATCTCTAATGCCTTGCTCTGATAGCAACACATCCAGCTAACATAAACACTAGATGTATAAGATTAAACGCTAGTGGACAGTGTACATTTTAGTACATTCTCAGCTGTCAGAGTCAGGTGTCAGACATCAGATGAAAAGGCATCAGATCTCAGGAAAACCGCTGTCAAGTTTACGGAATTACACAGTCATGTCTCAGACATCAGATGAAAAGGAGTCAGGTCTCAGGAAAAGCAGAGTCCGACAAAAAGGTCTCAGATGAAAAGTTATGAGACTCAGGTCTCAGGAAAACCGCTATCAGAAATAGGGGAGTCAGACAAAAAGGTCTCAGATGAAAAGTTAGGTTTCAGACATCAGATAAAAAGGAGTCAGGTTTCAGGAAAACAGCTTTTTCTGTTAACTGGTACAACAAACTTATTTGTGATATAATAGGATACGAAATTATTTAAAAAGCAGTACACAAAGGCAAGGAACAAACTGGAATCTATAAGTAATTAGAGAAATTATCCCTCCTGTGCAAATTGATATAAGCTGGGTTAGTACATACTGGTGGGCTATAAAAAGGTTTTTGTTACCAAGGTGTCACACAAGAAACATTTCATGATGGGTAAAAGCAAAGAGCTCTCCCAAGACCTTTGCAACCTTATTGTTGCAAAACATATCAATGGAACTGGTTACAGATACACTTCAAAACTTCAGAATCATCCAGCAAGCCGTATTGGAGCCATTATCTGCAAGTGGAAGGAACAACAACTGGCCATGCACAGGATCTCCTTGCAAGATTTCTGACCAGGAAGTCAGAAGGATACTCATAGTAGCCCAAGAGCCAAGGACCACTCGGAGAAAACTCTAGAAAGACATGGAGACAGCAGGTACAATTGTTACAGAGAAAATGCACGCTCATCCCGCATGACTCTATTGCTGAAGAAAATCATGTCAAAGCTCGTTGAAAGTTTGCTACACAACATTTGGACAATCCTATGAAATACTGAGAGAACGTATTCTGGTCAGGCGAGAGCAGAATTTAACTTTTAGGATGTCATACTACACATCATATTTGGAGGAGAAATGGCACTGTGCATCACCCTAAAAATACCCTACCAAGAGTGAGGTTTGGAGGTGGTGTCATCATGGTGTGGGCTGTTTTTCATCTCATGGTACTGGCAGACTTCATGGAGTTAAAGGAATGATGAATGAAGTCATTTTGTTCCAGGAGAATCTTTACATCCACCAGGATGATGAGGATGAGACATGGCTAGACCTTCCAGCAGGACAATGATCCAAATCATTCAGCATAGGAAACTCAATTGGTTTCAGAGAAAGGAAATCAAGGCCCTGACTTCAATCCAATTGAACAGTTTTGGAAGTTAACTAAAGATCAGGATTAACAAGAGGGACCCCTGGAATCTTCAATATTAAAGGACTATCTGTTTAAAAGAATGGGCCAAAATCACATCAAAATACTGTGACTGATTAGTTTCGTCATACAGGAAATGCCTTGAAGCTGTCATTACGAATAAAGGCTTTTCCACAAAGTATTTAAGACATTTCAGCAGGCGTATTCAATACTTTTTTTCTGTGTCATTCCACTTTATAACACATAACTCTACCTATGGACTTTAATGTTTTTGTTATATGGGTGGATTATCTGCGTTAATACTAATGTCTGGTGAAAATGTCATGCAAATAGCCTCATTGTACGGAGCCCTCCGGGTGACATGGGGAAGATCTCGCAAAACTTTTTTTCTACTTTTGGAACTTGCTGGGCTTCCTACTTGACCCCAATAGGCCCACAAACCACTACCGCCAGATGGCAATCGTATCATGATACTATGATTGCTCTATCACTGTTGCGTGTTGTGGGTTTTCTGGACACATTACATAGGCCTATGACACGGGAGGGAGAGGGAGACACCTGCGTGCAGACACGCACACACGCAGGCGCGTAGCAAGCGTGGGTGATGTGGGTGTTAATGTACACAGTTTTGCTGGAACACGATTATATCCCTCACACTTTTTGTCAGATTAAATTGAAAGTAAAATATGGAAATAAACGCTCCCGTAAAGAGTTGGAACCGTATCTATAACGAACACACAGAGACACAAATAGGTCTGTTGATTTGATTGAACGGTCATCCAGCCAATCACACCAAGTTAGGTGAAGAACCAGAGCCGCTCTGATCAAATTCAAAGTGTACGTCTTTCAAGGCTGCTGCTTGGGTCTGCATTGTAACGTCTGCAGTGAGCAGATTTCAGATAGAATTGAAATGATAATTGTTACCGCATTATGCTAATTTAGTAAACCAAAATTCACTGTCTGACTGACAGTTTTTGCCACAATGCAGGGAGTCAAAGTGAAAGCGGGGTGCGTGCACCAAGGCACCTGTTTCTGCAGGAAAACCTTTGGCTACTGTTCTCAGAGCATTATGCTTTCTCTGCCTATGATCTGCAGCTTTTCTCAAACTATGGGCCTCCTCAACAATGAACCTACTACTGCTCCACGTAGCCGCGAAATGAAGTTATGCCCGGTGCTTCACACATCTGCTCATTTGCAGCATACTGAATGGCTACTTGCGAACGTTGTGGATTACTTGCGAACATTGTGGATTACTTGCGAACACTGTGGATACTTGCGAACTCTGTGGATTAGGCTACTTGCGGACTCTGAATTATCTCTGGACACTTACGGTCAGTCTCATAACGCTCCAGGCTGGAGCTGCTGTACGGACTAAACCAGTACTTTCTCAAAGCCGGTCATAGGACCCTGTGATCTAGCTCAGTCTATTGATTGCCTTGTTATTGCAGTCTAGTGTGGCCTACTGTGTGTGTGTGTGTGTGTGTGTGTGTGTGTGCGCGCGCTTGTGTGTGTGTGCGCGCTTTGAGTTTAGCCCCCGGCCGGGGTTAATGGCCAGTCCCTTCCCCTAGTTTAACTCGGCCATAGAGAGGGCTAGTTTAAGCGGGTTGTATGAATGCGGGGTGGTTGTGTGTGGGAGGTAGTGGTGTATTAATTAATTCTTGTGAATAAACTGTGAAAAGTAAATCCCGAGCTGTGTGTGTGTGTGTGTGTGTGTGTGTGTGTGTGTGTGTGTGTGTGTGTGTGTAACTCCTCCTCCGACTACCAATAACATAATTACAATACTTATTCATTTGGTGTCATCAACTATATAGACATAGCCCAGTCAGCACACATACAGTACGTCTCCAAGACGCTTGGAAAGGAACAGCTTAATTACATCGCGTTCCATTTAGAACGTTTTATTTGATCTGATCTTACAAACGGCGGCGTCAAGACCACTGATCTATAAAGAACACTGGATAGACTATCCCATTGTTGCCGCCCCATCAACAATGAAGCCAATGGAATCGGAACACCGCCGCCATATTGGGACCACTGCACTGTAGAAAATGATAGGCTTACAGTAGAAATGCATGAAAAAAGTGAGGCAACTTAATTACTCGAAAATATTAGGGGGGAAATATAAACCTATTATTTTTAAATATATAGTCTTTAAAAAATTATGGGCATTTACTTAAATTATTCATCTATACTAAAATGTGTAAAATATCTCAATACAATTAACGTAGCCTATTCAAAGGAAATTTCACTCCGGAGGGCTGTTGGTCGAAAGGTGAAACAGCATATTGCTCGACGTCAGTAGCCTATGCCTCGATCTAAATGTAGGTTGCAGAACGTTACAAATGAACATTAGTACAGCCTCACATTTGGTGCTTAATAGCAGGGGCGGAGCCAGACATTGTAAACATTCGGGGCTTAGCCCATTTAATTTTTTTTTTTAAATAACCCCTTAAATAATGACTTCTAGTGAATTTTGTGTAAACTAATGGACACATTGAGACTTAAAAAATGTGAAACTAACATTCAACAGATTCAAGGTATCTGACTGGCACTACACTGTGTAAAATTATAGTTTTGGGTCTTTCAAGAGGCAATATCTGTTCATATCTGTTTAGCATGTACTTAGTTAATTAAGCGTTTCTTATGGTTTGTATATTATAGTATTTGTTTATTTTCATTAGGCTATTGTTTGATATGACATTATTGTTTATTATTGCTATTCTCCTTCTTCCTCTTCCCTGATCTCATCTGTGTGACAAATATATAGAATATCTTATACTATAATATACATAATATTATGATACATTTTACAGTATGGCCAGTCATCATGATACAAGGGTATTTTAGAAGGAATGCATTATCATCTTGACATAGGTGTTTCTAAATTATATTAATTTTGTAATTTAGCAAGATTATTCATAGGTTTCATCAGGTCCCTTTACACAGGTGCATAAAATCAAGCACCTAGATTATGAATGCAGACTGCATGGTGCTTGATTAACACACTTATGGAAAGGGCCCTTTCCTCTCAATATATCATTGTAATGTTTTTTTTTTAGTTAATAATTAGTTAGGCAGCCAAAACAACATAACATGACTTTTATATTTATGTGGACTCTTGGATTATAAGATCTGTGGTGGTGGATAGGATATCAACAAGGTTTTAAGGTAGGCTAACAGTTAACATTCTTTTGTGCAACATATGACACTGAAAAGTTGACATGGGCAGATAACTGTTAATGGGTTTTTCTGACATTTCAAAACAGCGTAGCCTAATTTATTAGCTACAAGACGAGGATCACTTTGTTTTGGGAGCTGGAATTTCTTATTCTGCAGTAGGCTTAGCTAGCCTATGAGAGTACTGAATTTGCATTTTCCGCCTACGAACGAGGACATTTAGCTGCTAACGTTAACGTTAAGCATTTAGTGCTAGGGAGCTAGCCAAGTAGCCTAACGTTAGCCTGCCTAACTGACTGAAAGCTCTTAACGTGAAATCACCAACCTGAAACAACACTATCCGTCAGTTCACTGGGCGATGCTGTTGCTTGAACGGAGCTGGGTGGTCTTTTGAAAAACTTTCTAATATCCATAACGTTTCAACAACATGTACACAAAGTGTTTTATCACAGACTGTAAAAGTGACAAACTTCTGACAGAGGCTTTTTGGAACACCGAAGCCATGACGTAGCGTTGTCAAGGCAGCATTTTCACTGGATCTAAACAAATCAATCTAACCATTGAAATCACCATAACGGATAGCCCAGAGACCTGGCATAGATCGTGTAGCAAGCATACGCGTAGATTACGGGGGGGACGGGTGGGATATGTCCCCACCACTATTTATAATTTGAATTTTGTCCCCACCACTTCTAAAAATGTGCAAACCAATTGCGACCGAAAAAATCCCCACATACTGAAATCATCGAGTCTAAACCATGCGATAGGCGCGCACAATGACATCCTCACAGCATGCACACCTGCCTAGATATGTGTGGATCGAGTGTTGCGCGATTAAGGTTTTTTAACATCCGCACCCACCCGACCATCCAGTCATGTAATGCCTGCTAGAGTTGACTGTAGCTCGGAATGCAATCGGTTGCCATAGTAGGCTATCCTAAAATCCAGCGATAAAACAAAGAACTCATGAGCGTCGGTCTGCCCTATATGTGTATATCCTCTAATTGTAATGTTTACAGATAGGCTATCTAGGCGATATTTGTAACATTTATTTTGTATTTGGCCTTATATAAAATCATGTAGGCCTATTGAACAATTTAAACACATTGTGAACCCCAAAGTTGGAGACATGCATAGGCTATAGACATTGCTGCAAATTTAAAACCGGATTACTCTGGAATGGCTACTTTGTGTTCGGTAAGGTCTGCTGTTTATTCTGATATATGGTTTGTCATGTGTTGAGGGAAAGTTCGCGAAGCCAAGATGAATGGGTAGGGATAGACGGGTGCAGAAAATAGGCTATGATTAAATTAAAGTTAGGCTACTTTTCTCGCGAACAGTTTACCAACTAACAACTAACAACTAACCACCAACATCGTTTAAAAGCTGAGAAAAAGCTCGTTCGTGTGATACATGTGATGTCTGTGATGAATAGGCTACTTCGCAAATAGTTCAGCTAATTTGGGTGGGACAGAAATAGGCTATACCTTACAGAGCAGCAGATCAGGGCTGGCCATATCGGCTCTGATGTACATTGATTTAAATGCATCGCTTCACTACACGCGAACAAGAAAGAAAAGAAAAAAAGAAACCAATGAGCTTATGTTGCGATTTCCGATAGGCCTAGGCCTGGAGAAAAGACAGCTATTGGTAACCTAACAAGTAGGATTTGCTTTGCCTACTCTGCTGTTTGGTTGTCCCAAACTTTGAGACGACCCATAGGGGAGACCGGGGCTGGTTGGAACACTTTTCACTCTCGGTTATATTTCTCCGTCTTACAATGCGTTGAAATGGTCAAATTGTGATTAACTGAAAGCTTGGGATCTCAGCTACAAAATGTATACATTCAATGTCAACAAATGATCCCTTGTTTTGAGTTATTTATGATTAAAGTGGTGTTGTGCATGTGTGCCAACCTGCCCCATGCACGTGGTTGGTTGGCACATGTAGTCGAGGTTGGTTGGAACACCTATGTTATAGTCCTTTGTAGTACTCCTTTTGGTTTTGTTTGAAGTGCTCATCTATATCACTGCCTGTAGGGCTTTGCTGATGTCTTTCCTGTGTGTTTTTCTTCAGTAGGGCCCACCGTCAAGATCAATTTGCTCCCTACCGATTTTTTTTAACTTCAAATGTTTAAAAATGTCTGAAATGCTTCCAAATGTAAAACTATGTTCAGTAATTACAATAACAATGTTAAAATAAAGATTGATGATGTTTTTATGCATAAAATACAAAGTTTATAGATTTGTCACAAAATAGCCATAGGGAATGTATGTGCCAACCAACCCCAAAATCAGTGTGCCAACCTGCCCCGCCCACATTAGGTCAAACTTTTTTGCACAAATGCTGTTAGCCTGCTAATATCAGTCACCTCAGGTTTTCAAACTTCATTTTAAATTATAGATTAGTCCCCTCGTCCCCTTAGAATTATAAGGTTCTATCTGACATTTTTGTCAAAATTGAGTTATTTACATATTCTTATTCTGTGACACCTTAAGAAGATGAGGTGAGGTGTTTCTTGTAGTTGTATACATTTTTGGACATTATATCTGAAGAGGTTTGTTCCACTTATCAGTATAAGTCTATGGAATTCTTAGACTTTGAAGCTCAATATCTCAGAACTACTCAGAACGTAGATAGAACCCTATAATTCTAAGGGGACGCCCTAGCAATCAATTATAATCAATCTTTTTTTTATATCCCTAACTATTACCCTTCTATGATGTATTTAGTGGGAGGTGCATATTCTAAGTTTTGACACTACAAAATTAAAAAGTTGTTCTCACCTAAAGGGTTAATGACCTGGAGACCAGTTACATACGTGAGTTTATGCTACTCAATAAGGCCATCAGTTTAGTGTTGGAATTTTGTTGCAGCTCCCTCTAGTAGCCTGGATATTAACAGTGTTTCAACCTGCCCCTGTTCCAACCAGCCCCGGTCTCCCCTACTCGCATTAACCGAATCTTATCAACCCGAACTGCGATGTTCCAGAGTGACAGGATGCAATGCCTAATAATTTCATGCCTACAGCATAACTGATACAGTGCGCCTAGGCCTACTGTTAAACACCTGAAAAATATTAAGCTGCTGTTTTCTTTTCATGACGAGCACTAGGCCTACGTTTGAATGATTTATGACTGAATGGAACGTTGTGTTTTTAAGCGCCAGAACTGCTTATCACGTCGTGTGACAAAGTTTACACCAACCATCATCTTCTAATGTAGGCCTATCCTTGTGTTGAGATGTCCATTCTCTTTGCCCTAGGCTATCATTTGTGCGTGAAGCATGTTTCAATTAAGACAGTACACAAGCTATTTCTATTGTATTGAATGATTTCATGAATAAATTGTACGCACAGTGGCTACAGGATTACGGCTGGCGGTGCCACTGACCAAGGCCACAGTAGCCTGTGAACCTCTGATTTTCAAAGGGGAATCACGGCCAACGCAGGGCAACTCTTCTCTTCAATTTCACTTCCAAATTACTTTTTATTGTCTGAAGACATCTTTTGCAAGAATCTAACATTCTAAGCAACATCAAAGCAAATGCAAGCTAACCAAAGTGCAGTCGGTTCTCCCGCCATGGTTTTGGAAATCACACACCTGCTGCATCTGAAGGCCCACGCATAATAAGGCCTACGCCTATCACACTACACGCCCCTGTTGCACGTCACATTAATAGCTGCTGCCTCCCCAAAATTCTGCATCATGTGAACAGATCAGCAGGCCTGCAAATTTTCACCTCGTTTTCAGACACACGTTGCGGCAAAAAGACGTCTCATTGTTTTTGTTTTTTTGTCGGGTCGGGTCAGGTTCGGGTAGTTAATCAGTGCATATTGAGGGTCGAGTGGGTGCAGATTGACTCTCCTGACGGGTCGGGTGGGTGCGGATGTTAAAAAATCCTTAACCGGCGCAACACTATGTTGAGCATATTGTAATGCAGTGTTGAATGGATGAATAGCTTACATAAGGGTACCCCGCACTTTTCAAAACACACTCAAGCTTATGGTTATTGTCCCCACCACTTCTAAAAACAAACTGACGCCCTTGGTAGCAAGTCAAATTATTTTTCAATATTGGGCTTTGAAAATAAGGGATATATTTCCTCAGTAACAGAGCATTTTGTGACATTTATAGAGAAACCGAGGGGAAGTTATATTGGAAATAAGAATTGCCGGGAATTTAAAACACTAAAAAAAGATTCGGGGCTTTTGAAAAAAGATTCGGGGCTTAAGCCCCATAAGCCACCCCCTAGCTCCGCCACTGCTTAATAGGCTATGCTGTTACGGCTTCGTGTTTTCCCCTTACAGTGTTACAGAGTGGCATATTACCCGACATTACCTTATCCATTGGTAGACTACATTTTTAAATAGTGAAAACACCGTTATAATCACCCACTTTCGATATTGGCGCTTAGGCTACAGTCGGTAGGCCTATCTTTAGTTTTAACTTGACGTGAAGTCATAATCCCATAGCTCGAATCTGCCCATTTCTTTCCAACTTAACCAAGTCATCCCAAATATTTGCACAGACATATTGTCGAGCACGTAGCAGAGTTTATATTCTCCTGCTGTCTCGATTCGTTTGTAGGCTAAGTTCTCTACTAATCAAAACTGCAGGTGTCCGTCTATACCAGTGGTTCCCAAACTTTTAATAGGCATGTACCCCCAGACATTATGATCTTCCGGAGTACCCCCCACCACCAATATTGTTAACAAGTTTTTTTTTTAATTGTTTTATTAATATTTATTTTGATCAATTTTGTCGAGAATAGTGAATAGGATCATAAACATATTGTAGCGCCGAGGCTATTTGCCCCGTGTTGGACTTTCCCCTGTGTTCCCCTGTGTCTTCTGTTTTCCCGGCGTGTGCGCGTGTGTGTGTGTGTGCGTGCGAGAGTGTCTGTGTCTCCCTCTCCATTCTGTGTCATAGAATGTGTCAATAAGTTCTGATGTGTTTTGATTGGGGGGAGGTGTCCGGGAGGGAATATTTAGGGGTTCGGATAGGTTAGCGATTGATAAGGGGAGGGAATAGAATAGGGGGTTCTAAGACGTCTAGTAAGTTTAGTCAGAGTAGAAGTGAATTACGAGCGAGTGAGTTGTGTTGTCTGCCGATGAGAGTGAATGACAAGAGATTGAGACCTAATTTATCAATATCAGTTTGTTATTTTGTAGTGGACACCTCCTGCTACCCGTACCTTAGCCTGTACATCCTTTTGAGAAATAAATAACCGGAGTTTGGAACGATATCCCAGCCTCCCCGTCTCCTAACTACTCGTCGGCATTACACTGGTGTCTGGAAGTGGGATCGTTACCTCTGCCGAAAATGGATGACATCGCTGGGCTGGTAAGGTCGTTCCCTTTACTTGGACAGACTAGGGACCCTGATAAGGATGTGCCCCGACATGGGCAGGACCACCGAGGTCCGGAGGGACAGAGAGCTATTGCTAGATGGTCTCACAATAACCCCTTTCTGCCATTACTACGAACCGAATGTTCATTAAGCCCTGACTCTAACGCTCGTGCCCCTGACAGTGACACTCACGTTCGTTTTCCTGTTGCTACTGGCAACGGCGAAGAGATCAACCGGAAAGTATTCAATAAAAACATCCGGTTCGCTAGTACGCCAATAGTGGCTGTCAGTACACGATCCGTACCGCCTGCCAGATCCGTTCTGCGCATGCGCATAATTACGTAGAAGAAGACGTAACGATTCCTCTGTAATATCTGTACCACGCATGTCTTGAAACAGTTGACGGCCAAGAAGCGGCACATTTGACGAGACCAACTTCGCAGAAAAATATATTTTGTCTACGCCCGACGAATTATGTCCACAGATTGTGCAGGTAAGAGTACAGCGTTCAGATGTTCAATGTATCTTTGTCTTTAAAAATGTTGCTATTGTTGGTTAAACGTAATGTCACTATATCTTGCATATGGCAATTGTTAACAGTGAACGTTAGCTATCGTTAGCCGTTTGGGTAATCATTAACTTAACAGTAACGGTAATTTAAATAGGGACCGCATTGAGCATTAGCTAGTATTTATTCATGCCAACACCGCAACCTAACTTATCCAACACTTAAGTGTTGGATAAGTTAGGTTGCTGTGTTTCATCTGAAGGTTTATGGGCTAAGGTTAAGGTAAATAATATGCATTTATTTATCAGGTTGATGCCACTAAAGGCCACGATTAACTTCACCAAAGGACATGGAAATATGTGCGGTAAGTAGCCTACTTTTTTTTACTGGTTAACGTTAGTTAAGAGACCTGTTATTCAGCACATGTTCCAGACAAGGTCGTAGTCTGAATTTTTAAAATACCGAGGTCAGGGGCGTCGCTAGAAATTTTGGGCACCCCAAAATGCTAGGGGCTTCTGAGCCCTCCGATCATTTTGCCAACAATGACACAGAAGGATAGATTTGTTAATTTTATAACATGTTTTTTCTTCTTTTTTTTTTACTTGAACCAACACACTTTTCCACAATATTCTATTTATTTTAGATGCACTTTTATATCTCGAGCCTTTTCCCAAATTGGCTTTGGATATTTACAGTGCATAAGGAAAGTGTTCACAGCGCTTCACTTTTTCCACATTGTAAGTTTCAGACTCATCTTAAAATTAATTCAATTCTCTCATCTCAATCTACACACAATACTCCAACACTCCACAGAAAGTGTGGAGTGTTTGGAGTGTTTTGTAAATTTATAAATAATAAAAGACTGAAATATTTAATTTACAACCAAATGTTTTAGAGCCCGCGTTGAGAGATGTATTCAGGGCAGGGCTGTACCTACACATATTTGTTGCACATGCTACAAAAATCATTCTTTGCGATGGATGATTTAGTAGCCTGTCAACATTACACCGGTCCGATACAGTTTTGCCTATGGCTATACCATGAGACTGAGACGCTTTTTGTTTGTTCGAAGTGCGTGTTTAGGGTGTGAGAGGGGAGTGATGTGCTGTGATTCCAGCTTGGTAGTTGTAGTCTATGCGATTAAAAAGCATGTGTGTGTGAAGTATCCAAACAATGATAACACTTTCATTATGGCTGCTTTAGCCACAGACATTCAGCTACTGTACCGTGGGTCCCTTTTAGAAGTGTCCACTTCATTTGCGCTTTCCGTGATTCACGCAGCTGCGTGAAATGTATTACTACTGATATGCAAAACTATTAACTTTTCGCCAAGAGGTGGCAGTTTAAGTCCGCTTGATACTGTAAGCCATTGGTTCCCAAAGAAGATTTTATTTGGGTCGCCAGCATAGCCTAGTTACAATTTATGTTGTGTAATAGGCCTAGCATAGGGCCTACCTTATATAGCTTATAGTTTGTTAAGTCACGGTTTTGTCATAACTCCCTCTATGCACTTTTGCATTTAGATAGCTCTGAAGTCAGTAAATGTATGCCAAAGTAAAACTGTGGTGTATGTCAGCATAATGAAATGTATGTAATGCAAAAAGGTGTGTCAGTGGGGAGCGCAGCCGCAAGTGTGATGTCGAGCAAGCAAGCCAGCAAGAGGTCTTTCGCGGACTGGGAGGTCCAGGTTTTATCCGGCTCCTAATTACGCCACCAATTAGCCACGTCATCAGAACCCTAGAGCTCCCCATGCAACCAATGAAAGTAGTACAACATATTGAACAGGTCGGCCTCTTTTTAAACTGAACTACATTTCCCTTGTGCAATAAGTGCATGCCTGCTGGCAACATGGGAGATAAACAGAATAACAAGCTATAAGGTGTCCCAATATACGGAATGAATTAACTTGGGAGAGAATTCCACTCCGGGAGGTCTTTGTCTCCGTCTCCTCCATTATTTCTGCATATCTGGACACCTCAGCGGATATTACTCCTTACATAAATCCTCATGTCAAATCCAAGTTTTAATACTGTCCTGTAGTAAGAATAAACATCACAATGGTCATAATGTGGCATACCACAGCAAGGAAAATGGGTAAACATGTGTTGTATAAAATTATCCTATGGGTTGTAGACATCATTGAGAGAGAGTTTGAAACTGTAAAGCATGTATTCATATAACCTTAATCATAATCAAGTAATACACTGAAGTTATTCCTAACCATAATACTCTTATAACATTTTAAATAACAAGTTTAACTAATACTATTAACATACTGAAGCTATTCTACCAGAATTCCCCCTACGTGCGCTCTGTATCCCTATGTCTCTGTTTGCTGCCCTGTGTCTCATTTTGTTGCACTGTGTCTCATGCTGCCTTAGCCTAGGCCTTTTGAAGAAACCAAAGTCGGCCTTGAAGCTGCAAGATAACGCGTACACAGGGCGAGCTCTACTCATAACAACCAGTAGGAGAGTGCAGGGGGGCGAACGATATTTAACCCATGCACAATGTATGACCTGTGATCACTCTATACTGTACACCCCTGAACTTTCCATAAACTTAAGGTGAAAAGTTCGTTCGGGGTAGTGTTGTGTCAGTATTTTGAAGGGGTATAAGTAAGAGAGTTCTACCTTTGTTCGGGAGTGCAATCGTGCGATCCACTCAGGCTTTGCGCTATGTAGTCATTAAAGGAATTTTTGCACGGAACTCTGCCGGACTTTTGCGCCTTCTTTCTAATCTAAACCGCAGTAGGCTCATGTTAATCTAATGGGCTTTGAGACATCTTTTTTGTCTTGTGACAAAGTCTCCTGGTTCAATTGTTTCCAGTTTCATTTATTGTTTATAATGCTAAAGAGGAAAAATAAAACATATGGTTTGCAGGGACCACAAACAAGTTATGTCATGAATATCTAACATATTAAAGACTGTTACAAAAAAAATCTCAAAACAATTCAACTGATCCTAAAAATAAGGTATGACCACTAGAAGCAATAGAGGGTCTCCGCGGATCCTTAAAAAGTATTAAAACGTCTTAAATAAAATATACATTTTTTAAGGTCTTAAAATGTATTAAATTTAGCTAATTTTCTCATCTGGGTGGAATGTAAGAAATATGTCTGGAGAGACTATTTTCCATGCTAACGTTATTTCACCAGTGCACGTCCCTGTCTAACAAGACAGTGCCAGGAGTGATTTCAGTGAAGCAGAGAAAAGCTGTGAGTTGATAAAATAGGCTGTATGTGCTCTGAGCAAAAGCTCACTTGTAGTCGGCAAACCAGTTTCCTGTTCTTTGACATGGCTGTCAACAAGCACCTGAAAATGAGTGCTTTAGTTCTACTAAAACGTGAAAATTAGAATGTACCGCCTAGAACAAGGTAGCGATGGAGTTTCTCAGACATTCGTCGTGACAGATTTACGGAGTGTCGTAAATCATATACTCTGAGGCTGTAGGGGGAGCTCTGTAGAGAAACCTGCCAGCAAAAAGTGAGAAAACAGAAAAGAAATGGCCAAAACTGCATAGTTTCTCTTTAATCACAGATGCATCAGAGTATTTATTGGATTATGACCTAACGATTCTTAGCGTTTGCCCTTTTGTTTTTCTAATCAGTATTACAGTGTATGAATGATGATGATGATGATGATGGTGATTATGATGATGATACTCTGTTTTAATGCTGTAGTAATATTATTCTAATAAATTATTTTGTCTGTCCTATTTCTCTCTCTCACACACTCTCATTTAACAGTTCACACCACCAGAAGGTGCAGTGCAACCAAGTCCACCAAGACCCCCCAGTACACGTAAATCCCCCAAGCCCCCCCAGGACACATAAATCACTCAACGACATAGAATGACAAAATGCCACCCCAAATTGTCAGATGGCACAGTTCATGTTGTAAGTTCACCGTATGTTTTTTATGTATAATGTAACCCTTAGCTGAAAAAGTTGGAAAGTCCTTATAGGGTGACTTATTTCTCCTATTTTAGTCAGTGTCAAACCACTGCATAAAAACGTATAATACATTGGTGTAAATAAAGTGCATTAAAAATGGTCAACTCCAGGTGATTCTCTTTCACAGAAAAGCCCAAGGACTCGGAACATGAAGCCAAAGAAGTAGATGATGACTCGGCCCAGTGACACCAAATGGAAAAGCCCATCGCAGTAGTCAACCCTACTGGAGATGAATGCATCAATAAGTTATCTAAATCATGTTTTGACATTAGACATCTAAGTTTGGCCATGTTTTTGAGGCTTATGACTCTGCCACTGCACATGGTTTGTAGAGAGAGGCATGCACACTCTATTCTGTGAGATGAAAATGTTTGCATGGCTCTGATTGGAAATTGCCAGAAGGGATAGGTCAAGCAGGAGCAGTGTGAAAGGCGTCCTAATTGCTTGAGTGGGAGGGGAAACGTCTAATGGCCACCTTACACCAAACAAGTTTGACAAGATTTGGGAAAGATTCTTAAAAGATTGTAGTATTTTAACTAATGCCCCCATTCAAGCTTTACTCAAAAGACTCCAATCTTTGAAGAATCTTTCCCAAATCTTGTCAAAGTTGTTTGGTGTAAGGAGGCCATTAGTCTAATAGCCTTGCACCAAACCACCAAAGTACTCATGACTGTCAGGTAGGGGTGTGACGGTATTTTAACACTATTTCAAAAATGTCCAGTGATGACGTATTACAGCAAAAACCTTTTATAGACTATTTCTTTGTACAGTGTACTCATGCAATGGGCAGCAATCGTGAGCTGTTTGCTTAATGTTATAGTTGTGAAAACATTATAAAATGTTATGGGCTTGAAATTGCATACAATACCTGATGTATTTTTTCATGTTACATGAATTAAAATTAAGTGTTATTTATATAAGATCGTACTTATGTAGTTAAAAAAAAATATTGAACGGTGAATAGTCTCTTGTAGCCTATTAGTGTGGTAAGTCAGAAGTTGCAGAGCATCTTCAAAAGGATGAACACTCATGCTCTATGGCCTTGAAGGATTTGTTATTTATGCATGCAATAAAATGATATTGATAAACGGTCATTGAGTCCATGTTCTTGTCTCAACACAGCAAGTTAGTTTACTTGTTGCCCTCCCCCCCTCTCTCCTCCTATAGGGCTCATTCTCTCAATGCATTTATTCATGGTTGTAATAGCATACATCTAAATGTAGGTGACCATACTCATCTTTGCAATTCTGTCTTTGATTCAGTCGAGTTATTTACACAGGCAAATACGTAGGCTAGCAAGTTCACAGTAAAGGAATGACTGATTTGATCATTCCATGTGTGAATTTTAATGTGTGCTCTCGTTTTGATGCAGTGTTGCCTCCTGAAACGCTTACGCAGGTGTCGTGCGTGCATGCATGCAAACGTTATGGGCCACTAAATGAAAGTATCCAGTTCCCAGATCAGTTCCTATTTCATTATTAAAGTATAACAATGTTATATGTGAAAACAAAGACTTAACAGTTAGCGTGAGGAGATGGCATGTAGGCTAATGAGAGCTGTCAATTGTGTAACCTAGCTTAAGTGTAAACTAGAAAGCTGTTTCGTACATCTCATCCAGGGTTTTGGTCTGTAGAAGTTACAAATATTTTTTTACGTTCTTCACGTTTTCATGCCGTTGATTCATCGTTGAATTTCGGTCGTCTGACAAACCGTTTCCCTAATAGTTGCTAACCTGTTAGTTGGTTGGCAATGCGGAAATTGCATTGCAACCAGCTAAGATGCTAACTTAGTTAGCAGCTAGGAAACGCAACCCTGACCAATCAACGTTGATTCGACCTTCTTTGCTATGTGGGTAGCCTCCATACATTTCCGTTGGTTCCTTAAAACATGTACATTTAACTATTAGAACTTTATTACTGCTACAAACAATGTTAACTTGACTTATTATACATTCTCGTTCTCTGGATAGGTAATACTGACAATCGCGCAAGCGTAGAACCGATCATGTAGTGTCGTAAACCATCGTAAAAGACGTTGAACTTCTGCGCATGCGCGAGATTATGCACATGCGCAGAACGGATCTGGCAGGCGGTACGGATCGTGTACTGACAGTGGCTAGTGGCGCTAGTGGTGGCTGCCCTGCGCTGTCGGAAGCTAACTGGCTAGCGGGAGAAGCTAGTCGCTACTCCGGTAGCAGCAATACTGTTTGCTTAATTGATTCACATCCCAATTGCCTTCTAAATAAAGTCGAGTCCTCTTCTACAGAAGCACTTTTTGCTCCTTCACTTCCCACACCACCCAGTTTTATGTGTCCAATACCAAACGCCTGCAACTCCCATCAGCTCCTTGATATTGAGCCCCTTAGCATGCATGCTAATTTCCCATCCGAACACACTAGCATTGCGGCAAACACTCTGCAAAAAGGCTCCGACGAGGCAACCCGTCTATTTTATACACATAGAGAGAACACCACACAGTTGCCAGACACTCGACCTTCACCCCATCAGTGTGCTAACTCCCCAGTGACTGGGCCTCACTGGGGGGTCAGTCATTCTACCGGCGGGCATGCTACAGCCACAGAGACTGGGCCGTCTGTCCCCCTGACCCCTCTGGTTGCACCTGAACCTGTGCGTAATAGAAGTTTCCTGAAGTTGGGCAGATACGATGGCCGTACCTCTTATGAAGCCTTTCGTGAAAAGTTTGAGCTAATGGCTAACTCTAATGGCTGGAGTGAAGAGGATAGAGTGGGGCAGTTGGCAGCTGCATTGGAGGGGGATGCGCTGCAGGTTTTTCTTGACGTCCGCGGCAGCCAGGTGACCCAGGCAGATGTTCTACACAGGGCATTGTCTCGTCGGTTCGGTGACACCACTCCCACTGTGTCACGCCGTCAGCAGTTCCAGGAACGTGTGCGGCAGGACAAGGAGACACTGGGTGTTTTCATGGCTGACCTACAGCACTTAGCTCAGTGCAGCTATCCATCTTTTAATGTGGAAGTGAGAGATGCCCTCACCTTGGATGCATTTATTCGTGGTCTGACACCCGAGAGGCTTAGGCAACAACTGCGGCTGCAGCAACCCACCACTCTCGAAGAGGCGCTTCAGCAGGCCCATGCCATTGAGGGGATTTTTGACGAACAGCCAGCAAGAACCGCGAACAGCTGGGGTAGCCGTCCTAGGGCCTTTGCCGTTTATCCAGGTGATGGTAGCCATCCTCCATCTGCTCGTAGGCCTACCTCTTTTGACCATGACTCTGCCGTCTGCTGGCGCTGTGGCAAGAGAGGCCACCTGCGCCGGGATTGCACCACACTGGACTCAGCTGTTGGCTCTTTACAGCAGGGAAACGGGAACGGACCGGAGTAATGGGAGTGTCTCCTGGTCCTGTGTGCAGTGTAGAGTCTCCCGTCAGTGTTGTTTCATCTGATTGTGGCCTAGTCGAGTGCTGTCATGTATCTGCTGTTGTAAATAGTCATCCAGTTAAAGCTTTAATAGACACTGGTTCCACCGTCACTCTAGTCCACCCCAGCTTGTTAGTGAACCATGCACTACAACCCCCCAGTGTCCCTTTAACTACCGTCACCGGCGAGCGTGTGCCTATGGTCGGCCAGTGTGAGGCGGAGATCGATCCAGGTGGCTGGACAATGCTTTTTCATACGCGTCTGGGTTGCTGAACTTCCTGAGCACTGTATCCTTGGCATTGACTTCCTTCATGCTGCAGCGGCTGTCATTGACCTAGGGGCAGCATGCCTCAGACTTGGAGAGTCAAACACTGCGCCCATCTGTTTCAGCCCCTCACCCCTTCGACCACTGTTAAACTGTGTTGGCGTGCTCCATGCGGCTGAGAATCCTGACCCGCCAGCACCTGAGACCATACCCACTACCCCAGACCTTCCTGTGCCGTTTTCAGCAGCCTGCTCTGGGTCCGAGACTCCACTTCCCCTACGCCCCTTTCCTGCTGTAGTGGAACCTGAGCCTCCAGCACTGGTCACTGATGCACCAACACAGAGACACACCATCCATCAGTTGTGGGAGGACAACAGCGTAGGCCTTGATGAGTCACAAAAACAGATGCTATGGGCTGTGCTGGACCATCATCGTGCTGTTTTTGCTGCAACCCCCGGTGATGTTGGTAGGACCCCGTTGATTCAGCACAGCATTGACACTGGTGATGCAACCCCTATCCGTCAACGTGCACGTCGCTTGCCCCATTCTCGACAGCTGGCTGCAGAACAGTGTCTGGAGGAAATGAAGGCTGCTGGAGTCATCGAGCCCTCTGACAGCCCCTGGGCTTCTCCGGTTGTATTGGTCCCAAAAAAGGATGGCAGCTGGCGGTTTTGTATCGACTTTCGGCGGCTCAACGAGGTGACTGTTAAGGACTCATATCCACTACCCCGGATAGACGAGTCCCTGGATCAGGTGGGTGGGTCGAAGTGGTTCTCGTCGTTGGACCTCCGGTCTGGTTACTGGCAGGTGCCCCTCGCTGCTGATGCCAGACCAAAGACAGCGTTCACTACGGGGACAGGGTTGTGGCAGTTTAACACCATGCCATTTGGGCTTTGTAATGCGCCCGCAACATTCGAGCGGCTGATGGAGCGTGTGCTGCAGGGAATTCCCAAAGAAAGGTGTCTTGTGTATCTTGATGACCTGCTTGTACATGGCAAGGACTTTGAGTCTGCGTTGCGTCATCTAGATGCAGTCATCACAAGAATAGCCCAAGCCGGCCTGAAGCTACACCCAGAGAAATGCAGTCTGATGCAACGCGCTGTCACCTTCCTTGGACACCACGTGACTGGAGAGGGGGTTGCTACTGAACACCGGAAGACCGAAGCTGTTCGTGACTGGCCAGCCCCCTGCAACCTACGACAGTTAAGGTCTTTCTTGGGTCTGGCTTCATACTACCGCCGCTTCGTTCCAAGCTTTGCCACTGTGGCTGCCCCACTCCACCAGTTGTCTCGGAGGGAACAGAAATTTCATTGGGGGCCTGAGCAACAACGTGCTTTTGACAATCTGAAGCTGGCTCTTTGTAGTGCACCAATCCTTGTGGCGCCAGACCCGAAGCTCCCTTTCATCCTGGACACGGATGCCAGCAATGTAGGCCTCGGGGCCGTCCTATCCCAGGTGACAGCAGATGGAGAGAGGGTCATCGAGTATTACAGTCGGTCCTTCAACAGAGCTGAACGCAACTACTGTGTGACCCGGAGAGAACTGTTAGCCGTTGTCGAAGCTGTTCGTCATTTCAAGCATTACCTGTGTGGCCTTCCTTTCGTGGTCCGGACTGACCATGCCTCCCTGCGTTGGCTCCTTTCTTTCCGTGAGCCAGAGGGTCAGGTCGCCCGTTGGATAGAACAGCTACAGGAGTTTCAGTTTGAGATTCAGCACCGGAAGGGAGAAAACCACCAGAATGCTGATGGGCTGTCCAGGAGGAGCTGTTCAGCTGCGTGTCCACAGTGCAGTCGTCTACCTGGTAGCGCTGAGGGCACGTTGCCTGACGTGTTAGAGGATGAACTGCTAGCCATTCAGTGCCAAGCCATACTACCGGCCTCGAACATGTCCTGGGCTACCGAACAACGTAAGGATCCAGAGCTCCAGGTTGTGATCAGCTGGGTGGAGGCTGGACAGCGCCCATCCTGGGAAGATGTAGCTGCTCATGGACTCACAGTGAGGGGCCTGTGGTCCATGCGGGATGGGTTGGCCCTACATGACAGGGTGCTGAAGAGACGCTGGGTGGAGCCTGCAACAGGTTTACCTAAATGGCAGACTGTTGTCCCGATGTTTAGCTGCGGATTGGTCCTCGCAGCCATGCATGGGCAACCTGGAGTGGGTCACTTTGGGGTGAAAAAGACACTGAAGCGTGTGCGGCAACAGTTCTATTGGAGCACGTGCAGGAGGGATGTAGAGTCCTACTGCCGCCGGTGTGACGCATGCACTGCCCGTAAGGGACCCGTGGGCCGTTCCCATGCTCCACTTCAGCAGAGGAGGGTAAGCTATCCGATGGACCGTATAGCTGTGGATGTGATGGGGCCCTTACCGTTGACACCCCGGGGAAACCGTTACATCATCGTGGCTGTGGATTATTTCACCAAGTGGCCCGAGGCGTACGCTGTGTCCAATCAAGACGCGTGTACTACAGCTGAGGTGCTCCTTGGAGGCATGTTTGCTCGGTTCGGAGTGCCTGCAGAACTCCATACGGATCAAGGGCGGAACTTTGAGTCCCGCACTTTTGCAGATTTTTGTCAGCGGATGGGCATTCGGAAGACTCGAACCACTGCTCTCCACCCTCAAAGTGACGGCCTTGTTGAGAGGTACAACCGCACCCTTGCCGAACAGCTAGCCTTGTGTGTGCAGCAGGATCAGAGAGATTGGGACCTGCAGATTCCTCTGGTCCTCATGGCAAGCCGCACTGCAGTCCAAGAGTCCACAGGTTGTACTCCAGCCCTGTTGATGCTTGGTAGAGAGCTGCGGACCCCACCCTCACTCCTCATGGGCCTACCCCCAGATGCTCCAGATGCCCCTGCAGGGCTTGAGTATGCACACCAACTGCAGGACCGACTCCAGCTAGCTCATGACTTTGCACGCCATCAAGCCATTCAAGCTGGAGTTCGGCAGAAGAGAGCATATGACCACCATAGTGCAGGACGTGACTTTACTGTGGGTGAGTTGGTCTGGGTGTATGGGCCAAAACGAAAAAAAGGACGGTCGCCCAAGCTCGACTCAGCGTGGGACGGGCCTGCGTACGTGGTAGAGAGAGTTGGGGAGGTGACATATCGCATCCGTAAAAGACCTGGAGCGCGGTGTGTGGTCCTCCACCGTGATAGGCTGGCTCCGTACCGAGGGGATCGTAATCCCTTTGTCCGTGGAAGTCCGCGTCGTTCCCCTGGGGTGAACTGCCCTGAACCTGGAGGAGCTGGACACGCAGCGCCAGGGGATGGGTGGGGAACCTCGGAGGAGGGCGAGGTCTGTCATCCCGTTGCCCTGGTCCCTGGGAGTGTTCCAGGAACACCTGGAGGAGCTGAACACGCAGCGCCAGGTGGACCTGGAGGCAACCAGGTTCAACCAGGCTTGGGATTGTGCTGGCCAAACCCCGCTTCACCTGCACTTGACGACCACAGGGGGGAGAGGGCCCAGCGGAGACCAGCAAGTGAGGGCCGTCCAGCGGCAGCGTGCTCCTCCTCGCCTGTGCCTGACGACCACAGGGAGGAGAGGGCCCATGGGCGTCGGCTCCAGCGGAGACCAGCAGGTGAGGGCCTTCCAGCGGCAGCGTGCTCCTTCTCGCCTGCGCCTGACGACCACAGGGAGGAGAGGGCTCGTAGGCGCTCAGCTCACCGGCTCGCGGACGTGAGATCACGCGCCCACCGAAGACCGGCAGCACCGGACGACATTCCTGTGTCGCCCCTTGGTGCTGTGCTTCCGGGGACATCACCGCAGCGGCTCCAGCAACATCAGCCTGCGTATAGCCTGAGGCCCAGGAGAGGGCTTCGCCCGCCTCGACACTTTGATGAGGCCATCTTTCCTCGAGGGCGAGGAACTTAAAGGGGGGGGCAGTGTAGCGCCGAGGCTATTTGCCCCGTGTTGGACTTTCCCCTGTGTTCCCCTGTGTCTTCTGTTTTCCCAGCGTGTGCGCGTGTGTGTGTGTGTGCGTGCGAGAGTGTCTGTGTCTCCCTCTCCATTCTGTGTCATAGAATGTGTCAATAAGTTCTGATGTGTTTTGATTGGGGGGAGGTGTCCGGGAGGGAATATTTAGGGGTTCGGATAGGTTAGCGATTGATAAGGGGAGGGAATAGAATAGGGGGTTCTAAGACGTCTAGTAAGTTTAGTCAGAGTAGAAGTGAATTACGAGCGAGTGAGTTGTGTTGTCTGCCGATGAGAGTGAATGACAAGAGATTGAGACCTAATTTATCAATATCAGTTTGTTATTTTGTAGTGGACACCTCCTGCTACCCGTACCTTAGCCTGTACATCCTTTTGAGAAATAAATAACCGGAGTTTGGAACGATATCCCAGCCTCCCCGTCTCCTAACTACTCGTCGGCATTACAATATGATACAAATCTCATCAGTCTACAAATGTGCTGAATATAATGATTTAAATAGATCTGCACCTAGGCTATCTCACACACACTAGTCTTGTTGAATGCAGTGATCTTATCGGCTAGGTGCTTGTGTTGGCCTTCCTTTCGTGGTCCGGACTGACCATGCCTCCCTGCGTTGGCTCCTTTCTTTCCGTGAGCCAGAGGGTCAGGTCGCCCGTTGGATAGAACAGCTACAGGAGTTTCAGTTTGAGATTCAGCACCGGAAGGGAGAAAACCACCAGAATGCTGATGGGCTGTCCAGGAGGAGCTGTTCAGCTGCGTGTCCACAGTGCAGTCGTCTACCTGGTAGCGCTGAGGGCACGTTGCCTGACGTGTTAGAGGATGAACTGCTAGCCATTCAGTGCCAAGCCATACTACCGGCCTCGAACATGTCCTGGGCTACCGAACAACGTAAGGATCCAGAGCTCCAGGTTGTGATCAGCTGGGTGGAGGCTGGACAGCGCCCATCCTGGGAAGATGTAGCTGCTCATGGACTGACAGTGAGGGGCCTGTGGTCCATGCGGGATGGGTTGGCCCTACATGACAGGGTGCTGAAGAGACGCTGGGTGGAGCCTGCAACAGGTTTACCTAAATGGCAGACTGTTGTCCCGATGTTTAGCTGCGGATTGGTCCTCGCAGCCATGCATGGGCAACCTGGAGTGGGTCACTTTGGGGTGAAAAAGACACTGAAGCGTGTGCGGCAACAGTTCTATTGGAGCACGTGCAGGAGGGATGTAGAGTCCTACTGCCGCCGGTGTGACGCATGCACTGCCCGTAAGGGACCCGTGGGCCGTTCCCATGCTCCACTTCAGCAGAGGAGGGTAAGCTATCCGATGGACCGTATAGCTGTGGATGTGATGGGGCCCTTACCGTTGACACCCCGGGGAAACCGTTACATCATCGTGGCTGTGGATTATTTCACCAAGTGGCCCGAGGCGTACGCTGTGTCCAATCAAGACGCGTGTACTACAGCTGAGGTGCTCCTTGGAGGCATGTTTGCTCGGTTCGGAGTGCCTGCAGAACTCCATACGGATCAAGGGCGGAACTTTGAGTCCCGCACTTTTGCAGATTTTTGTCAGCGGATGGGCATTCGGAAGACTCGAACCACTGCTCTCCACCCTCAAAGTGACGGCCTTGTTGAGAGGTACAACCGCACCCTTGCCGAACAGCTAGCCTTGTGTGTGCAGCAGGATCAGAGAGATTGGGACCTGCAGATTCCTCTGGTCCTCATGGCAAGCCGCACTGCAGTCCAAGAGTCCACAGGTTGTACTCCAGCCCTGTTGATGCTTGGTAGAGAGCTGCGGACCCCACCCTCACTCCTCATGGGCCTACCCCCAGATGCTCCAGATGCCCCTGCAGGGCTTGAGTATGCACACCAACTGCAGGACCGACTCCAGCTAGCTCATGACTTTGCACGCCATCAAGCCATTCAAGCTGGAGTTCGGCAGAAGAGAGCATATGACCACCATAGTGCAGGACGTGACTTTACTGTGGGTGAGTTGGTCTGGGTGTATGGGCCAAAACGAAAAAAAGGACGGTCGCCCAAGCTCGACTCAGCGTGGGACGGGCCTGCGTACGTGGTAGAGAGAGTTGGGGAGGTGACATATCGCATCCGTAAAAGACCTGGAGCGCGGTGTGTGGTCCTCCACCGTGATAGGCTGGCTCCGTACCGAGGGGATCGTAATCCCTTTGTCCGTGGAAGTCCGCGTCGTTCCCCTGGGGTGAACTGCCCTGAACCTGGAGGAGCTGGACACGCAGCGCCAGGGGATGGGTGGGGAACCTCGGAGGAGGGCGAGGTCTGTCATCCCGTTGCCCTGGTCCCTGGGAGTGTTCCAGGAACACCTGGAGGAGCTGAACACGCAGCGCCAGGTGGACCTGGAGGCAACCAGGTTCAACCAGGCTTGGGATTGTGCTGGCCAAACCCCGCTTCACCTGCACTTGACGACCACAGGGGGGAGAGGGCCCACGGGCGTCGGCTCCAGCGGAGACCAGCAAGTGAGGGCCGTCCAGCGGCAGCGTGCTCCTCCTCGCCTGTGCCTGACGACCACAGGGAGGAGAGGGCCCATGGGCGTCGGCTCCAGCGGAGACCAGCAGGTGAGGGCCTTCCAGCGGCAGCGTGCTCCTTCTCGCCTGCGCCTGACGACCACAGGGAGGAGAGGGCTCGTAGGCGCTCAGCTCACCGGCTCGCGGACGTGAGATCACGCGCCCACCGAAGACCGGCAGCACCGGACGACATTCCTGTGTCGCCCCTTGGTGCTGTGCTTCCGGGGACATCACCGCAGCGGCTCCAGCAACATCAGCCTGCGTATAGCCTGAGGCCCAGGAGAGGGCTTCGCCCGCCTCGACACTTTGATGAGGCCATCTTTCCTCGAGGGCGAGGAACTTAAAGGGGGGGGCAGTGTAGCGCCGAGGCTATTTGCCCCGTGTTGGACTTTCCCCTGTGTTCCCCTGTGTCTTCTGTTTTCCCAGCGTGTGCGCGTGTGTGTGTGTGTGCGTGCGAGAGTGTCTGTGTCTCCCTCTCCATTCTGTGTCATAGAATGTGTCAATAAGTTCTGATGTGTTTTGATTGGGGGGAGGTGTCCGGGAGGGAATATTTAGGGGTTCGGATAGGTTAGCGATTGATAAGGGGAGGGAATAGAATAGGGGGTTCTAAGACGTCTAGTAAGTTTAGTCAGAGTAGAAGTGAATTACGAGCGAGTGAGTTGTGTTGTCTGCCGATGAGAGTGAATGACAAGAGATTGAGACCTAATTTATCAATATCAGTTTGTTATTTTGTAGTGGACACCTCCTGCTACCCGTACCTTAGCCTGTACATCCTTTTGAGAAATAAATAACCGGAGTTTGGAACGATATCCCAGCCTCCCCGTCTCCTAACTACTCGTCGGCATTACAATATGATACAAATCTCATCAGTCTACAAATGTGCTGAATATAATGATTTAAATAGATCTGCACCTAGGCTATCTCACACACACTAGTCTTGTTGAATGCAGTGATCTTATCGGCTAGGTGCTTGTGTTTGCCTTGTAACTGGAGATTTAACTCATTGAGCTTTCCAAATATATCGCTAAGATAGGCCAGCTTCGTCAAGAAATGTTCATTAGTGAACGTGCTTGCAGATTCAAACATGCGCTAATTCCTCCAAGAAGAGGCGACTCGGAGCTCAAACACGCGACAGCACTTTACCTCGGGAAAGCCACCTTGCCTCGCTGTGAAACAGTAGCCTACAACCTTTTGGTCAGCTCCCATCTCCTCTCAAAGTGCGGAGAATAGACACGCTTTTAAGGGCCGGGTCTTGATGAAATTCACCACTCTTACAATCTCGTTCAAAATCTCATTCAGGTCGGGACTAACTAAGCTGCCTTGACACGAGCGCTTCCCTATGAATAACACAGTGCGTCCATAGCGCATCAGGTGCTACCTGGGCCTAGGCTACAGATAAAAAAAAAAATTAAAAAAAAACTCACGTCAGTTCGCGCCCCACCTGGCATGTCTCCGCGACCCACAGTTTGAGAAACGCCGTTTTACCCTCCATGTCTCCACTCTCGAATATTTTGTTAATGCGGAGAAAATAAGTTTTTAATGTGGGGTACGCACCCCAGTTTGACAACCGTGGGTCTATACTATGAGAATGCAGCTGCCATTGAAACGTTCTTTCTCAACAGTGAGTTGTTAAATTATGTCTTCATAATTGTCTTAAACAAACCTCAAATCAAAAGTGAAATGTGGAGTCAGTTCTTTATCATATGTGATGTGATGACAAGGCCGTTCTCTATTCACTCTACGCACGCAGCACAGCCTACCAGGAGAAACAACAATTCATATCAGTTAATATTAATTAATTAATTAATTAATTAATTAATTATCAAATAATATTAGGCCTATAGATCAGTCCTACAGTACAATTGCAAGCGACCATATGCCACAGCGGGCACAGGTTATTAACGTCCTCATTCTCCTACCTTAAAACTTTATGCTATCCTCGAACTCGTCTGCTGCCCAAACATTAAGCCAAGAACCGTTCTCTGCCTCCTTTTTTGTATTTTCTATTCTCCGTTAATGTTCTTTTTTTCTAGCTACCAGATTTGTTAACAGACATTTCCCCCTAGTTTAGCCTACCGAGAACATCTCTTGATCTCACGTCTTGATACTTGCAGATGGGCTAACGTAGCCTAGGCTACTAGCCTATTCCCCACTGGGGATGGGGAACTTTTGATACATTTTTAAAAATAAATTGTTATCAGCCATCTGTAACAAGCAACGTGCTGCTTGCGAGAGCTGGCCTTGCACGCATCTTCTCTGATCTGAATAGGCCTAATCATAGGCTATGATGGACACTGCAATCAATGACAATCATGTTTTCAATTTAATAAAATTGATTACGAAATCATACTGCAAAATAAGGCTATATCACCCGGGGAAAGAATGCAGGCAGAAAAGCGACGGGACTAACGTCCGGAAGAAGTTGAACAAATTGTTCAAAACCCCAATGTAGGCTAGCCTATGATATGACAAAACTATTTGTATTTGTAAGAGCTATTGCATACTGAAATATGGGCCTATTAACATTGTTTGTCTCCCCCCTCCATGCTAGGTCGATCGCACAAATAAAAAAAATAGTGAAAAAACCTATAGAAATAAATAGGATACTGGTCTCTTTGAATGGAGACCTCTGTCTGTTTTATATACATGATTATAGCATTATTCATATTATTATCACGCCCACTAAACTTCTTCCAGACAGGCTACATTGACAACATTAAAAGCCTACAGTGATTTTCTCCGTGGGTGCAGCACACAGTAGCCTAGGCTAGATCATTTTGGTGAGGTTTCAGAACGGAGCAGCGTAGTTCGGACTCGCAAGTGGTCCCAATATGGCCGCCGCGCCGATTTCACGGAGGCTTCAGGTTTGTGACGTAGTTGCGCTACACTGTAAGAAATTTTCCCGTAAAAAAACAGGAATCAACTGGCAGCAGAGTTTCCAGGAGATTCCTGTTATTTAACGGTGCCCTGGTTTAACATTAAGTTAATGTAAAATAACAACATTAATTTCCTGTAAATTAACAGGAAACAACTGGCAGGATTTCCAGGAGCTTCCCGTTGTTTAACGGCAGACTACCATAACATTAAATTCCTGTATAACATAATTTTCATGTTGGGTAACAAGAAAAAAATGTGATCTTCGCATTAGTTACACAACAGGTCTTTATTTTTTTACAATTACAGTAAACAAGTGCCATATATTGAGTTCATCCACTCTCAAATCAACATTTTAAAGATAAAAATCCATGTTACTTATTTGTAATTTAACAGATATTTTATTTCACAGCACTTACTTGACAGTCTAACAGTAAAGTAATCTTTTTGAAAGATGAAGGGACATGAAGCAAGATAGTAATTTTGGAAAATGTAGACTGACTATAATCGTATTTCAGGATCAGGGAATAAGACACAAAAGAATGATCATGGAAAATAAAAACATCGCATTAGGCTCGTGTATCATGTATGAATGTAAAATGTAGATACATAGTAGTATTTTGAAAATCGGATTTCAAAGAACAGGCAATAAGACACAGAGGAATTACAATGGAAAACAAAAACATTTCATTAGGCCCGTTTAAAATGTAGACACGCTATCTAGTTGTATTTTGAAAATCGTATTTCAAAAAACAAGGAATAAGGTACAAAAGAATTATCATGAAAAACAAAAACAACGCATTAGGCTCGTGTATCACGTATGAATGTAAAATGTAGACACGTGATCTAGTTGTATTTCAAAAATCGGGAAAGAGGTACAAAAGAATTATCATGGAAAATAAAAACATCGCATTAGGCTTGTGTATCACATATGTATGTAAAATGTAGACATGTTATCTACAGTAGTACTATTTCAAAATCAAATAAGATACAGAATAATTATCACAGATAATTATCAATATCATTGCATCGCATTGGGCTTGTGTACATGTGAGAATGAATAAACTGACAGATTATGTCCAGAAGAATTTAAAGTACAGAGATGAGTATAAATGATAATCAGGGAGGAAATCAAGTAACATTCATGAGAAATCAAGTATAACATTCACTTTACTTATTAGTGATTGTTCTTAGGCTTCTTCTGGGCCTTTTTTCTGTGAGAGAGAGAAAGAGAGAGAGAGAAAGAAAGAGAGAGAGTTACAAAAACTGATAGGGTACACTAGGATTCATGTAGAGGAAAATTGTGCCAAAGTGAATGAATCGGATGTGAATTTGTAACGTTAACACACTTTCTCACAATGAAATTAACTGACATTTATTACTTACTGTAACTGCATTTATATTTGATTTAATCAGTTGTATGAAGTAGAAGTATAGTGTTCTATGGTTATTACAGCAGTACTATGCATGATTGCTCTCTACAGAGGGTGTAATCCTGCATAGTAGTGCTTATAACTACATAGTAGACTACTACACAACCCCCCCAATACATACCACACATAAAACAAATTCTGGTTCGAAAGTCTGACATGAACTTACCTGGATGAATTCAAGGGTGCACGCTGCCTCCTCCTGATATTGCAGATTCAGAATGTAGAAGGTGGAGAAACATGTCGCAAGGCCTGTTAGAAATGTGGCGAGGTTGGACCCTTCACAAACGATTAAGGATTCAATGCTGACCATCCACTTTTGATGATTACCTGTCGTTCACCTGAAAAAAATAATTTATCATATTCAATTTAAGATATAGATCCACATGTCAACTATGATTAGATTCATTTTAGGATTTTGTCCAAACAAAATTCAATACAGAAAAAAAAACATTTAGTGTTCAAAAGTTGATTTAAATATGTATATGTTGATCATTATTACTCTAGTGAATGAAAACAAACATACCTAGTAATATCAGGCGAGGCGTCACAGGTAGGCTTGGAAGACTCAACATCAGCTACGGTCGCACATCCCTTAGCAAAAGAAAAGAAAGGCACTCAACAACTCTTCGTGATGTGTGTGTGTGTGTGTGAGTGAGAAAGTGAATGTAATCTCTGAGTGTGTGTGTGTGTATGTATGTAAGGAGTGAGTGAATGTGAGTTGTCTGCAAGGTGAGTATGAAAGGTGTGTGTGTGTGTGTGTCTGCCGTTGAATGATTAAAAGTGATGAGGCGGGTGTGATAAGATGTTTGTTTGAGGAATGTGTGTGCAAAGTAAGGGGGCTTGCTTTTGAAATAGTGTCCGTCTTATCAAAACCACATTGTTTATGGTTTCTATACATGTGCGTCTAAAGACCTAGATAGATAAATAGATAGATAGATAGATAGATACTTTATTGATCCCCAGGGGAAATCCAAGACCTGCATGTCTCTTAAATTTTATTTGGCAATCTGGAATACAGCATGGAAGGTCTATATTGGGTATATTGTCATGAATTCAGGTATGGCTCACATAAATAGACGCAGTGGACTGATGCCCACATATCTGACATGTAAACATCTTCCTGTTGCATGCCGCTAGCTCAAATGAACTCGGGAGGAATACCATACGCGTGTCATGCAACCACCTCTGCTATGGAGAGCTAGCTAGGCTACTATCATTAGCTTTCTAAACTGAAGGACTTAACACAACTTTAAGTAATTACCAGCACGGGCGAAATCCATGCATACAAGTAAACACTGTAAGCAGCAGTCAACACTGATCCGTTTGTGCCATATTGTTTATTTGGCCACTGGTTTATTAAACTGATGATGCTAAGCAGACTTAGCTAGCAAGCACGTGTTATAGCAGGTAAATCCCGCAAGTTAAACTTTCAAAAACCACGCATACCCTACACATACCAATACATTTAGATGGCTCCAGATTGCAATGAAGAAACGTAAAATTTGATCGACAAGTGTAGTGATAACGATAACGCATGGCTTAAGAAGGGCACGGTCTTGGCTAGCTGAATAGCACTGCTACTAACTTCGTTTCAGCAGGGTAACATTCAGAGATGTTGTATTATACAACTTAATATAAACATGACCAGTGTGCTTTCAAACGTTGTATTTCTGGTCAAAGGTGACAGATAAACTCACCTTATTGTGTTGATGGCTTTCGATGGGTTTGGGTATGATTCCAACATATCGTCTTCTCTCAGCAGACAGCTTCCCATCACCAGAACGAAGGTAACGTTAATAGATAACAGGAAGTAAGTGTGTTCCAGAATAAACATTACGGGCGTGGTAAATAACAGTATTGGAGCCTGATTTTACATATTTGTCTTACTAATGACCGGAAAGTCCTGTTTATTAAAGAAAACCGGTGAATAATGTTGGAATCTGGGTGTAAATTTACAGAAACTTTTTACAGTGTATCCAGTGTTCTTTATAGATCAGTGGTCAAGACACATTTGAGTTCTACATCGGAGATAGAACGCTTATGATCGATCATGCAATGTGTGCGTCCCTGCAGCAAGTGAAACTGGAGGTAACGTGGGCTAGAAGCAACAATAGTTTAAACAAAACGTGGCTTCCTGTAACTATCAATGGAAAAATGCATAGAAACTGCTAATCATAATCTTTAAATTGACATTAATTAAGCTGGCTATATGCAACACAATTTATATATATTCCCTTTGCATATGTTTGGGTAGACTTCAAACGTTTTTGAAATTGAGCTTACAGTTCTGTGTCCTTTACATTTATTTAATAGGTATTAGTGATACCCAGGGTGCGATTTGTGTAAAAAACAGAGGGGGGGATTTTGAATATGTTTGTAACCCCCCCCCCAAAAAAAAAATGAACGAACGAATAATTTCATAGCTAATAATAGCCTATATTAATTTTGCCAACTTTGTAACATTTACCTTTAGCTTAGTTTTAGTTTACCGTTGTGTATGACTTTAAACAGCGAGTGTGCTCAGCTCCTCTAATGCAGGGTTGGACTACGTTTTGAGAAACATACAAATTCACCTTGTTCTTGACCCATCTGAAATGACTCCTCTACCTTTGCTGCCTCCATCCTTTCTGTAGGCTATTTGTTATGTAAAATGTTGTATATGATGACACTGAAGTCTTGAGTTAGTAAATTGGCTAACAGTGTTAGTTGGTATACAAATAGCCTACACATTGCTACACGCTGCGTAGGCTGCGTGCATTCTCTCTCCTGCAGATTTGCGTTCAGTAGCCAAGTGCGTAATATTGTAAAAGTTGAAAAAATAAATGTGTTTATTGAAGCCTACAGAAAATAAATAGCTTACTATCATGCTGTCAGTTAATTGGCTACAGTGCAGTGAAGAGTTTGGAGAGAAGTTATAGGGAAACTTGAAGTTTTATGAAAAGAATTTACGAACCAGAACATATGGGCCATAAGCTTCTATTTCTTGCAGCTGTTAAAACACCCGCTAGATAGTTTAAATACCCACCAACATTTGTTTTTGCTGTACAGATTATTTCTGTAAGTTATTTGTCTACTAGGCCTAGCCTACTGGCTGATTTATCAAACGAGTGCTTTCTCGTTCGTCCACCGCAAACTACTAGGTAGTAAGACGATATGCTGCTCTGAGCGCGTTTCATGTTTGGTTCAGCGCTGTTTTCCCTGCGGAAGTTCCCGCACTAAAATGTTGAGAGGGACTGAAAATGTTACAATGTTTTTGTGTTCGATGACGTTCAGAAATATGCGCCGTCTGCCAGAAGGCTACTGAATAGCCTACTCTGATGTATTGACACTGAAGATCGCTAGATTTCAAGAGTTTAAGTAGGCTAGCAGTTAAGTTGCATTCATCGCTATCAAGGGGTTTAATCCTTGTCCCCACCGGAGATAAAAAATAATTTAGCAGCGGTAGGGTATAGGAAAACCAGAGTTGGGGAAATCCTCACCATCCCCCCCTACAAATCGCACCCTGGTGATACCTCAAAATTAGGCTGCTGTCTGTTAGGCAATTTATTGTAGCCTGCTGTGTCTGCACGCAGGTGTCTCCCTCTCCCTCCCTTGTCATAGCAACACGCAACAGTGATAGAGCAATCAGAGTATCATGATACGATTGCCATCTGGCGGTGGTGGTTTGTGGGCCTATTGGGGTCAAGTAGGAAGCCCAGCAAGTTCCAAAAGTAGAAAAAAAGTTTTGCGAGATCTCGCAAAACTTTTTGCGAGATCCCGCAATGAGATCCCGCAAAAGTGCATCGTTTTTTTTTCTTCTTCATGTTTTTTTTCCCCCACTACTTTTTTTTTTTTTTTTCTAACCCATGTTTTTTTTCCCCATGTCACCCGGAGGACTTATCATTGGAAGTATACTTACTCAAAAAAATGTTGACGTGTTCAATACTTATTTTCCCCGCTGTAAATGTATTGTAGCGTCAGTGACTGTAAATGTCTAATGTTGTATGAGAATGCAGTGCGAGTGAATGCTAGAATGTGTAATGTCGGTTATAATTGTTGTATTTGCGTTTACCATGTTGTGTATTTGTTAGCATGTTTAGTCTCTTTGGTTGTACCTCATGTGTACCTTACCCCCGTATTGATGTGTATGATTACCCTTGCTGTGTGTTGCATGTGCGATTGAGACTATCCCTGTGATGCCCTATATCTGTTTCTGTGTTTGCCTTACTCCAATAAATGGACATGCTGGCCAAAGGTGATCCCTGTCTGCGGGTGTGAACGCTACAGTATTATGCGTAGAAACAATGAAATATTGATAGTAAATTGAATATATCAGTTCAATTTCATGTCTTATCAATAAATAAAAAAAACAATTCATGCTTTAGGCCATTTTATTGTAAAAACAAATTAAGGGTTCAGGCACCGGCACTGTTTTCAAAGTCAATCTAATGTGATGGATTTTATCAATAAAAAAAAAAAATGTCTCACAGATGTCAGTCGATGTCTCAACCTAAGAGGGGACACAGCCGGTCATTTGATATTTTTGCCGCATGGGTGTTTGTGGTTGTTGTTGTTGGAAGAACATGGCTTTATTCTTAATTCTAAGACTTCATTGCTTCTCTCGCACGCTCGGCCTGTTGGCTGTGGATAACCCGTTACTTTTAAAGAGAGCAAATGCACATGGCTTAGTGTCTGAGCAATGTTTCCCCTTGAGTTATTTGTTTTTTGTATTAGTTCAGGCTGTAAGAGGGCCATCCATGGTTTGTCTGTTTGTTTGTACCTTATATACTTTTGTTTGTTAATTTTGCCTACTGTTACTCAACTATCCATGCCTATGACACCTAGTGGTGTACTGTGTTGCCTGTACTACTATAGATTATTTCCAATACAAATTTCTCTTAAGGTAGACAATAGAATGACATTGCAGGTCAAAGAAAGCATCAACAAAAGCAAAGATTAAGAAATCGTTTGACATAAGCAACAAGGGTGGAGGTGTTTTTACACTTTTCAGACACTCAAAGTTTGAAAACTATGGATATTGTTTTATAACCAACAACCTTTCTACATTGTCTGGGGGTTTTGTGTGCAAAAAGTGGAATTAATTGTCAAAAAATTTGAAGAAAATGTGAAAATCACTTTTCGGATTAGATATAATTGCTTATTTTAAAACATACAGAAAAAAAAACACTAAAGATGGATCGTGAAAATTTGAAGACAAAATAAATCTTGTTCCTTAGACTCTATATTAGCAAAATATGCAAAAAAACCAAACAATTTTTACATGAAAATCCAGCGGGACCCTATTTTCCAAACACAGCGTACTGTACTACCGTAAAACTTCAAATAATCGCCGAGTCCCTAAGTGACGCCTGTCTCTTTTAAACGCCTGGCGTGGCTACAGGTTTGGGTTAAAGGCCGGTCTCCAGTAGAGGCCTGGTCTGTTTTTTAGTTTCGGGTTGTATTTAATCTTCTAAATATTCTTCCCGTCAGATCGTCCGTTTAAAGATTCGCAATGACACGAAACCGTTACAGAAAGGAGGTTACAGCAGTGTGAATTAGATGTTGCACGTTGTTACAAGCCGTCGCAAAGCATTCACATATCTGGTCACAGTTGCAAGGTTTTAGAATGTTGCATGAAGCTGCTGCTCATCTCGTTGCGAATCTTGGGTGTGATTTGGGCTTAAGTATGGCGCAGACTGCGCACATTATGATTAGATGGCATCAAAAGACTGCGGTGGGGAAAAGATAGAGTTCCAAATTGTATAACTTTTTTTCCAATATGAACTATGCCTATATGTCCGACTTCGTCATCGTTCAATTCATCCCTTGTGTTTAAAATTTGCGGATAGGCCGATGGTAAGCT
The DNA here is from genome assembly GCF_046254945.1 of Alosa pseudoharengus. NCBI lineage: Eukaryota > Metazoa > Chordata > Actinopteri > Clupeiformes > Clupeidae > Alosa > Alosa pseudoharengus. The sequence continues at coordinate 35,145,859 of NW_027468674.1, read as the reverse complement.
TGTTTTTATGCTGGCAACAAAACCAGAACGGTTCGCGAACGTTATTCTTTATTCTAAATGCCATGGCAATAAAGAGAAAGAAGTCAGAAAAGGAATTTACCTTAGACTAGGCTATATCAGAGCCCGTCTACGGACATTCTCTGGCTATATAACCTACTGAAATAGGTTAATGATGTAAAGTCAAGTGCGCTTCTATGGGACTGCTGTGTGTGCGCAGTTTTTATTGATGAGTCGGAGTGGCAAGTGCTGCGCATAGTTGCAGTGGAATGTGGCTGCCCAGGGCATTATAAAACTTCTCACTCTTAGACTTACTCATACACAGCGGTGAAATGGCGTATTTAGCTGTCTAAATTCGACTCATATGCTGGGGGAGAAATCGTCGGACATCCATGATTATTTTGTTATTCAGCACCCCTGGTCAAAAATATGTTCCTGCGAGCCTGGAAGTAGGCTATGATTTGAATGTAGACTGTTGTCAAATTTGGCAAATACAAAAACGGGAGAAACAATATGGTTCATGCTCTCTCATGCGGTTTCATTCGTGCCGAAAAGGAGGGAGAATGAAACATTAAGCACGTTTCACTTTTGCATAAATAATTCCTTAACAGTTTTGGTCAGGGCTGATAATGCAACTGTATTTGACAAAGGACCGATATAGGCTATTTGCTAGTGACAAAATATGAGCTTTCAGTGTGATACGATCTCTTTGTAGATTACGTTTAATTAAAACGTGTTTCATCTGTTCTGGCTATCCCGCTATTTGGATCTTACTGTATCTCACAATGAACAAAATCTCAACACTAAATGAATGATGATCCGTAATTGTCATCAGATAGCCTAGTCATATAGGTAGACATAAGATGAAATAATTAATTCGATAATATTTTCCATCTTTGCAGAGGAAAAGTTTTGTGTAAAGGGAATTAAAGGCCTGTCTCATATAGACGCCTGTCTCTAATACTAGCCTGTGCAGTTTGGCGATTTGGGAAAATAAAAGCCCGGGCTATTATTTGGAGTTTTACGGTATTTGATTTTTGATCGTTTTTTTGTATAGTCTAACTAGCTTACTAATAGTTAACTTAATGCTACTAGTCCACAGTGCATCCAAACTGAGCAGTGCATCAGGCTGAGCAGTGCAGGGAACAGTTGTCATTGGTAGGTTGCATGTAGGCACATGGTCAGACAGGTTTAAGGAGCGCTTGATTTGTTTTGTAGCGGAGCGTTCTATGGGTTGCCAGGTTGGTTCTATGGGTAGAGCACGCATTTTTAATATTGCTCGATCACGCAAACTTGATCGTGGGAAGCCAAAATTGTGATTGTGATTAAAATACTCTAATCATATTTCGTTTTTCCTTCTAACACGGCTAAGCATTCTGTCTGTCATTTGTTCCATAGGATTTTACATTTTGTGAGACCTGCATAGTTTACTTTGAGACATAAAGCTAGTAAAAGGCACTTACTGTGTTGAAACTATGAAGAATCATCTCATGAACCATTTCATGATTGGTTACATGATCTTGTTTTAAAACCCAATTAAAAATGCCATTCACAAAAGGATACAATGTTAAAGTCATGGTAGCAGAGTTTATTTATGTAGATTCAATTAAGATCTTCTCATTTATGATATTATATTGCAATCCTTCCACAATAGTTGCATTAAAGAAATGTAAGACAGTAAGCCAGGTATAAAGCAGTTGCCAGTTTCTTCCACTACATACAGTACTTACAGTTTGTAGAAGATGTGCTGCATAACAGTGAAGAAATACAACACAGAATGCATTTATTTTAACTTTACCTTACTAATACCATGTTAATTGATACAGTACCCCGGTATAAATCTGCTCCCCAGCCATATTCAACCATCTAAAAAAATGTGCTCATTTAAAAATGTACTCACAGAACATGTTGGATATTCGAACACAAAGTCTATGAGTTTTGCTTGAGGGTGCCTCACAAGGTTGGCTGAACAGACTTTATTGAACACAAAGATCCGAGCATTAGGGTTAATCTCCCTTACTTATCTAAGTGATTGTTTTCCCAAGCAGAGTACAGCAAATTTACAAATGTACAATCTTAAATCATAAAAATTGAGAGACTATTTTTTTGACTGGCTATAGCCTTTAAATCTTTCAGTTTCAAATGACATGTTTTGTTATGCTTCAGGTGTTCTTGAGATCCATGTGAGGTCTACACCTGTTCCTAGGTTGGAGCTCACTTTCACAACATACTGACCAGTTTAAAAGTAACTTCCTGCTTTTTCGGAATCACACTGATAAAGGTCTTATACAGCACAGCTCCTTTCGGCAGCTTTGAGATCATGTCTTTGGTCTCAGCACTGTAAGGCAGAGGAACGTACACCTCCTTGGTGAACCTAACAACGCCATCCTCCAAAGCATACAAGGTGTTGTTTTTCCCAATTCCAACCTGTAAACAAATGTCAGTATTTACCCTGTGACAAGGCATCGAACACACATCAACAACACATATAGCATGATTTTTATTATTTTGATGATGATGTAAAATATGTGCCAGTTTCTTCTCAGATGTCAAATTTGGTTTAGTCACCAAATGAAAAGGTAACATATAAAGGACACATTACAAGCAGGTATTCAACAACATAGTTACATCTGTTAGTGTCTTAAAGGTGCCATGTTTAATGTCCGCCAAAAAATCAATTCATACTCCACATTCCATGGCCGAAACTGGTATTATGACATCTGTCGGGCTGTGGCTAGTAATTTTGCATGCTAATTCAGGTTGATATCTCTGCAGCACTATACCGTGTCATTTTTTAAATCATCACCTTTATTTCTTCTCATTCTTTTGATGCGTGTAGCTAATTTTTTGGCATATTTTTACCTCTATTCTTACACATGGCACCTTTAAGGCAATTCATATTCTGTTGAGGATTGTATGACTTATGAAATGTTTGATGGCTGAAGACAACAACAACAACATTGCATATGCTTTTCAATGAATGTTCCAGAGCAAAAACAACCTAGGGTCTATTTCCAGAAGCTAACAGGTTGGCCAGGCATGGCGTAAAACATGTCTATTTTTTAAACAATGCACCCAGAGGTGCGGTAATTAACAACCTATAAAGTGGCCTAGTGCATTGTCTAAAACTCACTATTGTACACTACCTAAAACACATTCCGCCACTGACCAAGAGAAACCTGGTCAGAAGTCTATGGCGAGTTGTTTATATGTTATTTTAAGAGCGCATTGTCAACAGTCATATTGGCGGGTGCACAACGCACCATCCTTCTATCATCCATGAATGCGCACCAGCGCACGTCCATGCAAAACATTACAAATTACACGATTACAATAGGAAACATAATTAGAAAAAAGTCACGATTAGTAGGCTAGTTATTCACCATCATTTGCAAATTGGTAATGACAGTTTAAGTGAGAGACACATATGGAGCACAGCTGAAGACGCACGGTCACGAGATATAAGCAACTCCACAGGATAAACATTATTTTATTCTGTCATTTGACCAATATTAGGGTAAGTGTAGCTTTTTCCAGCCTATGTTTTCGATGGTAACCCATTGTCAGTCAATAGTGAAAGTAACTTACTGTGTATTAGACCCCGAAGCCATTTGTTTTGAGAATAATGGCTGGCTGATGAAGTTATTGGCTGGCTAGCTGGCTCAGCCAAAACCTAAATGGCTGCTGCAGCCGCCAAACTTTTCATGGCTACTAATGGCTGAAGCTGCCACTTCATGTACAGATGTCTGTTATATTGATTTACTAGATCTCAATATTTCCAAGCAATGCATGGCTTACACCAGGGGCCCGTTGCACAAAAGTAGGATCAAGACATCCAGGATAAGTGACTGAGCTGAGCTCAATGAATCCAAAACAAGAGCGTCCAGGCTTAAAATTGGTTGTAAAAAGACCAAGCCAGGATGAGCAGACACGGATTCATCAAGCCAGGTGAAACCTATCCTGGATAAGTGCGCGCAATCACGGCTCCCTCAAATAGACCCCGCCACCGATCACAGATTCACCATGGCAACTAGAGCGTCTTCATTGCTTCTTCTACAGTGTAAAGTAGGCGATAGCCTTTTCACAACAGCAACACCTCTGTTTAAGAGAATATTACAAACTAGTGTCATGACCACCACCCGCAAAATGGTTACGGCGCTTCCGTGACGTGACATTGTCGCACGACAGGTCGGGAATGGCCAGTATGTAAAAGACATAATTAAAAAGAAAGGCAACATCGCCACAGTGATAAAGCAAAGCAATCTTCCCTGATGACGACAGTGGTCGGCTGGTGGGGGACCTGTGGGGGATGTGTTAAATCAGTTAATATGCATGCTTTAAATTTATGTCCTGCAGTGGTAGAGATGCATGCTGTGAATTTCAGTTAGATATGTCCTGCAGTGGCAGAGGAATTTGGATTGTTTTTCCCTCTGTGGCCCTAATATTCTGTCATTTTATATATAGCCTTACAGCCTATGGGAAACTGTAAATCTAATGATTGCAACATCATCTAAAATCATCATTTATCCAAAATGATATAATTAATGATCACAAACGTTTAAATAATGACAGTGGGTTAGTTATATGTGATAACAATGTGTAGTGGGCAGTAGAATAACAATTGGTTTCCGTTTGTGGCGACTGCTGACTGAGATAAGGGATGAGATTAAATAGATCCTAGAACTTAGCCTGGTCTGGAGCAGTCTAGCTCCACAAAATAAATCTCCATGGTAACTTATACCATAACATATCCTACTGCCCCCTATCCCACTTTTGTGCAACTGGATCACGGATAAATTGAGCCAGGATAACCAAGATATCCTGGCTTAATCCCTTATCCTAGTTTTGTGCAATGGGCCCCAGGGCTATTCAATTAGTTTGCAATGGGGGCCAGTTCATGAAAAGTATCACAACTGAGGGGCCGGAAAAATATAATGAAGTACAACAGCAGCAATATGGGTGTTCAAATGTTGTATTTTGTACATGCATAACAACATCATTAGCCGGTTGTTGGTGGCTAATATACAGTAGACCTAATGGAATCTGTGCTTTGCGCAGTAACTGCTAGGTCCAAGATTTCCAGTGAGTTCAAACAGGATTCAAACACTGTTCAGGTGAATTTGTAATGTGTAATCAGTCGCGTATAAGTATAAGTATACTTTTTTGATCCCGTGAGGGAAATTTGGTCTCTGCATTTAACCCAATCGGTGAATTAGTGAAACACAAACAGCACACAGTGAACACACAGTGAGGTGAAGCACACACTAATCCCGGCGCAGTGAACTGCCTGCTTCAACGGCGGCGCTCGGGGAGCAGTGAGGGGTTAGGTGCCTTGCTCAAGGGCACTTCAGCCGCGCTCAAGGGCACTTCAGGCACTTCATATAACTTGAATTTCCCCTTGGGGATCAATAAAGTATCTATCTCTATCTATCTATCTATCTATCTATCTATCTCTTGTTACATTTGACATTCCTACCATTTAAATGAGATGACCGTGTTCCAGTGTTTCATCTAGATTTTTTTTAACAGAGGCGGCAGGCCAGTCATAATAGCCTAATAATAATATTTTTTTTCTTTTCTTTTGTGGTTGCTAATCTACGGAGCCCGGGAAGGGTCACGTGGGTAAATATTTTTAGACCGCACTATTGCGTTCCCTCGCAATAGTTTTGCGTTCCCATGAAATACTTTTGCGTTCCCTCGCAATACTTTTGTGTTGCCTCGCAATACCTTTTTGTGTTCCTCAGGATCATTTTTTTCCGTTGCCTTGCAGTTTCAACTTGGGCTCCGTGCATTTCCCCCCATTCACGTAGCGCTGTCAGTGCGTTACCTGAATTCATAATTTAGAACTGTAGAATACCTGTGTATCATAGCAACGAGAACAAGACTGTGCTGTGGTGAACTGTTTTGTCTTTGACTGACACCACAGTGAAGTTAGTTTTAACTTTGAGTTCCAATAATAGATGAGTGCAAATGCGTGAAAGCTATACTATGCTAGGTTTTAGTAAAGAATGATTTAGTGGAATGACTGTTCCATATGGTCTCGCAAGCAGACTCCTTCAAATGCGCCGCTGACTGTCAAAATACCGATGCATTCTTTGACGTCGCGCTTTGCGCTGTTAAAGGGAATGACAGAGGTCATTCTCATTGGTTTAAATTATGTTACGCCCCAAACACACCCATGACTGATTAAAAAACCTAGGAAGCCTTGTTGTGCCATCCGCCCGACGTTTGATCACGAAAACTCCCGATGTGGACTGAATATCCTACTAAATTTGAATAAGCTTTTGGCTAGTGACCATGCACTATAGACTGTCATAATAAGGCCCATAGGCTAGTCGGTTCTGCCTACCTCAATGAACTATGCTAAGCTAGGCTAACGGTGGGAGTGTCAGAGCCTGTCTCAAATCGCGTACTTCTGCACTTACAATACCTAATTTGAGTGCATGAGGGTGTTCACACTGACAATTCCAACGACACGAAGGGCGCTGCAAGTTCCCGGATGGTGCACTCATAACGGTCAAAAAGCTGAGTGTGCAACGCTGGACACTTTTCGCCCTTAACGGACGCCATCTTGGCCAGATAGCGGAAGGGGAGGGAGCGTTTTCAAACTCGTGGAAATCGCGGTTGAGAAAGCTGAAGCAGCAGCAGTGGAAAACAGACTTTACAGAGGTACAAGCAAGTTATAACATAAACGGTTCATGTTTTGACACAGTATGACCATGTCACTGTCGAGTTGAGGACGCCAATAAAGTTATGTTAAAATGTTTGCGATCGTCATTTCCGTGAAGTGCACGGAGTTAGTGTTTGATATGAGACAATACTATTTTGTTAAAATTTGTGCACTCCGCCAGTAAGCACACAGTGCACATAGTGTACTACACGAAAGTGTACTCACGTAAGTACACCATTTGAGACAGACTCTCAGACTGAGTTACTGCTCGCACAGAGACGAGAAGGGTATGGATCATCTTAATTGTGATTAATTTAATTTCTCAAAATGTTGGCGTGTTCCTTAAAGACAATACCCACATTAATATTTGCATTAAATATGTGAAGAAAACCAAAAATACTTACATGACCTCCAGGATGCCAGCGCATCAACCTCTGTGTTGCAACAATATTCCCGGCATGTACAAAATTACCTAAAAATGAAAAAGGTTAATTCATTAATATTAGGCATTTATAATATTACCATATTATATATATTATTGAAGTGTAATTCCGGAGTAATTTGAATCCAAGGTCTTTTTCAACATGATGAGTCAGTGGGTCGCGATGCACAAGAGTGCAAACAAGTTTTTAAAGCTCTTTGCGGGAGTGGGCAGGGTGAGTGGTGCATTCACGGGTGCGGGGCAAACAGATGATTCACTGCAGTCCTACAAATTAAATATGTGCGTAAATAAAAATATGGAAATTATTAAAGTAGTGTCCATAACTATAGTTCAGCTGAATGTTCAGTTAGGCAGCATTAAAAAAAACGGGGTTTAAGCATAACTGACAGATAGCAGGCCTAGCCTATTGTCGTTTACATGGGTTTAATTTGTTTCTGCTGCTCCGTTGTCAAAACTCAAAAACGAAAGCATGACAGAGGAAGAGGGCACTAGACTACTTCAGTTGCTAGTGCTTTTGTAAAGAAAGGTAGCCTACATTCAGAACCAAGAAACTTAAAATCAGACATCTGGCAGTCTTTTAGGTAGGGGTGTCACAATTCTCAAAATCCTCAATTCGATCTAATTTTCGATATTAAAGTCTTGATTCGATTCGATTTTTAAAAAAGAAAAAATACTATTAATGCATTCCTTATGTTTACTTTTTTTACCTTTTGCTATTCTGTTTCGGAGGGGTTTTATTTTGAAACCTCTTTTTATTTTGAAATCAATCGGGAGGTTGTAAACAGATTGTTGAATATGGGTGGTTGACATGACATGGCCTTTTTTTGGTCCAATGTGTCAAAGATAAGTAAATTATAGAAAAATGTCAAAAACTGTGGTGATATTGTTCAGAAAATGCTGTTTTACATGAACATACAGAGCATTCATTGGATTAATCTTCCATTATTTCACAATTTTCAGCCAAACCAGAAAAAGCTCATATGGCGTGACTGTCCCAAGCACATTTAACAAACTGCTACATCATGAGCAGCATTTCCTACACGTGGGGGTTCAAGCGGGTCACCTGGAACTACTCAGAGAGCAGTCATGGGAAAGGGGCACCTGATGGTGTCGGAGGAACTCTGAAAAGAAAAGCGGACATGCATGTCCTTGGGGGAAGGGACCTGCAAAGTCCAAAGGAAATGTGTGAATATTTGCATGAGACTGTCGAAAACGTCAAGTCATTTGGATCGAAGAGGAAGAGATCTCTGTAATGGACGAAATGCTCCCCCCAATCAGTGCGCCCAGTGACTGGTATCAGCAGCACACACCAGATTCTGTCCTTTGCCCCAGGGGAGGTATTCTATAGGGCTTTGAACTGCTTTTGTAAAAACCCAGATGTGTGTGCTTGTTCACAAGCCAACTCATCTTCAGTTTGACAGCAACAACCTGCTGAAGTGCTCTGTTCCCAGTCAAGTGACTCTTATGCTGAGGTGCCACCTCCAATCAAGCAACAGTTCACTCATTACTCAAGCTGAGGCAGATTTCAATGATGAAGATGATGATAATGAGAAATACACAGAGGGGCAGTTTGTGATTGTGAAATATGAGGAGGCTTTTTGGTTATTAATCATAAAATCATCAATGTGACAGATGGGTAATAGTGCCAGCAAAGGTTACAAGCATTTTGGTACTTTTATAACAAGGTATTCCCAAATGAATTTGAAGTATATTGAAAGATTACGAGTGAACGTCTTTCTATGAGTGTTGATAAAGTTAAATAATGTAAAATGTAACATATTTGCACATAATAAATGCTATACTTTTATATATAAAGAAAGATATAAAAAAGAATAAAGAATCAGGATAAACTGACTTACATTATCACATCATACCCTTTTTTAATTTAACCCATTTACTCCTAAAATGCCTGCTAAAAACGCCTATAGAATCCTATGGCATTCTAGACTAAATAACCTCATTTCCTGAGGGCTTTCTGAAAACATACTAAAAATTGTCAACGTCTACCAAAATGTAATATCTAAGCCTCTGTAGCACCTAGAAACATGAAATAAAAACCATGCTGCGCTACGCAGCATCCAGCGGGAGGGTCAATGTTGCGCTACGCAGCATCCAGCGGGAGGGTCAATGCTGCGTCATGCAGCATCCAGCGCGAATGGGTTAATACACAATAACATTCATGACACACTATCTGACAATTTTAGTCTCTAAGACAGTAAACTAGTGAATAAACGTAGGCTACATTTCAGGACAAAATCTACAAGACCACATATATATTTGGAAATATTAGAGTTTGTAGAATATAACCCAATGAGTTCCATGACTTACATTTGAGATTTAAAAAAAAAAAAAAAAATGTTTCAACCAAATATGTCAACCACCCATATAATACTTGGGTGATGTTAAATGTAAGTAAGTAAGTAAGTTTTTTTTGTCGGTCTCGATGCGGTCTCCACTCCTTAAAGACTCGGGGCCAGATGTACGTACATTTGCGAACGTAGCGTTATCAGCGCCATGGACACACCGCACATTGCGAACGCTGTCAGACCCAAGTTTCCGTCGCCTTTCTGCGCCTTTCTCTGCCTTTCTCCGCCCATAAACGCAATTTACGAACGTCCACAACTGAATGGCAGCGCCTACATACAAGCGCAGTTGAATGAAGTTAACTGACGACAACATTAAAAAGAACCAAACGTTTAGCGATCATGAAATAATACCATACATGATAAGATGTAAACAAGCAGGGAGATAATGAAGATCAGAAGTTCTACTCAAACTACTTGTGCACGTAGGCTATCGAAGATTGGTCAAATCTAGCAAGTAGGCTAGGAAAGTTTAAGTGAATGACGTGAAAGTGAAAGTAAGACATTCGAAAGGCCAACGAAAGTTAAGGATGCTTTTGGTAGTACAAATACTTTCACCACAAAAACTGGTGTTCTAAATAGCGATTCTGTTGTCTTTGAAAGGTTCTCTTATTGACGCATTGAACTGCAATTTGGATTAACACCTGCTTTTACAAGGCGGAAGTATTTAGGCGCAGAATAGACGTGCGCTTTCAGGAGCAGTATACCGCGGAATACTAGCCTGGCGAGCCAGACCCACATTAAAATGTAGGGTCTGGGCACTCACCGTTCGCAGTGCTCAGTCCGAGGGGCGGGATAATCAGTTGTCTTTCAAATTAGTACGGTGTCTTGTGTTATTCCGCTAGATTTTCTTGTAAAAAATTTTTTTTTTGCATATTTTGCTAGTATAGAGTCTAAAGAACAAGATTTTTTTGTCTTCAAATTTTCACGATCCATTTTCACACTTAGATGACATCATCATTTATATAATGCATAATTAAGACTGGGACTACTATCACTTGGGGGTCAAATGTGAGAAAACACTGGTAAAGAGGGTATTCTGCCTAATTTTGGGTGCTGATTCTGAATATCATATTTACTTAGCTGATTTTTTAGTTTTAAACCTGCTAATTAACATTTGCGGCTTAAAACTGGCCTCCATAGGCAACATGGAACGGGTGAATAGGGTAAACAATTTAACTCCTTCATATTCTTATGAAACTTTACTAGTTTATTATTTATGTAGAGACAAGATTTTTTTGCATTACAAGTTTTCTGAAAATATATGTTTAGGGATGTAATTTAACAATATCTCATTAATTATGCACTAATTTGCATACATTTCAATTACAGACATCTGAATATTGGATAGTTAACATTGAATGTAGTCACATTCAGGTTTGCCTTCAGAACTTTTTCTGGATTCAGAGCCTTAAAAGAATGGCTTGTTCAAGCGCCAGTCCTAGGTTATGCCGATTTCAGTCGTTCCTTTAATTATCTTAGAGACGGATGCAAGCCATGCAGGATTGGGGGCAGTTCTGTCACAGGAGAAGGATAGGTTACAGCGACCAATAGCCTTTGCTAGCAGGGGCTTGCGGCCAAGTAAGAGGAACATGTCAAATTATAGTGCATGAAACTCAAACTCCTTGCAGTCAAGTGGGCAATCACGGAAAAAAATGGCAGGTATCTCCTGGGCAACACGTTCACCGTGTACACTGACAACAATCCCCTCCAATACCTGCAGTTAGTGAAACTGGGCGCTCTGGAACATTGCTGGGTTTCTCAGCTTGCCCTCTATATTACAACATCTCGAGCTGATCTGATGCCAACATCCAAGACTCTTGGATGACAGAATCTTGTATGGTGGACACCATCCCTGGTCGAACCAAAAGAGACCTGAAAGCCCTGCAAGGGACTGTTCCCTGTATTTCCAGATACCTGTGGTTTTGGTGACAGGGACGACCACATACAGTACCCGTTAAGTCAAGTGGAGTGAACCAAGGGAAGTCCGCAGTTGATAAAGCAGTGGTCCTACAGGAAATGGATGGGACCTTGCACCAAGCGATCCAGGCTCCTCCTTCCAGGGATCCAGTGCTGCAGCTTTTACTGCCAAAGGTGTTGCGAGTCAAAGTGCTCACTAGCCTACACAACAACCATGGCCATCTGGGGGTGGACAGGACCACAGATTTGATATGACAGAGGTGCTACTGGCCCCAGATGTGGCATGAGGTGCAAAAGTGGTGTTCTGAGTGTGAGCACTGTGTGGTTGCTAAAGCAAGACAACCCAAGCCAGAACCTTTTTGGGAAATATGTTAGCCACTAAGCCTTTGTAGATAATCTCCATTGACTTTACTCTCTTGGATTGGGCTAGCACAGGACAAGTGAATGTTCTGGTAGTCACAAATGTTTTCTCAAAGTTTACCCAGGCCTTTCCCACCCCTGATCAGAGAGCTTCCACCGTAGCTAAGATTCTAACTGAGAGATGATTCTATTTGTATGGCGTGCCAAGGAGAATCCACTCTGATCAGGGGCGCAGCTTTGAGGGGGAGCTGTTGAAGCACCTGTGTGACACCTACATCATAACAAAGACTAGAACCACCAATAATCCTCCAGCGGGGAATGGTCAATGTGAACGTTTCAACAGGACACTTCATGACTTGCTCAGGACCTTAACCCCTGAAAAGAAGCGTAAATGGCCCCAGTTGCTCCCTCAGCTCCTGTTCGCCTATAATACCACTGTGTACCAGTCCACACAGCACTCCCCATACGAGCTGATGTTCGGTCAGAAGCCACAGTTACCAGTCGACCACCTACTTGGAATTACTGGAGGTCCACCGACTGATTGGGTGGTGCAACATCAAGAGTACCTGACTTCTGTGCTAGTACTACAGTAGGAGACACTTAGAAGAGGCTGCGGCATATCGTAGGCATGGTGGTCCTAACACTGTAGTCCTCTTCAAAGTGGTTGTATGCACATCCCACCTCAACGTTTCGCCTCATCAGGCCTGATGAAGACCCTGGTGGGTCGAAACGTTGCGTTATGTTTTTAACTCAATAAGTTTAGTTCTTCTGGGAGATTGCAGTGTGCGGTCCTGACACTGTACCCATATTACCACCTGGCACTCTAGTCTTTTTCTAGTGGGCAGTGGTAATGTAGTGGTTAAGGAGCTGGGCTAGTGTGCAGTAGCCTGAAAGTTGTCGGTTCAATTCCCGGCTTTCACTGTTATGCCCTTGAGCAAGGCACTTAACCCCAAGTTGCTCCGGGGAAAATGTGATCCCTTGTAATATAGCGGACATACAGTATGTAAGTGACTTTGGTCAAGAAGTGTCTGCTAAATACAATGTACATGTAAGCTCTTTTGCAAGAACCATTTTCACGGTCGCCACAAAATCCAGGATACATGGGTGTCTACCAAGTATAAAATTGTGGGGTGTCTTGGTGTAATTGGCTCACACTATAAGATCAGGCTGTATGGGGAAGAGGGCCCCCTTAAGACGTTCCACTCATAATACTGCCGGACAGCATTCAAACCCCTTCCACCTTCCACAGTCTGTTTCACATGAGTTCTCTGCCAGTGTAGCAGAAGTAAATATTCTCCCTATCCCCTTCAGGCCTTGGCAGTAGATAGGTATGCTACCAGGACAGTGAACTTTAAAGCCAGGTGTGTATGTGGAAAGGCGGACCTGCAGCGCTGGTGCAGACGCCCACCCGTGGGTGGTGATCATATACGTAGCTTCCTCTCTGGGAGAACAATGCCGGTCATTTGAAATTTTTGGCGCAGGGGCGTTTGTGGTTGTTGTTGTTGGAAGAACATGGCTTTATTCTTAATTCTAAGACTTCATTGCTTCTCGCACGCCCGGCCTGTCGGCTTTTAAAGGGACACCAGGCAAGCCTGATGTTTTTTCTCTACGAAACTCCCCCTTGCTCGGTCTGAAGCTCTTTTCCTTTTCTTTGCGTCTTCCATTAAGGGTTTTCGCTGCTTCTTCGCCAGCTCTGCCATTATACACACGTTTGCAACAATCTCTAGTGTTTCGTTAGCCTGCCTCTGTGCTGTAAACTGATCCTGCTTCGGTCGGCGGGTAGGATACACCGAACTTGCAAGTGGGATATTCTTCCTACAGGCAGTAGGGGCGGGCGAGAGAGCCTTCATTCGCCCCGTTATGAGTCATTTAACCATATACCGACTTATGAAGATGATTAATTAACACGAAAACGTTGCCTGGTGTCCCTTTAAGAGAGCAAATGCACATGGTTTAGTGTTTGAGCAATGTTTTCCCTTGAATTATTTGTTTTTTGTATTAGTTCAGGCTGTGAGAGGGCCATCCGTGGTTTGTCTGTTTGTTTGTACCTTATATTCTTTTGTTTGTTAATTTTGCCTACTGTTACTCAACTACCCATGCCTATGACTCCTAGTGGTGTACTGTGTTGCCTGTACTATTATAAGATTATTTCCAAGACAAATTTCTAAAAAAAAAAAGACAATAGAATGACATGGCAGGTCAAGGAAAGCATTAAGAAAAGCAAAGATTAAGAAATCATTTTTGACATAGGCAACAAGGGTGGAGGTGTTTTTATACTTTTCAGACACTCAAAGTTTTTTTTTTTTTATATATATATTTTTTTGGGCTTTTTATGCCTTTAATTATAGGACAGTGGAGAGTGACAGGAAGTGAATGGGAGAGAGAGCAGGGGTGGGATCCGGAAAGGACCACGGGGCGGGAGTCGAACCCGGGTCGCCGGCGTACGGTGCAGGTGCCCCAGCCAGTTGTGCCACAGCTGGGGCCTAGACACTCAAAGTTTGATAACTATGGATATTGTTTTAGAACCAACAACCTTTCTACATTATCTGTGGGTTTTGTGTGCAAAAAGTGGAATTACTTGTCAAATAATTAGAAGAAAATGTGAAAATCACTTTTCAGACTAGATATAATCACTTATTTTAAAACATATAGAAAAAAACACTAAATATGGATCGTGAAAATTTGAAGACCAAAAAAATCTTGTTCCTTAGACTCTATATTAGCAAAATATGCAAAAAAAATAATTTTTACATGAAAATCCAGCGGGACCCTATTTTCCAAACACAGCGTACTGTACTAAATTCCCTCTGCACGCAGCGCTATGAGTCCCATGCGTTTCCCACCAGCGGAGCTAGTTGGCTAGTTCAAACATTTGCCAACATAATAAAAGCTTAACTCGTGTCACACTGTTCGCCAGCAGCAACATCCATCTTATTTGTTTTCAAGTAGCAGGGAATTCAAGCCAAACCGTTGCAACTCTGCCATCAATCATTATGTTAAGCCCACCTAACGACTCTATACACGATTTCAATGGCCTGATTAAGTTTCGATTTCTGGAGCTCACAAGCCAACGGAGAGTTGCTAGACTGCTGCCGCTAGGGGCGCGTCTAGATTTCTAGGCTAGCGGAATACATAACTAGGCGCTCTTTACTCTTCCCCTCCCATCTTTTTACGCTAAATTCCCACTTTCCCCTGGATCCTCCCATGAATGCATGCATGACATGACAATCGCAATCTGCCACTTTCAGCTTCCGCGACAGGCAGTTTTTACATCATTGCGGCCTGTTTAATCAGGGGCGGAGTGGCAATCGGGACGATCGGGAGTTTTCCCGGTGGGCCGGCCGATGAATCTGCGTGGTGCGGGCCGGCCCATAGAGCTATTATAGCGACCGTGAGTCGTCCGCGGCCATCGACCTTGCATTTGCACTACGAATTTTCCGCGAAAATCTCCGAGATTCACACTTTAATGTCCAACCAATATTTATACCACTTGCTCACTGATATGTCATTCATGGTAACCCTGCACACTCATCTCTCCCATGCTGATTTTTGTGTAGGCTAGCCTTAGTTTTTTATCTTAATTCATTTTTGTCTTATTCATGAACTTTCATCACAAATAAAAAATGACAATGTCATAAGTACTTAAATTAACGTAAGCTAGAATGGAGCAAAGCCTCCTGGGAATGGGGAATGTGTTTCTGGTTTACCCAATGAACCGATTGCAGGTCAAGTCTATTTACAAAAATGTAGGGGGATAAACCCCTCGTCTAATGGCATGACTCTACAAACGATCAAGTTCGAGGAAAGCTACAAGAGTTTTGACAGTCGACGGATTTGCGTGGTTGCTTGCTGTTTTACATATGGATGGAAGGCAGAGAGAAAGGTTAGCGGAGCTAAAGCATTGACGTTATTGAAACTAGCACAAGCTAGTCTTATGTTGACATGTAGCCTAGGCCTAGCCTAATGACTAATTAGTGGGCCACTCAGGCTGATAAATGGTTTGTGGAACTCATTGGAACTGTCTATAAGCCTAGGCTTACTTTAATAATTCTCGTACAAACCTAAACCTATACCAAACCTATACCTTTAATTACCTGTGTTATTAGGTTGGCATTGTCTGTAGGCTAGGCCTTTTTTTATCCACCCACAAAGCTGTTTTTATACTGCACTGTTGCATACCCACACAGCAGTAGACTCCTAGGCGGATCCGCCTTCAAGTCGCCAAACCCGCGTGACTGTCGCATTCGTTTTGGTGCCGCACAGAGGATCAGCTCCGCCTCCAGGCGGCTCCGTAAATTCTACTGTCAAACAGCGGATCCTGAGTGGACCCATGTCGGATCCGCGGACGCGCCTCTACTGTAACGGTTGAACATGACTGTACACCAAGAGCCAAGAAGAGTCATACTAGTGGATATTTTCTTTGCTGGGACACGGTTGCGCTGAACCCCCTCTACATATTGTGAATGTCTATTGCGACATTCACAATAGCTAAACATTGGCCTTTGTGGTTTTATACTTATCATGTTTATTGATTGTAATGACGTTGTTTGATATTAGGACTAACGTTAACGTTAAGTTAGTGCAACCAGAGACGTTTGTAATTTTGTGCAACAGGCTAAGTTAACGTAATGGTTAGCTGCTAGATGCTCATATGAGTCTGTAGCCTATTTGATTTAAAATGGGTTAGCAATTTCGGCAGAATATGTTATGGTAATGTGATTTAAAAAACACACATTGTTATTTAACGTTAGTCTGTTTTAATGTGTTGCTGTTGTCCATAGTGCTACTATGCTAGCGGCATATAGCTGCTAGCTAGCATGCTGCTAGGCGCAATTGCATAAGTTATTGCTAATGTCTATTATACATATATATGTTTGAGATCACGTTAGCGATGCAAACCTTGATTAAGCTGATACATTGGCACTGGTATTTCAGTCAATGAAGTCAGTGAAGCATTTGTCTGCTATGAAAGCTTCCTACAACTTTAGCATGTTGACTCACTGATAATGGTTTAGCCCTAGCTTCTAGCTAGCTGTGCATTAACTTTTGCATTTTGCCAAGTTTGGTCTCATACGTAACTTTAGTGTCCTTCTGCCATCTTTGTAATGAAAGCCTCGGCATTTTAATCACTGTTTTAAGTCGGTTCAGACAACTAATGGGTATTGGCGTCTGTTTGTGATTTATTATGATAACGTAACTTAACTGTATGGAACTTGCACCCAGGCTATGGAACTTGGTCCCCATCTTATATTTTGTTTGTTCTGCAGCGTCAACTTTTATCGGCTGGATTCTACCATCTAACGTTACGATTGCCTCTGTTGGGTTCGCTTGATGAAGATACTTTCTGGG
The DNA here is from genome assembly GCF_046254945.1 of Alosa pseudoharengus. Taxonomy (NCBI): domain Eukaryota; kingdom Metazoa; phylum Chordata; class Actinopteri; order Clupeiformes; family Clupeidae; genus Alosa; species Alosa pseudoharengus. The sequence continues at coordinate 35,128,758 of NW_027468674.1, read as the reverse complement.
TTGTTAAAATGTAATGTGAACACATTCCCGTAGCATTCCAAAATAGACCAGAGATGCTTGTACTATATGTATATTTGGAAATTTTGGGATTGCAATAACCATAATGATATGGTTATTTAACAGCCATCGTTTCGGGGACTCTGATGAGAGTGAAGAGCCAGAAAATGGTGACTTTGCATCTCTGAAGTACCTTCCAACTCGCCTGCTATATCAGTTGAAGCCTCAAGCCCAAGCCAATAGCACTGGCAAAGTAAGTAATAATCTCTTAACATTGAAATAACTAAATCATAATATTAATATTAGAGATATGGTTAACATTCTTAGTGCTAAAGACATTCCCCTCTCCTTGTATCTATTCCTCCAGCTCCACCATCTTGCCGAGTGCCAGGCAGCCGAGTCACTACCCCTCAACCTGGAGAAAACTGTTAAGGTAAAGACTGATCTCTGAAATAAAATTGAATACAGTGGCCCCATCTATATTAACACAGCAGTAGTCAATCTATTTCAAATCAACAGATTGCATCTGCATTACCATCTCAGATTTTCTGCATACTTCATACATTCCTTTCAAAATCTCAGCCAAATATTTTGTCAGTTAAAACATCTGCATTCATGCAATATTGCCTGAAAAGTTCATTCATTATTATCAGATTGTATTGAAACACATTGATTACAATGTCAATCCATTCATGGAGTTGATATAGTTGAAACATACAAATTCATGTCCAGTATGACCAGAGATTTGTTTTTGTTTGCCATTGTTTGGCCCTGTAGCTCTCAGCCTACCATGGTTAACAGATCACAACCATTTATCTCCCTTAGCACCTCACCATGGGGCAGGACCGCAACGCTCTTCACCACCTCAACTTCCTGCACCTGCACCCACATTTAACATACGGAGAGTTACTCAAGGTAGGGACTGATCTCTGAAATATTAGTGAATAGAAAGGCCCCATGTGTATTATCAATGATGACTACCATTTAATACATTTTTTCCCCCTCTCGCACACCGCCCACCTCACTATGGGCCAGGAACGGCAGTCCCTCCTCAACTCCCTCCACCCCCACACCAGCCCTCAACGTGCAGCGAACAGAGGAGCTTTGTAAGTCGTGTTTCTTTTTAAATTTAATCTCCTTAATACCCATCTCATATATTGTATTGTGTAAGCATACTTGGCTTTGGATGCTACATACCATAAACATATCTGTTTGTTTGATTACAGGTGCTGTGAGGAAAAACATGGTGACACGGTCAGCCACGGACGCTGAGGTCACCAAGCACGCAATTAGGTGTTTCAACCGGCGGTGAATCGGGCAACGAGGAGACGTGTTCCGCCTCCATCCACACAAATGGAGTAATAGGAGAAATAAGCATTAAACAATCTTTTTATTTAACTTCTTGTCATTCACCAGTTATTACTTTTCTGATATTTTAGATGTGCATAGCGCAGCATTTCATTGAAGTTGTAGCCTATTAGATAAAATATTTCATGTCTGCACTGACCTAGGCCTATAAAGCACTAAATTAGGTTTTGACCTCAAAATTAATGTAGAGTAGCCTAGGCAACGTAGGCTACTTAACAAAAACAGAATAGCGTATAACCTGTAACTTTCCATAAATGTCCATTTTATATTTCCATTGAGTAGTGATCACGTTTGTACAGTAAATTGATGTCTTGACTTAAACATTTTTTGTTAGGTTTATTGACAGTATTGTTAAGTTAAAAATACGAGGCGATGCTAATCGTAGGCCTATCTTGCTGTAGTAGCCTAGGCTAGGCCTAATGATAGTTTTACTTTTATCCTATAGTTTATCCTATTTAATCCTACAGCAAGAACAGAAGGAATTTTGAAAATGAGATAAACGGGTCCGAAACGGACCCGGGCCAGATGAGCCTGTATGAGTCCGTTGCGGGTCCGCGGCGGATGTATGTATCAATTTGCGGGTCCCAAACGGACCGGCCGCGGAGGTTAAGGTTTTAATCGCGGATGCGGGGCAGATGCAGCGCGGAGCCACGGCGGGTCCGCGATCCGCCTTCGTAGCGGATCCGTTCCTGAGAGCATCTGGAGTCCGATACGGGTCCGTTTCGCGGGTCCGTTCCGGAAGCCGTCATACCTCCGCGGCGGAGTCCTTTTGCTGTGTGGGTATCTAGTTCCTTACACATTTATTGAAAGTGCCTGGTTTGTGGTTGATTGGCTTGTTGTATTGCATTAGCACTATATATTTTGTTTGTGCTATTTATTTGGGGGGGGATTTTAGTGCCCCACTCCGCCCCTGTGTTTAGTACATACCTCGCAATGATTTTACACGCACATTGCGAAACAAATACGCCTGAAATGGACGCAAAAGCGTTAGTACATCTGGCCCTCGGTCTCGACTCGGTCTTGCCTCTTCAAAAACTCGGTCTTGATTTGGTCTCGGCTGCATTTAAAAGTCTGGACGTCTCGACTCGGACTCAACATGCGGTCTCGTCCCCATCAGCCTGTAGACCACTCTTGAAAAACATCTATCACACTAATAGACTTGAATTTCAGCTACAGTACCGTTTGTGGCTGGTGGACACTACGCTCATTAAACCACAGGGTTGGGGATGTATCTTGATCATTGAATTAAGATAGCAGGATTCAGTCAGTGTCCTAGGCCAAAGTAAGCGATTTCAAATTAATTCTGGCCATTATAGGGAGTCAGTGGAGAGTAACTAGGAGAGGAGTTACATGTGTCCTCTTTGGTTGATTGAAGTCGGCATCTGAAAGGCTCGGCTGCAATTCCTGGGTGCACGCGCAAGATAGGTGGAGAAACCAGAAGGCACACAAAATCGGCCCTAGTGGCAGTGTAGTAAATTATCATGCTACAAATGAAGGTTCCTTACCGTCTAGTTTCTTATAGCCATATCTGCGTCCAGGTGACTTTCCTCCAAGGTTTTTACTACTGCCTCCAGATTTCTTCGACGCAAACCGCGCGGTCACCTCAACGACAGGCTCAAGGGAGAGTAACCCACCTACAACGATGAATAGTACAACGTTTAATAGTAGGCTTACAACGTAAGGGTTTTTGTTCATGTCCATGGCATACAACCATCCATATGATATATTTAGCCAGTAAGTGTGCTTTTAGTTGCTCACACACACAGATAATATCCAATAAAATGATGAATGTTAGCTTCCGCTTTTTATTAAGCTAATGTTAACTAAACACCGTAGTTATGTAACTATGTTGTAAGTACATAGTTAACAAACATGGCATTAATATTGTTACCTATTTTCAATCGTGAAAACAAGGACACGGGCGCAGCCATGTCTGACCTTCTTCCTCTTCTTCTGTCACTGGCAGACTGGACAGTAATTGTTTTGTTGCCACCTATTGGTTCTCAGTAGTAATGCATCCAGTATTCTAATGGCGCATTCATGGCACCTGGGAATGACAAGGACCGCCCCCGTGATTGCTTTGTTTATTATGTCTCAATTAAATTTGATCCAAAATGCCCCCCTCCCCCTCCTCCGCTTTTGGCGCTACCCTGACCTCTGGCTGCAGTGTGTAGCTGCAGCACAATAAGTAGATGCAACATATTGGGTACTGAAATATTCACAAGAATCCATAGAAATTGAATCTTCATGTTGTATTATCCAATATTAGTTGTACAGATGTATAGTCTATCTTATACACACTCATTGAACCAACAAAGTAAATGCAAAAATAGACTTTTTTGTAATTATTCCATCTTTTGTGTAGTCAGTCTATCAGAACACCCGACATACAATCGAAATACTCCACAAGAAACCTCAAAGTGTTACCTTTCATTTGAGACCAGGATTATGCTTCTACACAAAGGGGTTCATGTGCAGTAAGCATTTGATTGTCAGTATGCGTTTTGGATAACCAAAAGTTCTATGCAGTTTCCATAGGCATTTTACTAAACGCATGAGCATACTTTGGCAAATAATGGTCTAAAGCACTCATATTTTCATTCTATATTGATCTACTTTTGCACACAGCTTCACAAGACCTGGTGCTAGGGCTCAGTTGTGTTTCTAAGTGATATCAAGTGACCTAGAGGGATGAAATGTGGTCAGTTCAGAGATGCTTGTAATACGGCAGAAAGAAAAAACTATATTCTAGCCTCTGTAACTCTGTGTGAGTACATCACACAGTTATTTTGACTGTTTCCTACGAAAAGAACAGGTTCTCAGCTTTCTATAGAGGTCCAACATTTGATGGTAGGCCCCAAAAGAGGTGGGAACAATGCCCTTGTAAATAGGCACAGTGCAATTTCAGGCAAAAACTTGAAATTTGTATTGAGATCCATGTGGTTAAACATACGCTCATTAATCCTAAATAAACAACTTTATTTGCCTAAAATATAGTGTAAGACGCTTGTGAAAGAAAGATACGCAGCTTTCAAGTGACAAAAACGGAAATTCCCAAGTTCACATTAAAACGGTTGGACATGAAAGGCCACATGGACTACAAACGAACTACAACTTGCAAGGATTAAAGTTCTCCGTCGTAGGACGGATTTCGTCAATTTGATTTTAGAAATGTCATATTTGAGATCGATGCAGATCCGATGAGAAAAAAAAACAGGAGTGGGGGGGGACTATCACCTTTGCTTTTCCTTTTTAAGGCAACTACAAATATTAGGTAAATGTTTAAAGACCTAATAGTGTTCTTGAGAACTTTCTGTGTCTCAATCAGTGACCGCTCAAGAAGATAGCCTACGTCAGCCATGAGTTTCACTTTGTTTATGTTGTAGGTCTACACACTTGTCTCGGGCGTTTGCTTAAAAAAAAAAGAACACGTAGCCTATGGAGGACTATAACGGTCTAAAAGTTGGATTATAGTGACACAATCGAGACAGCTGATGAGGTTGGCCAATCCATTTAACTTTTTTGGATATGATATTGTGAGCTCTATGTGCGAATTCGGAGAAAAGCGTGTTAACATAAACTAATAATAATATTGTCATCATCGCGAACTGTCGAGTAAGGGGGTCAGTCGTGTTTGTGACAGCCTTGTAGCCTATTTTGCTTAGGCCTCACTTTTAAAGACAGTAGGTTGTGAGTGTACGTTGACAAAAAATAACCATACAATTAAAATAGTCAACTTAAAACTTTGCTATAAAATATTATTAATGTATAGCACAAAACCATAACCAGTAGGCCTACCAGAACCTTGCATATTAGCGTCATGATTTGTGTGCGTCTATTTGGCAAGGCCACTAGCTGTCATGGATGAGTTGTTGCTAAAGAAGGCAGGTGTCAAAAGTTAAAAAATAATAGGAGATGGGCAGCTGTTGGAAACGGGGGAGAACTAACAAGCCATGGTGTAAAGAAATTAAAGTGCCAGGGGTTTGCTTTTGCGCGGTTCGCTGCAAGAAAATGGTTTATGGATGCAATAGGAAAACATTTTAGCACGCCACCAATCAGAAGACCGCCATAAGGTTAACGTTCGTGCACTTCAGGACATCTTCCCTACCTGGTGCTAGCCTGGTAAACCAGACCCTGGAATCTTTCTTATAGAGGTGGGTCGGTCGCGAACGAACTAGTTCCTTTGAACGGGTCTTTAAAATGAACGACCTGAACTGGTTCGCCTTTCCAGTTCTTGTTCGTTCTTTCGTTCATCGCTGAATCACACTGACCTAGTGCTGCTGTGAATGCCTATGGCCAAGCTTCCTAAGGCGAGAGCCAAACCAATCGTATGCTGTTGTCTGTATTGTTTCTAAAACATTCTCATCGAATTAGCCAATGAGAGGCATGAAAGCATAGCAACCGTTTCCATGAAAAAAAACAAATGGGCTAGTGAGACTAGTGGGAGAGCATACGATAAAAAATAACGATAATGGTTTACATTAACAACTCCATTTTGCATTTCAATATTGGCATTTACATTTAAATATCTGTCTAATGGTAAATGCATGCTGTCTTGGTATTTTCTGTGTCATGCCAGGTTAATAAATGTCTCTTCAATCTGTCTCGTTCGTTCGTTCGTTCTCACTCCAAGACCCCCCACCTGTTTCACTTCGGTCTGTCGTTCTCGTTAAGTCAGTCACTCGTTCTTGGCAGAGTGAAGCAGAAGAAGCAGAGTGAGCTCTGTAGCCTAGGCAAAATGGGGACTTGAAACCTTTTCATCAATATAATCTTTCTGCCAAGCCTTTAAACATGTTTGTCGGCATAGCCTACTGGGTCTTTCTTCCTTTATGAATGAACACATTTTTAAAAAAGAAATTAGCTGATCTAGCCGTAGTCTACTCTATTTACCTTCAATATGTAATGTCAAGGTGAATGAACACATTAGCTACTGCTGTTTTGTCTAAAAGTACACATAATCATGAAGTTGCAGCTATATTTGTCACTACAATTACGTTTCAACGTTGTGTTACAATTCACAAATGAGGAGCTGAGAACCCGCATTCCATGATTCACTGCTGAACTACGTTGTAGGCTACCGGAAATGCGAATGAACGAAAGAACGAACGATTCAGAACGAATCATCTTGGCGAACTGAACGATGCGAACTGTTTCATGAGAACGAACGACAAAATCCACCTCTACTTTCTTAAGGGTCTGGCCACGAGTAATGAAAATGGCCCAATTCGAGGGGCGGCACCAAGCATGCATTTGAAACTCTCACTGCACGCAGTTGGATAACGCTACGACCAATCACAACAATTCACGGTGTGACGTATCCAGTTCTTGCAAAGGAACGATTTGAGGGCGATTTTCTGCTCCTCTTTTAGTTGAAAAGCCAAATCTAAATCCTTTATTGTAGCGGCCAAAGCCGTTTCAAACAACTGGTGTTCATCGGTAGCTATCTTGCAATGTTTTCTAGATGATTCCAGACGTCGCAGCACCATCATCATCAGTGCAGCTCGCCTTTGTCCCGCCTACACCGATTTGATTGGTCCCTTTCTCTCGAGAGGTAGAAGAAATTTGGATCATTGCTCGTGGCCAGAGTATCTTGCGGGCACAATTCAAATTGTGCTCTCGCGAGAACTCTGGATTTCCAGGGTAACCTGGTGCAACTAGCCACCACGTATGTGTATTGAGTATTGCTGCTCATTGGAAAACTGAGTTGTCTGTTGAAGGGAATATTTTGTATTCATATTTTATGTGAATGGTTTAATGATTCAAGTCTTTATGACTTGAAGACTGTATAGTTCTTATGGTCATTTGTGATTGTGTACCCATGTGTACCCTGTGTGTGTGTCTTTGGTCTGTATGCAGTGTATCCATTGTTTATGCCTTTTGCCCATCACCAAGGTGTGAATGTTTGTAGAACAGCATGTGTCCAAGCCTCTGAAGGACTTCCCAGGAAAGGGGGTAGTTTTAATTAAAAGATAATAGAAGCTGACCAGACCTGATGAAGGCCTAATCCTCATCCTCCCTTTCTATTGCATATTCAAACTGGGTTGGACCTAGAGGTCACTCCTTCTTTGTGTGTAACTTTAAATATGGTCTCTGTTAGTCAGAGAAGTTAGAAGAGAATATTGAGAATCTGGTGAAACCCATGATGGGGTGACACAAACATGTACTTTTCTCCCTTGAGGGGCACTAGGCCCCTCATTGAAAAGAATAAAGCCTGGATACTGACTTGCATCGTCCTGATTGAGTCTCAAGAGAAATATGGTAGTAAAAAATACACTGTAAAACTCAAAATTACCATGTTTTCATTAAATGCGGATGAGGCAACAAATGGAAATATGAACAATCTAGAATGTTCTGATTTGTTACTTTGATGAGGAAATGGGAAGTCTTTCAAACTTGATTTTATAGATTTTACTTGGTGTTGAATTGCATATTAACAAGAAAAAAATCTCCCCTTTAAACACTTTTGGCCTGAAGTAATTAAATAAGAGTGTGTTAAAGCCTTTCTACAATATTGCTGCAGTAGAAAAGAACAGCAATGGCTAATCAGCAATGGTCAGGGATGGTACTAAAATATATTTTTGTTCATCAGGAAAACTCAATCTCAATCAAGAACATTCTCAATTCGCCTTATTCACATGGCGGCTAAAACGAGGCTACAGGGTACACAAACCATAGGATTGTTATGTTCTATGCATTCACTTGTAGGTGGCATTAATTATATAGTAAGTGTACCCTGTAGCCTCGTTTTGGTTTAAACAATGGCCGCCGTGTGAATAAGGCAAATACTCCCTTTACTTTGCTGTTTGCATCTTTTTGTACATTAAAAACCAATAGGTCGCGACCGCAAAAGGGGTGCTATCTCTATAGGTAGATATGAACAAGTATGACTTATGGCCTGAAAAAAGTTCAGTCAAACGATTTTTTTTCACTTTAATCCCTGAGCCTACTCTAGGCTACAGATTACTACAGATTAGTTCTGAACAGTTATTTCTCTACTGGCTCAATTATCAAAAAGGTGCTTTAGTCCTCCGCAAATTAAACAGGTAGTTCCGTAGAGAGACGTTAGAATAAATTAGCGTTTGCGATTGACAACGTTGTGATAAGTAGGCTATAACACTAACTTTGCAAAGTTAACTTGAATGCATCAATTTTGAACAAAGTTGTGTAGGCTACACCGCGCCAGTTGTAGTCTGCATGAACAGTTCTTGCACAAGACACTGTTTTGATTTGCGTAGGGGAGGTGCGGGCTGAAGCCAACCTGTTTGAGGGAGAGCGGTGCAAGGAGAGAACGCGTGCTCTGTCCTGCGCATATCTCTACCATAAAATAATGTGTCTAGGCTAATCTATATTTTCAATATGCAATCACTGCATGCCTATGGAAACAATAAGTCAATATATTAGAGATATCAAGAGTAACGCAGGAATGGACGTTACAGTTATTCAGTAACTAACAAATTACTGAAATTTGAATTGTACTTTGTAACACGTTACCCCCAACACTGACAATAACGTAGACAACAAATGAAGATATTTTTTCGTTTTGTGGAGCGGCAACGGTACGACTGAGTAGCCAAGCCTTATGCCATAGGCTACCCAAGTAGCCTAAATCGAGGTAATGTTTAATTATGCATGATTTATTTTGTTATTGAATTCGTAGGCTGGGATTCCTCTCGGCAACAATTATTATATTAGGTAGCCTCCTGCTTTTTCAGAAGGGGAGGCAGGCAGGCTACTGACAGAGCGATGTACAGTGGCAGAGCGACGCACAGTGGCTGAAAGTGGTACTAAAGTTTCACGCAGCTCCACTGTAGGTGCTTGTCTTTGCCTTGTAACTGGACATTTAACTCATTGAGCTTTCCAAATATATCGCTAAGATAGGCCAGCTTCGTCAAGAAATGTTCATTAGTGAACGTGCTTGCAGATTCAAACATGCGCTCTTCCTCCAAGAAGAGGCGGCTCGGAGCTCAAACACGCGCGACAGCACTTTACCTCGGGAAAGCCACCTTGCCCCGCTGTGAAACAGTACAGCCTTTTGGTCAGCTCCCATCTCCTCACAAAGTGCGGAGAATAGACGCACTTTTAAGGGCCGGGTCTTCATGAAATTCACCACTCTCACAACCTCGTTCGAAATCTCATTCAGGTCGGGACTAACTAAGCTGCCTTGACACGAGCACTTCCCTATGAATAACACAGAGATTGCGCATCGGGTGCTGCCTAGGCTACAGATTTAAAAAAAATGAACAAAACTCCTGTCGCGACCCACAGTTTGAGAAACGCTGCTATAGAATAATAATTAACATATTTCGGGGGAAGTAAGGGGAGAGGAAGTTCTGTGTACACAGATTGTGTATACTTTTAAAATGCGCTACGTCAATGGAAAACTTCTCCTGGTCCCTAAAATGACGACGAGATATTTCTAAAAGTCTGTGCTTTTGACCGTTCGTGCCCTGAAAGGCAAGTCTTTCACATTCATATTCGGTTACATCTGCCAAGAACGATAGAGTTGACACATTGAGTACGAGCAGGGTTGGGTCAGATTACTTTGAAATGTAATCCATTACTGACTACAAATTACATGGCATTTTTTGTAATCAGTAACGTAATCAGTTGGATTACCAAAAACATGTAACGTAATCTGATTACTGTTAGATTACTTCAATAAATATGCCCATTAAGTAAAAGACAACACCACAGAATTGGTGAAAGAATTCTCATTCTATTTTTCTTCTCCACTCTTCTCCAAACATGCAAAACTCAGCTTAACCTTTATAAGGGCACACCTGGACAAATAATTTAGCTTTCGCTGGATTTTTTTGACCCAGGGACATGGCCTGAGATTGGCATAAAAAAGGGAAGCATTAAACCCAAATGACACCAGGTCTGTTTCAATTGTGGGGGTGAGAAAATTATTATTTTGTGATGTTTTTCAACCAGGGGGACCTGGTGACTTTCTATGGTCTAAAGTAAACGGTAACACTAAAACAAGAGGCTACATTAAGTATAAGTATATATACTCTTTAAGATTAAGATTAGGAGGAAAAGATCAGGCAGTGTGCCGAGAGACCTGCCCCAATAGTAGCCTATGTAAGTTAGTAAGTAAGTATACAGTATTTTTTGATCCCGTGAGGGACATTTGGTCTCTGCATTTATCCCAGTCTATGAATTAGAAGTCGAACCGGCAAGCCCAAAGGCCGAAGCCCTAACCAGTAGGCCATGGCTGCCCCAAAAGGCAGCATTTGAACATTAAACCACACAATGATCCAAAACATACTGTACAGCCAAACAAGGCAATACATGGTCAACAGAGAACAATATCAACATTTTAGAGCGGACCTCACTCCGTCAAAAAAGTGAGCACAAGGCCAAAGTGATGGCAAATAATCGTTCCTGCCTCAAAACCCAGATTGCTGCTAAAAAGGTGCAGTCTACAATCATTGTGGAGACATAAAGAGGCTTGGTGGGTATTATATGAACCATTGTGAGAGCTGTGGTGGTAAATAAAGATGTTTCCACTGATTGTTTAAAACTGGTATAAATAATTTTGAACACGCAATTTTTCATAAAAATGTTAAAAAGATAAAAACACTTTTTTTTTATTCCATGTTTTTACCACATTGTCTTGCAACTTTTTGGCATGTGCAAGTGTCATTTTAAGTAAGAACAAACATATTGGTCAAGAGAAAATCAATATTTGCCAGGGGTATGAATAATTTTGTTCTTAACTATATCTTTAAAAAGTCTAAAAAGTGAACATCCGAATGAACCGCTTGTCAAATTAAAAGATAGCTAGGCTATCATAAAAAAGTTGCATTGTTTGCATGATAAAATGTAATCAGGTAATCCCCAACAATGTAACTGTAATCTGATTACACAATTTTTTTATTGTAATCTGGGCTGATTATAGTTACTTGATTTTTGTAATCTGATTACGTAATCCAGATTACATGTAATCCGTTACTACCCAACCCTGAGTACGAGTAATGAGTAGCTTAATGAGTACATTTTAGCTCTAGCCTACCGTAAAACCTTATAGCGGCGTGGACAAAGGGAATGACTGCTAATGTGTTGAATCTTCACCTAAATAAAGTCAGGGTTTAACAGTCAAAACGTATGTTTATCCGTGAAATTTGATCACAATATGAAAGTGTACACTGTATACTGTCGAATTATGCGAAAATGTGAAATTCAACATTTTAACCCGTACGTTTGTTTATCGTGGATTTTCTCAAAATAGCACCGTGCGCAAAGCGATGGTTTCGCCTTGCAGGGTCACATATTTCTTAGTATAAGAGCAATACAATGTACTGAAACTAACAGCACAAAGGAAATTATTTCATTTCATGTCTTTGTTGAAAAAAGAAACACTTTCATGAAAACTAATCATTTCTGTGTTTGTGACTTAAATGAAATCAGATTGTTTGGGGTAGTGCAACCTTTTCTTTCAGTGTCAGACACTGTGATCTCCTCTTCCTCTTCAAAGACCTGTGTGATCAGTGTGGGAGGCTGGTTGGATGACACTGGGTCCGAAGTGGTGAACCATGTGGCACTATCAGCAGTAGATGTGTCCAGAAGAGGGTTTTCGTCATCCATCTCACAGTTGGATGAGGACAACAACAGGGCTGGCATTATGCTGGTGATGCGGAGTCCCCTGAGAGCAGCTGTAAACTCTTGAGCGCTGGGGTTATATTTGTGCCCCCCTTTTTCACGAATCAACAGGTTCTATTCAGAAAAGAGAAATGGAAAAGGTAATTTGGTGACTTGTTGATTGTTATGAAATGAAGACACTTACTTGTGTATGTAAGTACTTGTGCCTGCTGTATTACTTCTATGCAGTCCTGATTCATTTTAGAGGTGCATAGGTACTTTATCCCTGCGTTCTCACACCTCTTATGAACCAGTAAAATACTTTTAATACTGATCAACATGCCGTTTTGGGATGGTGGTTTACGCCCAGATCTTGAGGAATGAATGGATGTCAAGAAATGTGATTAATAAATGAAGGAATGTTGTGCTCATGGCTCTTTATCTGTGCTCTGTGCTTTGGAATTTTTCGTTTTTTATAAACTGACCAGAATGGACAGCCTACCACCCAGTCAATGCAATGAACAAGGTAGTCCTTCCTTCTCCTTGCTTCCTGCACCAAGGGGACGTCGCTAGGGGTTTGAATTAGGGCTGGGATAAACGATTATTTTTTAAACGATTAATCTAGCGATTATTTTTTCGATGCATCGATTAATCTAACGATTCATTTTTTCAGTCCGATTAGATTTCGATTCGATTCGATTATCGATTATCTCCTCATTAATTGGCTAATAGCAACTTATACATGTTTATTTACATATCTGAATGAATTAAACATGAATTCTTTAACATTGCAATATATGTTTATTGCTCTTACGATTCCAAAATAAAAGACTAGTGCAAAGTAATGCATTCTTAGTCAGAGGTAGCATTCAATAAAGTTCAGTAGTGTAATAGGTCTAATTGAGTGCCTGTCACTTTAAGACGTCTTGCAATTAACATTAACACAGTTAAAAGGCTGCTGATGTGTTTATGCAATTCATAACGTAGTTAGTTCAAATAACGGTTCGTACTTCCTTGGGACAAGCACTTTTGAGTCTTGGAAAACACCTTTCCATTTACATCGGGATTTTGCAAACATTCAGTCAATAAAATGAGCCCTGCATGAGTAACGAAATACAAGCAGCTGTAAGTAAGCATGCTAAACTTGACATCCAAAAAGTATTCTAACATTAGCTTTGAGATACTGCTTGATTGCATACTGTAACTTAACTTAGCTTAGTCTCCTCAATGTACTATGTTGTGATAAGACCTTAGCAGAGTTTACTTTAACTTTAATGCAGCAGTTTTGAACAAATTTGCGCTGCATGGTCATGATGCTAAGCGGATTTAATAGCAATTTAGCCCACTGTGTTCTATGCAGTGCTTCTATGTGGCAACAACAATCCTTCAACAATCGTGAATATCTTGTTAAAGGAGAATTCCGGTGTGATTTTGACCTAAATTGTGTTGAAACATGATACCGAGTGTGAACGTATGTCTCATAGCCCATCTCGGCTTGTCCCCTGCACTCCGAAATCTGGCGCTAGTTAGCCGATGCTACCAACAAGGCGGTCAATGGTGGTGCCTCGGCATCGGCATAGCCATGCAAATAAATCACTGTTTTACATCATTTACGAGGCTCAATGTATCTCCACACTTCACTGGTAGACTTCCGAGGGCCCTGACATTTAAAACGAGACATTGAGAACTTTGAAAAAGCACTGGTAGTTTACTTACAAGATGATTTATACAGACAGTACCTTCACGAAGTTTAGCGTTTGCAGCCATCTTGAATTTAGTCACGATAAGTCGAGCAATGAGTAAGAATGAACAGGTATGATAAGGGATCAGATTCCAAAAATAATTCTGTGGAAATGCATGGATTACAGTTTCTTCCAGTAGCAGCAACTGGAATCCATGCATTTCCACGGAATTATTTTTGGAATCTGATCCTTTATCATACCTGTTCATTCTTACTCGTCGCTCAACTTATCGTGACTAAATTCAAGATGGCTGCAAACGCTAAACTTCGAGAAGATACTGTCTGTATAAATCGTCTTGTAAGTAAACTACCAGTGCTTTTTCAAAGTTCTCAATGTCTCGTTTTAAATGTCAGGGCCCTTGGAAGTCTACCAATGAAGTGTGGAGATACATTGAGCCTCGTAAATGGTGTAAAACAGTGATTTATTTGCATGGCTATGCCGATGCCGAGGCACCACCATTGACCGCCTTGTTGGTAGCATCGGCTAACTAGCGCCAGATTTCGGAGTGCAGGGGACAAGCCGAGATGGGCTATGAGACATACGTTCACACTCGGTATCATGTTTCAAAACACTTTAGGTCAAAATCACACCGGAATTCTCCTTTAAATGCACATGCAGAGGAGGAGCAGCGGCTCGTTACGAGAGAGAGCGGGCGGGGCGAGGAAAGACTGTGTGAGTAAAAAGTGCTGCTCAATGAAGTTATTTTATCTTATCTTTAATTTAAATAGTACAACATCAATGTGTGCTGGCCGGTTTTGATAAAAATATTAAGCAGCACACGTTATGCTTGACGAATCGACGCGCATATTTTGCGTCGACGTATTTTTTGCGTCGACGTCATCGATTACGTCGACGCGTTGTCCCAGCCCTAGTTTGAATCCTTCACAGATCAAAATGTAATCACAAGTGAAGACAAATAATTGGAGCCACATTTGAAATCACCCCCACAGGTGGTTTCAATCAGAACCAGATTGCTAAAATTGCTACATAGAATATATTTTTCGATCTGGACGCTAGAAATCACTTGGACTGGCAGTCAGAACCAGGCCCATGTTTTTGCCATTTATTGATGTGTATGTGTACTGTATGTGTTCAATTCTGCTCTTTAAATTCCTGGTGTATGTTTTCACAGGAGTACCTGGAATTGAGAACATCAAACAGCTGATTGAGTGTCTCTATAAAGGCTGCGTTGTGGGTTGCCTCTGGTGGCAGCCTTTTCAGTGTAACCATGGCGGAAATTCCTGTCACAATACAAAGTCTGACATAGGGATGTGCAGATATTCTGAAATTTGTAGAATTTGTATTTGTCACAGTGACTTAAACATGGACTCACCAGTAGATACTGTGTGGCTGAACACCTGAGTGGCGTAGCTCACACGCATCTTGGAAAATGCAGGCAGGTTGATGTGCTTATCTGTCAGCTTCGGTGCCATGCGGATTGTATGCATCTTGTCCAGCTCATAAAAGTTAGCAATATGTCGCCAAAGGACACTCTTCCCTTCTGTCTGAAAAAATGTACATTACTTTGAACTGACCCGACAAACACGGGACGTCCCCCGGACCTTATGCCGACATTCACGACGTCCCCGATTGGTCCCGAACGTCATGTTCTCTAGCGGACGTTCCGGTGACCTTATTGACGTCCGGAGCAAGTTATCGTTTGGTTATTGCGTGACGTCCGGTGCAGGACTTTCTGGGGACGTCACCGTCAGGTCCCTCGGATGACATTTGCATTTGGTCATTTCAAATACCTTCTAAGGACCCGACAATAACGTTATACCGGGGACATGGGGGGGGACGTTTGTTTATTCACACATGCAGCGGAGTTGAGAGCGCTCTGGCTACCGCCTGCAGGACGGAGACATCACATCCATGCACGACTTCACGTTACACGTCTGGGGATGACTAAAGTATCTATCTATCTAGTCTCTCTAGCAGTAGCTGCATTAGCCTACCGTAGTCTAAGGCAACATATCATACAGTTTATGAAGTTGTGCGTCTATGAGCAAAGTATATGTCTACTTTAGACATGCTGAATTATGTAGCACATACATTTTGAGTTTAACGTTAATGTATAACGTTACAAACTAGGGAAGGGATTTTATCAAATTCATGTTAGCTGATGTGATGCTTGATGTAACGTTAGCAAAGTTGCTGTTCTTAGCTTCTAGCTTAGCCTACAATGCGCATTTCTTCAGATAACTGTCATTACGTGATGCATGTAACATGCTCTAATGGGCAGTGGTTTATTTAACGTAGTCACGTACTTATTATCTGTTTTATTTTCAGAAACACACACACGGCCGAATTGGGACTGAACCGTCTTTTGGAGCTGAATACGATGCAATAAAACTAGAGAAATGTTAAAAACAGACCACGTAGCATTTGTTTAGGGTTGTCTAGCAACAGAAGTGACTACTTAATTTGTAAAGCAAAACTATCTAGCTCTACATTGCAGAAGAATTAAGGATACTGCTTCTTCATGACTTGTTTAAATGTCATTGTAATTTATTTGACGCTTGCTCGCGTTTAAAAGTGTCACGCATAGCTGTCCCCGATGTTACAGCAGCTCCTTGTGGAAACAGCAAAGAGTGCACATATCCGATGAGATTTCTGACGAGGAGCAAGCTCTCTGCCTCACCAGAGCCTTACTGTTTATTAATAATCTGCAATGTTCCAGGAAGATAGGCTTACATTTATAGGCTGTCCCTGTTTGATCACAGGTCCAAGAAAACGAGTGGATATAACGTCAATGCATTCTAGTTATGTTTCATGAACTTTATTTCATGTTGAGTTTTGCTTCCCAGCATGCATTGCGATTCATTTAGTATTTTTGGCTATTATTAGTTTTTAATATTTTGAAACAATATGGTTTGAACAATTTATCTTAGGCTAGCCTAGGCCTACTCTGATGATGTTTTGAACAATATGCTACGGGATATGCCCATTAAAACGTCGTATTCGTTTATTAAGAAAATTACACCGTAGATGTGAAAGCAGCACATCCTAGCCCGGTATCAATGTCCATGTCTACTCATCATCAGTGTAATGCATTCGGAGGACGTGATTTCATACATGCGTGAAAATATGAGGTGAGTGAAGTTGATTGTGTAGTTGTAGAACAAGTCGTTAATGCGTGTTCATGTTCCGTCTACCTCTCTCCTAGCAACGCTGAGACTTACAGGATGTAATAGCCTACCATACTAAATCGCGCTTCATGTTTTTTTTTTTTTTTTACCATCGCGGAAATATAAACGTTGCGCGCATAACGACGCGGTGACCATTACAGGACGTCCTCTCAAAGTCTCGTGGACGCCTTTTAGACCTCCTGAACAGAGGTCCGCGGGACGTAAAGGGAACCCTACACAATGTCGAGGAGGTGACGTTCGCCAGGGGACCTTTAGGGGACGTCGCCAGGACTTTATTTTGTTTACTGGGGACTTGCCAACCCTACTTTAATTCCACCCTGCCACAATTTGCCCCGTGCCACCTGCTTTCAGCTTTCATTAGCTTAGCACCTCACCATGACTACCATCACCTACTTTGCCCCCTGCCATCCCTGCTTCAGTTCCACCCGGCCACTGTTTTCCCCCCTGCCATCCCTGAATATGATACATAGGCACTGAATTTTCTCATTAGGCATTGCTGCGGATACCTTTAGGCCATGCTTGAACAGGTTGTTCCTTATGGACTTGATGAGGTGGGGCACATCAAAAACCACAGCGACCTTCTCAAGTCCAACAGTAAAGCAATGGGATTCTTCCCCCCCTTCAGGATCAAGTGGAGCCCCAAGAATGCGTAAGGCCTTGACGTTGTTTGTGGCCTGGTCACACACTACAGCCTGCACCTTAGAAATACATTGTCATGGTGATAGCAAGTTGTTAATGATGCAGCAATAGTGAAGGACCTATGTAACAGCCGCCAATTTTCGTAAAAAAGTAACAAAGCAAGCACAGGTAATACTTACGGCTCCTACACACAGTTGCGTTCCGTCAACGCATACCAGTGGGTGTTCCCAATGGTAGCTATGCAAATGACTTGAAGGTATAACCGTAATTTGATTGGCTGGTGCCTTCTGTTGTCTGTCGGTGCAGCAAAAGTTGAACTTTTCAACGCGTGCAACGGGAGAAACACGATGCAATGGGCCCACAATTCAGTTTGGGAACAGATGATGTAAGCCCATGTAAAGTGGATGGGATGAGTCTCCAGCACTGCACCGCATGCAACTGTGTGTGGGAGCCGTTAGTACAGTAATACTACAAAGGATCATGATGTGACATGGATCATTGCACATTTGCTAATTGTTAATGCTGTTTTTGTAGGCTAGTGTGACACTATACTTGTCTAACTGTGAGCCCAATCTGTTGCAGGTGCTGAATGGCCTCCCTGACGATGACTGCTATCTGGTCAGCTGGCATGGCACCGGCTGAGAACATGTATCCGATCATCTGTTGAGACAAGGTGTTGGTAAATGTTAGCAAATACTGCTTGTCAAAATTGCCATTAATGTACAATTTTGGTTTTGTGAAGTGTTAGATAGATAGATAGATAGATAGATAGATACTACTTACTATTTCATATTCTAACCTCCTTACCTGCTTCCATTTGCCTAATATGCACCTCGCCATAACAACCATCACCTGCTTTGCAGCCTGTCCTGTCAGCGATGCGCCATAGATGGCATAATTTTTTGCATCATAATCAAAATGTCTCTTTATGGCCATCTCATCGAAGACCACATTGCACATTCTCTCCGCTGTTGTCATGTTGGAGGCTCTAATGTGCATTTAAGAAAGGATTCCCTGTAGATAACCTAGCTATTAAAATTGGCAGAAAAAAGTGTAATAAGAAACAGAATTTCCTTGTCATGTTGTAAAGTTCATATTGTGTAACGGTCTGTACAGGTAAATTGTTATTTACACAGAAATATCCAACACGTCTGGTTATGTACAGTGGGTATCAGTTAAGTTTGGACGGTTTCCTGCATGAATCGCGCACACTATATTCTTGGCAGAAATGGCACAAACTGCAGTTGACACAAACAACCACAAGGTGGCACTTGGGAGTTCTGCCACTACTATTTTTTTTTTTATTATTGTTATTTATTTTACTATTATTTACGATTCAATAAAAATATTTCTAAAGAAAAACATTGCATCATTACTCCTGCCTGAATTCTAACTTAGGACTGCCTGAAAGTGGCAGACCTGAGGCCGTATTCACAAAGCCTTTTATCTTACCACTAGGAGTATTCCTAAACCGCACTAAAAGATTTTAGCTAGGAGTTTTCTCTTAAAAGTTATTCACAAAGCCTTTCAGACCTACTCTTAGTAAGGAAAAATGACAACTCCTAAACTAAGAGTGAGTCTTCGTTGCTATGGATGATGTCATTACTCATGCACAAGCTTGACTGAAGTGACCACCTTGATTGGCTGATGATTGTAACGCGGGAATGATTCCAAACACCTCCCTTACGATGATAAGTGACATGTGACAGGTCTGAGAATGCGTGCGCTACACAAGTAGGGCGAAGGACGGAAGATGATGACTGAATAAAAAGGCCTAGCCTAAATGAATAAAGAGTAAGGAAAAACAAATAGCCTAGTAGCCTAATGAAACATAGGCCTGGATTGATGCAGTATCGTTGCAACATTATTAAATTAATCTGTCACCATAGGCTATGCCTACGTTTGCAAATGCCACAAAAAGCTGTTTGTGAATAGGTCTTAGTGAGTTAGGAGTCCTCTCAACTTCTTTTAAGCTGTCCCAGACTTAGGTGCTACTTTTAGGTCTAAAATGCTTTGTGAATTACTTTTAGTGAAAAAAAGTTAGGAGTGACACGCCCATTACTTTTAGGAGTTGCTCCTAAATTCGCCACTTAGGAGCTACTTTTAGCCTTAAAATTCTTTGTGAATACGGCCCCTGTTCTGGAAATACATGCATTAACCCACTCGACCGTCAGACAACGTTTTCCTTTGTCATATGCAGGGCTTTGAACCGATTTTTTTTCCCAATCGGTTCGTTCCGAACAGAAACGGAATTATAACGTTTCCGGTTATGAGTTCCACCAATAAATTGACGTTCCTGAACCGGTTAGAACAAAAAAATACTGTTCCCGGAACGGTTAATTTCGTTCCTGTCAGCTTTTTAATGCTATAGAATTATGTCACATCTTTCTCATCCAGCTTAAACCAAATGTAATAATATTACAACCATTATTAAATAATAATAATTATATTATTATTAATAATAATAATTAAATAGGCCTACAATTATTTCAAATGTGTAGTTTATTGTTAAAAGAGAAAATTTCCACACAAACGTAACGACATTATTAAGACACTTGGTTATGCCACTCGGGCAGGCGCGCCTGCAGGTGTATGTATAAAGTTGCCCAAATGAATAGGTCATTGTAGACGTTGTTGTTGCATTATTGCATGTGGATGTTGTTATGCTATGTATGCACGAACCTAAAGGAAAAATACTGTCCACGCGTGAACGTTTTTTTCGGGGGGGGGGATGGGTGTGCGTACCATAGCATTAATTCCTGCAGGCGCCCCTGCACTAACTCGGCAACAACAAATTCCAACTGTCGGGGGAAAAGGCCATCCAGTAGGCCTACTCATACCGTAACAAGCCATCTGTGCATTAGGCAAACAGAGGTGTTGGCGCCATTTAGCCAAATATTCGCTAGTCCATCATTAACGTGGAGTCGACAAATATAGCTATTGTTATTGTGTTTGGAATGAGCGTTTTAATTAACGATGGATCGTAATTTACCTCTTATTTAAGATGTGGAGTGGAGACTTTGTAATCCACCGCTCTCTCTCCATTCAGTCAGCGAATGTCTGATGTGATGTCACACAAGTGAACCTCAGCCGTCATGGTAACGTGCGCAGGAAAATAATTACTTTTTTTTTTAGTTAATTAGGCAACGAAAACTTTGAGGAACGAAATAAAACCGGTATTAACCGGTTACCATTATTTTTAAATAAGTGTTCCTGTTCCAGAACATAAAAAATAATAACGTTTCCGGTTTCGTTCCTGTTCCCTGTAAAATACAAAAAGTTCCCGGTTTTCGTTTTCGTTCCTTGAACCGGTTCAAAGCCCTGGTCATATGAATGCTGTCATTTTGTTAACATTACTGTTAAGGAGATGCTGTAGGCAAAGGCTATATTTCAACCTCGTTAGTGTAGTAAAAAAAATTCAGAACTATTCACAAGGTTTCTGGGCAGCATATTTATGTTCTGTTAGCAAGCGAACTTCTTGTGACTGCCGACAAGTAGGCTACTTGAAGCCTACTGCCAGCTGACGAAGCTTTCATTTTAAAACATTACTAAGAGACAGGCAGTGTACAATCAAGAAATCCTGCCACTGTATCCAAAACTATGTTAGATAGATAGATAGATAGATAGATACTTTATTGATCCCCAGGGGAAATTCAAGAACAGTTTGACATTATGTACAAAGCTTATAGGCTACAGTGGACTAGCATGTTGCAGGGGCTGCTTAAAACACCGACAAACAACACACTGAAAACTCGGCCAATCACAGACCTTGCTGTCGAACTCTCCATCCGGTTCGACCACGGAACGCCACAGCAGTCTTATGCTGTCCCCAACCGGCTGCAGTTGTACTTACATTTCACGGAGCTGCGTGAATCACGTTTTTCATGAATGAAGTGTCAATTTTTAACTAGTACCCACTGTAGCGCTTCAGTGTTGTCACAGAAGGTAAAGAAAAAACACTCCTCAGATAGTTGTAAGCCTTGGGGCTGCTGTGGTATATTTGCAGCCACATGTGCTTCATATTTTTGGTGAAACGCCTTCCTCGACTGCTTTTCGGTGTTTCGGACAGTTGAAGTCCTGGCACTCCTCAGAACAACTTTCAAGTGCCTTTGCCAGAATGTTGTGAAGTCTAGGTTAAGAGTGGTAATGCATGTATTAAAATGTGCTGTTTCTGAAAATAACCCATAACACCTGTTGATATTCAAATAGTTTAATGGCATGTGACTTAGCTAACCTAGCTTATCATTTTTAGTAGTTATGCTAACTATGCTAACTAGCATGCTAACAACGATAACATGCTAACTATGCTAAATATGTGACTTAGCTAACCTAGCTAATCATTTTTAGTAGTTATGCTAACTATGCTAACTAACATGTTAACAATGTTAACATGCTAACTATGCTAACCATGTTACTTAGCTAATCATCTATAGCAGTTTTGTTAAAAATGCTAACATGTTAGCCATGCTAACATGCTAACCATGCTAACTAGCTACAGTGGGTAGGAGTCATGGTTGATGACAAGTAACAGTTACAATGGCTGAACAGTTAAAAAGTTCAGTAGTTTAAAGGGTTAAATTGTTTAATAGTGAAATATTGTAGTGAGGACTTTTATTTTGAAACAGTTTTTGGCAGAGGAAGCAGTTGAACAGGATGTGTAGTCTTAATAGGGCCAGTTTGTATGCTTAAAGCCTGAGACTGGCAGTTGATCCAGGTGGCCTGAACACCTGCCATAGGATTCTAATTGCTTAAAGGCCGTATTATGATGTCATAATCGGCAATGTTAAGTCTATGGGGATTTTTAAAAAAAGTATAAAAGTTTCAAAGTTGAAAAGACATACCAACCCGATCTGTTTGAAGACCTACGTTACAAAGTTTAAATGAAGTTTCTAAGTTAAACTGTTCAAGAGAAATTGCGTACGGAAAAAGTGGTAAGCGGAATAATAATAACTAGAAATGCAATTCCAAGGAATTACCAGTGCATGAAAATGCTAAAGTTGTGATGTAAAATATCATGTATAGTTAAAACAGATAATACAGAGATGGTTACTACGGTGATGCTAGGATAGACATGGTGGTTGCATAGCTTAATAAAAGTTGATAGTTTAAAAGTAGACTGTTTAAAAGCTGAATGTAGATAGTTTAAAAGTTGTTGATAGACAGTAGATAGTTTAAAAGTTGTTGATAGACAGCTAGTTTAATAGATAGTTTAATGATAGTTTAAAAGTAGACCGTTTAAAAGTTGAAGGTAAATAGTTTAAAAGTTGTTGACAGACTGGAAGTTGAATGAATGTTGATATTCAAATAGTTTAATGGCTGTGTATAGGTAGATATTTGACGATAACTGAAAGTTGGAATGGCTCTAATGTTTGCTAGCAGTTATGCTAAGATTTTTAACTATGCTAAACATGCTACTTAGCTAATGTTTTATAGCAGTGCTAGCAATGCTAACCTGCTAACAATGTTACTTAGCTAACGTTTTCTAGCAGTTTAATGAATGTTGATATTCAAATAGTTTAATGGCTGTGTATAGGTAGATATTTGACGATAACTGAAAGTTGGAACGGCTCTAATGTTTGCTAGCAGTTATGCTAAGATTTTTAATTCTGCTAACCATGCTACTTAGCTAATATTTTGTAGCAGTGCTAGCAATGCTAACATGCTAACCTTGCTACTTAACTAACATTTTCTAGCAGTTTTGCTAAACATGCTAACTAGAATGTTAACATGCTAGCATGTAAACCTAGCTAATCATTTTTAGCAGTTTTGCTAAAAATGCTAACTAGCATGTTAACATGCTAGCATGCTAACTATGTTAACCATGTTACTTAGCTAACTTAGCTAATCATTTTTAGCAGTTTTGCTAAAAATGCTAACTAGCATGCTAACATGCTAGTATGCTAACTATGCTAACCATGTTACTTAGCTAACCTAGCTAATCATTTTTAGCAGTTTTGTTAAAAATGTTAACAATGCTAACATGCTAACCATGCTAACTAGCTACAGTGGGTAGGAGTCATAGTGGATGAAAAGTGTTGACATGGTTGATGACAAGTTAAAAGTTGTTGATAGACAGCTAGTGAATGTATATAGTTTAAAAGTTTAAAAGTTGAATGTAGATAGTTTAAAAGTTGTTGATAGACAGCTAGTTTATACGGAGCCCTCCGGGTGACATGGGGGAAAAAAAACATGGGTTAGAAAAAAAAAAAAAAAGTAGTGGGGAAAAAAAAACATGAGGAAGAAAAAAAAAACGATGCACTTTTGCGGGATCTCATTGCGGGATCTCGCAAAGTTTTGCGGGATCTCGCAAAAAGTTTTGCGAGATCTCGCAAAACTTTGCGAGATCTCGCAAAACTTTTTTTCTACTTTTGGAACTTGCTGGGCTTCCTACTTGACCCCAATAGGCCCACAAACCACTACCGCCAGATGGCAATCGTATCATGATACTATGATTGCTCTATCACTGTTGCGTGTTGTGGGTTTTCTGGACACATTACATAGGCCTATGATACGGGAGGGAGAGGGAGACACCTGCGTGCACAACACAGTGTCACTCCCTACTCGTCAAAGGTCTGACGCATGGTCAAGGTTCCTTGGCGTCAAATTCCAACGAGAAAGGTGTACCTTTTGCGTTGTTTTTCGACGTGGGGGTCCGTCAGATAGACATTCATGTTAATCCCTCACCGTCAGATATAGACGAAAGGAAATCAAATGTCCATCAAAGGTGATGCCGTCACGCAACCCAGTCTGAAAATCTAACAGGCTTACAAAATAGCATGGCGAAAAAATATGGCTGTTACATTATTTTGAAGCTGCAGCAACGTGATATCTCGTAGCTCGCTACACCCTCATTCTGCCTGAGAAGGACCAAACCAGCAAGGTAACTACCATTTTATTCATTTCTGAGCTAGGGGAACTTCTTTTGTAAACAACTTGTTTTACATATTTATGTTTGTTTATACAGAATGTAATTGATATGTGCTTTCACAACTGATCAACAAATGGACCATTTTCTTGTGTTTGCACTAGCTTGACAGCAGTAGCAAGATATGTAAACATCCGGTAACGGCGAAGCTGGTTACGGTCATGTGACACACGCAACCACAAGAAAGCGGAAACGCGGCATAGAGCGAGCCATGTGGAGAAAGTTAAGCGACGTAAATTTTGTAAACAAGAATGCTGTTTTTTGTTGTTGTTTTCGAACAAAATATAGGTCTAGTTATCCTGAACAACACTCCTTCATGGTGTACAAAGCCTACTACAATCGTGCGATTTTAGTGCAATTTTTCAGTGCAGTTCAAAGTCTTGTAAGTGTAAAAGACTTGGTCAAATTATAGGCCTACATGAATTAGCTAAATACATCGTTATGCTTACATTTTCGAAATGAGTGCAATGATTTAATTTGACATTAAATTTCCTAGTTTTAAGCAGGTCAGTCTCACAATAAGTTATTTATCCTTGGGTCTGGGTAACTCATGGGACAAAACATGTTGTTAATATAGGCTATTACCGTTTTTTCCTGAAAAAAAGCCAACATTTCTGTGTCCAAAGTATTGCAATTTCTGCAGTGTAGGCTACTATGTAGTGCAGCTTTTAATGTACAAAGTACTGTATTTTCCTGCATATGAACTACAAATATTCCTCCAAAACCAGTGTTGACATTTGAAGTAGGCCTATTGGAGTTATTTTTTTGGTATTGTAGTATTTGAATATTTACCCACAACAGTTTTATGTATGCCTAATGTATTCTCAAGGCCATTTTTGCATAAGCTCTTCCTTTTTCATGCTAGAGATAATGTAATTATAACCATTGGCCATTTCATGTTTCAAACCTTTGAAATAATTTTATTGATGTTTACTGTTACACCTTAATTGTGCTTCAGCAATGCCAAGACACAATCTGTGAAGCCTGGCCCTGAAGAAGAGGAGGCATGGCCTGTCCCAATGCATGCAGGGCAAAACGAACATACATTTTGTGAGTATTGCTAATATTAAATGACATCCAGGTATACAATACACAACTATGTATAGGCTTGTTGCACGAGTGGTTTTTGGTGGGCTCATTTGTTTCCGATGGAGCCAGGTGTGTTTGAACCTGTCGCTATTGTTAATGTAATTAGTGTCTACACGGACTAGGTTGGTTGTTGCACCTAGTGAATCAGCACTTTACAATAAAGAAGGATTTATGCATGTGTTAAATTTGTTATTAATGGCCAAACAAGTAATTCAGTGTCGGAGTAAACATATAAGGAGCAAAATATAACAGAAGATGTCGTTACAACACAGCTAACACTCCACCGGAGATAGACGAGCCCACCGAGGAGCCTTTTGTGCGACTAGTCAATTAGTCTATGTAAATAAAATGATGGGGCAAATAAAGCAGAATAGTGGTTGCTAGGTTGGCATTTAGGTAGTGGTTGCAAGGTTGTTGCTAGGGCAATTGAGATGGTTCCTAGGTTGTTGCTATGGTAGAAATGGTGGTTGCTATACTAAACATAGTGGTTGCTATGTTGGTTGCTAGGGTATTACCCTGTTGGTTTCTGTGGTGGTTCCTAGGTTGACATTATGGTGGTGGTTGTTAGGTCAGTGGTAGGGTAATTGAGATGGTTCCTAGGTTGTTGCTATGGTAGATATGTTGGTTGCTATATTAAACAAAGTGGTTGCTATGCTGGTTGCTAGGGTGATCATGTTGGTTGCTACGGTGGTTGCTAGGTTGACATTATGGTGGTGGTTGTTAGGTCAGTGGTAGGGTAATTGGGATGGTTCCTAGGTTGTTGCTATGGTAGATATGTTGGTTGCTATAATAAACAAAGTGGTTGCTATGCTGGTTGCTAGGGTAATCTCGTTGGTTGCTATGCTGGTTGCTAGGGTAATCTTGTTTGTTGCTATGGTGGTTGCTAGGTTGAAATTGTAGTGGTGGTTGCTAGGTTATTGATAGGGTAATTGAGATGGTTGCTAGGGTGCTGCTAGGGTAGATATGGTGGTTGCAATGTGGTAGGGTAATAGAGATGGTTCCTAGGTTGTTGCCATGGTAGAAATGGTGGTTGCTATATTAAACAAAGCGGTTGCTATGCTGGTTGCTAGGGTAATCATGTTGGTTGCTATGGTGGTTGCTAGGTTGACATTATGGTGGTGGTTGTTAGGTCAATGGTAGGGTAATTGAGATGGTTCCTGGGTTGTTGCTATGGTAGATATGTTGGCTGCTATACTAAACATAGCGGTTTCTATGCTGGTTGCTAGGGTAATCATGTTGGTTGCTATGCTGGTTACTAGGGTAATCTTGTTGGTTGCTATGGTGGTTTCTAGAGAAAAAGAATATTAGAATATTAACAAACCCCCTCTTTTGATTGGTAGTGATAAGACTACAACTACATTTGCAAGAGAAAGTGTAGGGAACCATTAGCATAACAATGCACTTAAAACCTGCTAAATAGATTTTAACTGGTAATTAGGTGTTTTAATCAGTGAGTTTAGATTGTACAACACAATGAACAATGCCAGGGACACATTGGGTTGTAGCCATAACATCTACTTTGAATATTAAACTCCAAAACCTTAAATAATGATAATTGACAATCTTCCATTGACATAATTGGGAAGCATTTTTTCTTTACTCTAATGTCAGATGAAGTCAGTGCAATTGTATTATAAGGTGAATAACGTTTGCAGGTTGTTCAGGCCTTGCTGTGATATGGACCACCCTGGCCATTGTGGACTCCACTATTAGGGACAGGTAATTCAACCACCTAAAGCATATACTTTCTAAAAGTCTTGCCTTTACATCCTACAGAAGTTCGAGAGGGTCCCATGTGTGCAGTGCTGCCCTTCTGCTTTGTGATGGCCGTGAACTTCAACAAGGTGGGACACCTAGTGACAGGCTTTCAGAAAATGTACAGTTCGGTGAATATGCCTTTCCTTCGTTTTGTAGCTTGAAACGTGTCATATATATCCTTCATTCACCAGTATATGTGCACAAAAGTTTGCAGGAACAGTGGAATACAGATTATTATAGCTTAAATCATATCTATACACTACATGATGATCTATCCTTATATTTCACCCTAAAAACTACCAGTGCTCAAAAGTATCCGTCACTCAGAACAGTGATCTCATCCTGGCATATGATATTGTCAAGCACACAGAAGGGTGAAATATAACTTATTATATCTTAAATCACATTTACACACTACAATAATTCCAAAAATATATCATTTAGGGTTCTTAAGATGATCTATCCTTATATTTAATATCTAATTAGATTTAGACATACAAAATAGAACCATGTACAGATTTATGGCCGCCAAAGTTTGCAGAAAGGTGGGATATGTCCTAATGTATGTTAATTCACATCTACTAGTGAAAAGCTTTCAGAAAATATATGGTTTGGTTAGGTGAAATTGCTTTGCATTTGAGTTGGAGCTTAAAACGTATCATAAGTGCCTTTCATTCACCAATATACAAAATAGAGCCATGTACAGATTTATGTCCTCCAAAGTTTGCAGGAAGATGAGATATGTCCTAATGTACGTTAATTCACATCTACTAGTGAAAAGCTTTCAGAAAATATATGGTTTGGTTAGGTGAAATTGCTTTGCCTTCGAGTTGGAGCTTAAAACGTATCATATGTGCCTTTCGTTTGCCAATATACAAAATAGAACCATGTATAAATTTGTCCTAATGTTTTCTAGACTTATTTTAAATTTGTCCCCTCTACTTATGTTTTCACAGATCCTTGCTCCTGATATCCTGATGTTTGGGTTGCATTACATTATATGACTCCAACAGAACACCTACAGAAATAAGTGTTCCACTACTAATTTTTTGCTCATCTGTGGTTCTCCTGACTCTGGCATGTTTGGAGAGCAAGGATTCCAATGAATGACTGCTCATCATTTGCACCATTAACACAATCATCCTTCAATCCCTCAAGATCCCCTCTCTCTACATCAAAGGAGCTGATAATGTGGTGTCCTTCCACAAGCAACAAGACAGCCAGCATGTAAACAAGGCCCGCCTTGTTTGTCTACTTCCTGAGGAGGCTGAATCATGCTGGCCTTGACACCTTAGTTCTTGCTTCCATGTACAGCTGTGTTGTGGAGCACATCCTCACTTCCTGTGGTGTACTGCATCAGGTGGTTACAACAGTACAGAGTATTGGCAGCAATCTACCCATTGTCAATGACCTTTACATCAGTAGATACATATAAGACTTTCTACAGGTATTTTGCATCATGAAGAATTCCACCCTACTTGCTAATGGACTGAATCCCCCCTCCCTGTATGGAGTATCAGGACTAGAACCGCCTGGCTGAGGAACAGTGAGGCTAATAAACTCACCACACATAAAGATAACTGTCTCACACTAACTACTGCTCTTAGCATGATATAAGTACCACACCAAGTAATTGGTGCTATTTTACTATAGGCTTCAGCAATACTGCTATTTTTGCACTTAGATTAAAATTTCCATAATCACATTAAAAACTTTAACTGATTACCATTGTTTTGCATTTTAGAGTGATTTTAACCAGTTATACTGCATGTGAGTGACGGAGCAAAATGCATTTCATTGTATTGTAGGCCTACTAAATACATGACAATAAACCAAACTTGAACTTGAATCTAGGCTTTGTAAATATGGGATCAGAGTGAAATTACCTCACACACCCTGGAAGCTACAGTAACACACAATCAGATTCAGATCAGGTCTCAAATACAGCAAACCAGTTTATTCCCCTAAATCAATTTGTGCCGCATGTTGTTATTAGTTGAAAATTACTGGTGTAACCTTATCTGACCTGTCTGACCTTTGCAATTCATGGACATGTACATAATGGGTTGGCATTTCTAACTATAAGGCGAGGATCACATCAGCCAGCGGCAAACGTAACGCAACGCTCAGACCATAATAAGTTTTATCTCGTTCCTAAGCAACACAAACGGTTTGTCAATTTAATACGTATGTAAGAAATGTATTTAAATTAATCATAAAATGGCCCTGATATGTCACTAGACATTAAGAAATCATGTTAATTTCAAATACATATATCACTGACAACAGTAGTCCGGCTAGGATATTGTCATTTAAAAAGTGGAGTTGCAGCCCTCAACTGATGTTGATGTTGTGTTTTGTCATGTCATGTTGTGTTTTGGCCTGATGCACCACCCTCCACCTATCTACTAATCACTAAGTAAGTAGTGTTTCGGCATCCGGGTTGGCAACCTCGAGTCAGGGGGGAGGGGGAGGGGATACACCGCTCTACAGTAATTCGAAAGTGATTGCAGTAGCAGCTACCAGTTTTGGCCATAATCTTACATATGGTTCCTTTAACCTATGCAAATCATGGACATCTAATCCTAGGGTTAGCATTTGTGACTTAGATACCCCCTAGACTGATTAAATCTGGAATGTGACATCCGTATATGACACAAAATATGAGCGTGTAGTAAAATCACACATCACATATTCACACACTCTATAGCGCCCCCTAGAAATCCAATATTTCCTATATTTGGCTCCGCCTCCTGGCAACACAGAAGCCAGTAGATATCTCGAATTTGAAAAACTAGTTTGTTATTATCCCCTGTATCAAAATATGTGCCACATGCTGGCACTATCTTGAATTAACTGGTGTAATCCTATCAAGGCCTGTCTGACCTATACAAATTATGACCATCTAAACCTAGGGTTAGCATTTCTAACTTGCATACCTCATAGACAGACTAAATTTGGCATGAGACATCTATGTATGACATAAAATATATGAGCGAAGTAAAATCATGCCTCACATATTCACAGACTCTTTAGCGCCCCCTAGAAATCTAGATTTTCCAATCTTTGGCTCCGCCTCCTGTCAACACACAAGCAGTCAGAGGTCTCAAATTTGACAAACAACTTTGTTATCATACCTTGTATCAAAATATGTGCCACATGCTGGCACTATCTTGAATTAACTGGTGTAATCCTATCAAGGCCTGTCTGACCTATACAAATTATGACCATCTAAACCTAGGGTTAGCATTTCTAACTTGCATACCTCATAGACAGACTAAATTTGGCATGTGACATCTATGTATGACATAAAATATATGAGAGAAGTAAAATCATGCCTCACATATTCACAGACTCTATAGCGCCCCCTAGAAATCTAGATTTTCCAATCTTTGGCTCCGCCTCCTGTCAACACACAAGCAGTCAGAGGTCTCAAATTTGACAAACAACTTTGTTATCATACCCTGTATCAAAATATGTGCCACATGCCAACATTTCATGAAATAATGAGTGTGACACTTACCTAGGCCTGTCTGGCCAATATGGGTGTCTGAATTGTAGTTTCTGAGTATGTCCAGTGCATCAAACTTGCCAAGGCATGTAAGGTCAGTGAAATTAGGTTTATTTCAGTACAGCACACCTCTGTGTATCATAATCAATCAAAATATGGATGTTGTAATGGTTTGGGTATGATTTAAGAACTTTTGTTTATCAAAGTATGTGAAAAATATACACTGTAAAACCCGACAAGTTAATTGAACTCAAAAAAATTGGTGAAACCGATTACACAAAAAAATTTAAGTAATAGTAACTCGGTTTTGCTAAGTCAAAGAAACTTACCTTTTTTAATTAGTCTTCACTAGCAAATTTTGAGTGTGTTCAACAAGGTTTTTTTAAGTTAAAGAAACATCAACTACATGAGTTCACGGTAATTAATAAAATTAAGCTTAGATAGCTTAATTGGATTTATTGATGTCAGCCTGAAATATTTCATTTTGCTTCAACCAATTCTTTAAATTAAATTTAAAACTTAAAAGTTTTAATTTCCAGAAAGTTGAACAAACTTGTCAATTTTGATTAGTTTCAACTAAGGACTTGAAAGAAAATTATTAAAAAGGTTGACAAAGGCCAGTGAAATTCTTCTTAATCTTTTATTTTCATGTAAACCATGGAAACAAATACAGGTTGGAGTTCAGAACAGGGCTGTAGTGGAGGCTAAATTCAAATAAACACAGTTTAGATCAAGGGCATAAAGACTAGATAGATAGATAGATCGATAGACAGATAGATAGATAGATAGATAGATAGATACTATCTATCTAGATAGATAGATAGATAGATAGATACTTTATGACAAATGCCTGACCAATGCTAGGAAATTCAACAATCATTTCAATCCAAAACAACAGGAGTCTTCTTTGGGCATAGGGATGCATTTGCACTGTTCGTGCTGATCAGAATGAGTTCAACAGTAAGGTCCTCAATATCTGGGAACTCCGATTGAGAGACCTGAAGAAATGAACAAAGAATAATTGTGTGTTAATTGAATATCTAATAGGCATTACATGTCAAGTGATACCATGTCATATTAAGTTTAACATTTTATCTTCAAACTTTTCCAGGGCAGTTGCATTATTGAAATAATTACTTGAAATAATACTAAGTAACTTCCCTGGAGTTTCTTGGTGAAAAAACAAACAGAAAAACAAAAGCTTGAAATGTAACTCCAGCGTTATTCGACACATAGCCCTGTTGTTCGAGGTCACGGCTGTTCGTAAGAATAAAATTAAAAGAATTAAAAAAATTGGTGCAACATAGACTGAGTAGTGGCCCAGCAGCTATTGATAACCTACCAGGGAATTTGGCTTTAGTTTCAGTTCAGTTCAAATGCCTTGTTAGGTTAGTTTAAAGGGGTGGTTCATGATTTTGGACATAGGACCTCATTTCCAAGTTACCAAGTGTGATATTACATTAATACACAGGATTAGGTGTTATAATCCCTTGTGCCAAGATCCAAGATAAAAACACAAGTTGGAGACCGTTTTCAACACGTTTCATCCAGTCCTTCTAGTTGCAGAGTTCGCAGGTGCTAGGCTGGCGCGAGTCAACAGTATGTGTAAGCCTGCCACTAAAAACAGTCTTACCCACTCCATAGTACACCGAGGCAAATAAATATGAAACGTGTTAAAAACGGTCTCCACTGATAAATAACACACTTGCTAACTTGGAAATTAGGTCCTATGTCCAAAATCCTGAACCACCCATTTAAGCTGCTGGACCAGTATTTGCTTTATGTTGTATACTCAATTTTCTCATTGTTTTTCATTCTAATAGCATGCGTTGACCTCGAAACAACAGGCCATGGGTCGCTTAATTCCACAGTTACGCTTTAACTGTCATGTCAATAGAAAACATACTTACTTACATCCCATGTCTTTAGAAAAGTGGCATCATCCTCATGGAGGTAGAAAGGAAGGCCACGGAGCGCCACAGCACGTCGGATATTTACATCTGAGGATCCCTGCATGAGAAAACATGGAGTCAAGCCAGTTAATAACTACAAAATGCAATTCAATAGGATTACTTTTCTTTGATAGTACAGCTTCTGAAACCAAAGCATTCTTTTTATCTTAAGTCCATGGAGGAGTTGTAATCTACAAGACCTCTGCTTTCAAAGGGGGTCAAGCACTCTTAGTATGTGGAAACAGGGCCATTGTTAGTAGGCGGTGTGCAATTTCGAGCAAAAACTCAAAATAGGGGGGTAAGTGTAAAGATTTAAAACACATTTGGTCAGAACCACACATGAAATGAATCAATTCCAAGTATTTGTACAAAATAAATGCTTACCTGGGATTCCAACATGATTGCAGGCCACCACCGAACCAATAGGCTATGTCTGCGGGGAAGGACGTCTGATATGATCTCCTTCCTTCTCAATGCCAATGTTGTTTGCATCAACTTCTGAATCTGTGAATTGAAGGACGAATACACATTTGAACATACTGACAATCTCTATTAGGACAATCCACCATCTCATGATGTCGCTTTAAATGCCACTTTAAATGCATCCTTAAATGGCCGAGAACAGTTTGCACATTAAATGGTTGTTTTCAACTACACAGCTGACATGCGAATAATACACATTCTGACTGAGCATGAACTGTGTGTGACCGTGTCAAATGAATTTAGGCTACTGACTTAAATGTGCAGACAGTCAGTAACATGACAGTGGACTAACGTTAATGGAGGAAACATTGCTAACATGCTGTAAACGATAATGTTGCAGGACCTGTGCCCTGTTATCAAGCAGTGCACCACAAAGCTTGCACTTCCAAGCTATTGTGTTAAATAGTGCTAACGGGGGTTAATTAGTTCATATTTTTAGTACTCACATTGGCAAATTGAGTTAGATCGCTGGCTGATCCAGCAAGTGCTGGCATACAGCAGCCAAATTCTTAGCTGCTAGTGCTAGCTAGTTCTAACCGGATAAAGTTACGTCACGTAGCCTAAGACAATATTTTCAAACATTCGGGTTTTTAAACAATATGATAAAGGACGTGCTTTAGGGTCAACATGCACCTCACTTTTCCACTTACGTTTAATTGCGGGTTTTCTCTCTTCTCGTCGTCTCCTCTCTCGTCGTCTATTTTCACTGCTCTTGTTCTCGTCTCTTGTCATCTGGTGGTCGACCGTTGCCGGCGTCGCTTGTCACTCGGCGTTGGTGCTGTACACACGGTCCACGTATGGCAGAAGATCCGCCTACAAATTTGCTACAATTTGCGAAGTTTCCCACGCTTTCTATTTTTTCAAATTACTTAAAGCGGATGAGTGCTGTCAACTTAAAAGTTCAAATTTGTTCAAGTAACACAGACGATTAGAGTACTATTAACTTTTTTTCATTTTTGAGTGTTTACAAATCAAAAACATTGTTTTACTTGTACTGTTCAGTTTTACAGTGTACTCTAAACGTCTGTTTCTAAAGATGTCTTGAAGATCAAAATTCCCACAGCATGTAAGGTCAGTGAAATTAGGTTTATTTCAGTACAGCACACCTCTGTGTATCATAATCAATCAAAATATGGATGTTTTAATGGTTTGGGTATGATTTAAGAACTTTTGTTTATTAAAGTATGTGAAAAATATGCTCCCTAAACGTCTGTTTCTTAAGATGTCTTGAAGATCAAAATTCCCACAGCATGTAAGGTCAGTGAAATTAGGTTTATTTCAGTACAGCACACCTCTGTGTATCATAATCAATCAAAATATGGATGTTTTAATGGTTTGGGTATGATTTAAGAACTTTTGTTTATCAAAGTATGTGAAAAATATGCTCCCTAAACGTCTGTTTTTAAAGATGTCTTGAAGATCAAAATTCCCACAGCATGTAAGGTCAGTGAAATTAGGTTTATTTCAGTACAGCACACCTCTGTGTATCATAATCAATCAAAATATGGATGTTTTAATGGTTTGGGTAGGATTAAAGAACTTTTGTTTATCAACGTATGTGAAAAATATGCTCCCTAAACGTCTGTTTCTAAAGATGTCTTGAAGATCAAAATTCCCACAGCATGTAAGGTCAGTGAAATTAGGTTTATTTCAGTACAGCACACCTCTGTGTATCATAATCAATCAAAATATGGATGTTGTAATGGTTTGGGTAGGATTAAAGAACTTTTGTTTATCAACGTATGTGAAAAATATGGTCTCTAAACATCCGTTTCTGGGTTTATTTCAGCACAACACATATCCAAATATGTATTTTTTAATGGTTTGTGTTTGCTTAAACCAAGGGAGTGTCCAATAAACATAAAACATACATCAAAGGTATATGCTAACACAGAGGGAGCAAATAACAAAAATAAT
Source organism: Alosa pseudoharengus (assembly GCF_046254945.1). Lineage (NCBI taxonomy): Eukaryota > Metazoa > Chordata > Actinopteri > Clupeiformes > Clupeidae > Alosa > Alosa pseudoharengus. Next base: position 35,093,644 of record NW_027468674.1, on the reverse strand, counting down.
AATAATAATAATACATTTAATTTTCATAGCGCTTTTCAAGACCAGTTGCAGTAGTCCAGTCTGGGGGAGAGGGGGGGTGAGGGCATGGATGAGAATGATGCATTGTTCAGCCGTGTGGTCATAGGAACACAAGACCCATCCTGTCAGACTAGACTAGAGGAACAGTCCCGCCACCGGAATGATGTGCTTGACAAGCATCATGCGTATAGGAGACCAATTTTGTAGGCAAAACGATGTTGACACCCATCTATTCTCAGGAGCAGTTCATCTATAACTGGCAGGAACAGCTGCAGAAAAATCCCTTGGCTGTGCTTGGCTCCTTCCTGGCATGTCTGGTCTCACTATGTCTTTCTGCTTTGGTGATGAGCCTGACAACAGTTGACAACCTGGAAATTAGAAAGATATAAAACATTTAAATATTGATACCAAGAGACACTACAATCTCCTAACATGCAATATATATGAAGACATATATAGCCCTATATCATATATCAGTGCATCCAGCTGTGTAGGCCAGAATGTATAAGTTGGTTCATCAATATGGGTCTATGTACACTGTGTGGTGCACCGAAGTGAAAAGGTTGGACATGTCTTAATTCATATTCATTGACATCTACAGCCTATGGGCTTTCAGAAAATATATGGTTTAGGTGGTCAATTCAGCTGTCCCTTAATAGTGTAGGCCAAAATGTATCAACTGAACAATTTGTTTCTCAATCTACAATATGGGCCTATGTACGCCTTTTGATACACCAAAGTACGTAGGAAGGTGGGACATGTCTTCATTCATATTCATTGACATCTACAGGCTATGGGCTTTCAGAAAATATATGGTTTAGGTGGTCAACTCAGCTGTCCCTTAATAGTGTAGGCCAAAATGTATCAACTGAACAATTTGTTTCTCAATCTACAATATGGGCCTATGTACACCTTATGATACACCAAAGTATGTAGGAAGGTGGGACATGTCTTAATTCATATTCATTGACATCTACAGGCTATGGGCTTTCAGAAAATATATGGTTTATGTGGTCAACTCAGCTGTCCCTTAATAGTGTAGGCCAAAATGTATCAACTGAACAATTTGTTTCTCAAATAATAATAATAAAAAAATATAAAAATAAATGTGTTTATTGAAGCCTACAGAAAATAAATAGCTTACTATCATGCTGTCAGTTAATTGGCTACAGTGCAGTGAAGAGTTTGGAGAGAAGTTATAGGGCAACTTGAAGTTTTATGCAAATAATTTACGAACCAGAACATATGGGCCATAAGCTTCTATTTCTTGCAGCTGTTAAAACACCCGCTACACTGTAAAAAATAATAAGTAATGGTTACTTGAAAAAAGGGTGGAAACTCGTTGCCAAAGTAAACAAAACTTTTCTCTTCCAAGTTATGTTTACTTGATGTCTACAAGTAATGCTTACTTAGAAGAAGTTATCCTTACTTAAGACTTTAAAGTTCTGGTTACTTACTTCCAACTAGTAAAGTTTACTTCATGCCCTCGAGTAAAGCTTACTTAAAAACAAAGTTGTATTTACTACTGTTAAATGAGTTACCCTTACTTTGAGTTGTAAAGGGTACTTTATGTTGGATAGTAAAGTTTACTTGCAGAATGTACACAAATAGTTGGCACTATTAGATTAGATAACTTTATTGACATTTTGCAGAGTACAAGTACAAAGACAACAAAATGCAGTTTGCGTCTAACTAGAAGTGCAAAAAAAGCAGAAAAATGCAATGTGATATACAAAGACAGGTGGTGCATAGACAGGATAAGAAATATGCGGTGTAAACAGTAGTATACAGTTGGTTTACACAAGGTGGTTTAGAGTAATATAAATTAGGTATAAATATGTGCAGTGTATTAGCAGAATAAATATGGATATTCGGTATGAACCATATAGACATATATGTACAGTATACAGCTATGTGCAGTGTGGTAACAGTACTGTAGTGCAGAAACAGTAACATTATAACAGTAGTAAAAATATGTGTATGTGCAGGATGAATAGTATGAAGAGCAGTAGAAAATGCCATGTATAAGTGTAATTACAGTATGTACATTTGTAAATAAATAGAACACTATGGGTGGGATAGAGTAGTGCAATTGTCCGCGGGGATGGGTGTCCCCCGTCAAGGTTTCCATGGTCATGGTGGACACCTCAACAGGCACAGGCAAGGAGGCATCGGGCGGGGGCTTAGTTGGTTGGTTGTCACCGGGATGCAGAGCTAGAGTTCAGTAGGGTGACAGCCGCAGGGAAGAAGCTTCCTCTGAACCTGCTGGTTCGGGTGCAGAGAGACCTGTAACGCCTCCCAGAGGGGAGTGGGGTGAACAGTCTGTGGTTGAGGTGAGAACAGTCTTTGATGATGCTGCGCGCCTTACGCAAGCATCACTTGCCCTGGATGGCCTTGATGGAGGGGAGTGAGGAACCGGTGATGCGTTGGCCAGTTTTCACCACCCTCTGCAATTTTTTTTGGTCGTATTCTGGTGTAACCTCCATGTTTCAATCTGTAGTGTTTGAGCAACTGACCTCTGACTTCACATCCAAACAAGCACAACTTACATGTCCAGTTCATTGCTCTGCATTTTCAGTTTTCCAACTGCAAAAAGAAAAAGAGGGCAAAATTATTATCAATATGCATCTATTGGCCATGTTTAACTAAAACAGCTGATTAGGTTTATCACATTAAATGTTCATTTAAATTATTTCTCCAGAGACCTAATTAATACTGTTAAGCTAAAAATATTATGATTTGGCAACTGAATTTTCTCTATTGCTTCAGGCCTAGTACATTTATCACAATAGAATTTAAAATGTCAATCATACGTTGGAATTATATGACGCCATTTTGCACCTCAATAACGGCACATTCGTTTAAATTCCACACACTGCAACCTAAGTCCTCTTGCTAAATCACAACGAAAGATTTTAGATAAAAGACCATGGCTTTCTCAGTCAGTAAAGTTATGAGTCCAATTATCCTAATTGTTTTATCAATACAGTAGGAATATCGACGTAAACCATACACAGTTTAATCTTTACATGTTTTGAATCAACTTAGCATGCTAGCAAGTGTTTCTCATGAGAAACGTTAGAACTAAACTTCATTAAAGGAACACGCCACCCAATGTCAGTAGTAATATATGTTCTTACCTTAACTTTCACGAGTTGAGTCATACCTCTCCCGTGTCCGTACGTGCACTCAAACGCTCTGGTGCGCGGCTGGACTGTGTTAGCATGTTGCTATGCTAGCGGGCTTTGACGGCAACTAAGCGTAGAAGTAATCAAAAACATCCACGTTTTACCGACTTAAATACAGTTGCACGAGTAGTTGATAGAAATGCTACGGCCACGCAACATGAAACGTGGCGATTTTCCAAGCGAATAAACCGGAGAACTACAATGTGTGGCGCAATAGTACTTGGGAGTACTTCGACCTAGCGTAGTAGTATTGTTAACACCTAATTGTAGATCCTATCCACCACAGAGTTTAGAATCCATGCTGGATCGACCCTCAGCCTCTCCCTCCCCTCTGAGCGAGAGAGAGGCACACACACTAGAGATGCGCTGATGGGCTATTATTTCAACCATAACTGCATAGCAAAACTTATCATCCATCAGCCATCCATCAACACCAAAGTTTTTTGACCAATCTTCGAAATGGCACCCGCCCACCATCCGCTGGTTGTTTTAATGTAGGGGGTGATGCAGCGCTGCTGACGTGAGGCTAGGAAGCCCTTGCCTGTTCTAGGAAGACTGATCGATCCAATGCAGCAAATATATTAAAAGGCTAAAGTCGTACATTGGCTATGTTGTAGCCTATCCCCAGAATATCAGCAGCAAACTCAGTCTCTGTCTCGCAAAACAGTCTCCAAATAAAACGCACATCGGCCTGTTGCCTATATGCCAGCTTGTGACAATATATCGTCCAAAATGCTTGATTGCATTGCATTCTCCACATTTTTAGCTACATTTTCATGTACCACATCAGCATTTTTGTTCAGTAAATCTGACACTAGGTCAGCCTATAGTAAGTAAAGTATACTTGTGTTACTGCAGTAAGATGTAATGTTATTTTTTACAGTGTAGATAGTTTAAATACCCACCAACATTTGTTTTTGCTGTACAGATTATTTCTGTAAGTTATTTGTCTACTAGGCCTAGCCTACTGGCTGATTTATCAAACGAGTGCTTTCTCGTTCGTCCACCGCAAACTACTAGGTGTTTAAAGTATAAGACGATATGCTGCTCTGAGCGCGTTTCATGTTTGGTTCAGCGCTGTTTTCCCTGCGGAAGTTCCCGCACTAAAATGTTGAGAGGGACTGAAAATGTTACAATGTTTTTGTGTTCGATGACGTTCAGAAATATGTGCCGTCTGCCAGAAGGCTACTGAATAGCCTACTCTGATGTATTGACACTGAAGATCGCTAGATTTCAAGAGTTTAAGTAGGCTAGCAGTTAAGTTGCATTCATCGCTATCAAGGGGTTTAATCCTTGTCCCCACCGGAGATAAAAATAATTTAGCAGAGGTAGGGATAGGAAAACCAGAGTTGGGGAAATCCTCACCATCCCCCCCTACAAATCGCACCCTGGTGATACCTCGAAATTAGGCTGCTGTCTGTTAGGCAATTTATTGTAGCCTGCTGTGTGTGCGTGTCTGCACGCAGGTGTCTCCCTCTCCCTCCCTTGTCATAGGCCTATGTAATGTGTCCAGAAAACCCACAACACGCAACAGTGATAGAGCAATCAGAGTATCATGATACGATTGCCATCTGGCGGTGGTGGTTTGTGGGCCTATTGGGGTCAAGTAGGAAGCCCAGCAAGTTCCAAAAGTAGAAAAAAAGTTTTGCGAGATCTCGCAAAACTTTTGCGGGATCTCGCAAAAGTTTTGCGAGATCTCGCAAAACTTTTTGCGAGATCTCGCAAAACTTTGCGAGATCCCGCAATGAGATCCCGCAAAAGTGCATCGTTTTTTTTTTTCTTCTTCATGTTTTTTTTTCCCCACTACTTTTTTTTTTTTTTTTCTAACCCATGTTTTTTTTCCCCATGTCACCCGGAGGGCTCCGTAAGTTTAATAGATAGATAGTTTAATGATAGTTTAAAAGTAGACCGTTTAAAAGTTGAATGTAAAAAGTTCAGTAGTTTAATGGGTTACATTGTTTAACAGTGGATTATTGTAGTAAGGACTTTTATTTTGAAACAGTTTTGGGCAGAGGAAACAGTTGAATAGGATGTGTAGTCTTAATTGACCCAGATTGTATGCTTAAAGCCTGAGGTATGAGCTACACCAGGCGCGTAACTGAAGCGTTCCGTTCGCGACGCGTAAAATCCATTTTAGATGAATGGTCTATTTTTTTCGAACGTACGCCCCACTGTCACGTCTGGTGTAGCTACTTCCATTGATTATAATGGAAGCGAATTGTTGCAGCAGACGCAACGCGAACGGAACGCTTCAGTTACGCGCCTGGTGTAGCTCATACCTGAGGCTGCAGGTGGCCTGAACACCTGCCATAGAATTCTAATTGCTTAATGGCCATATTATGATGTCAAAATTGGCAATGTTAAGTCTATGGGGATTTTTAAAAAGTTTTTCTTTAATAGTTTAAAAAGTATAAAAGTTTCAAAGTTGAAAAGTCATACCAACCCGATCTGTTTGAAGACCTACGTTACAAAGTTTGAATGACGTTTCTAAGTTAAACTGTTAAAGAGAAATTGTGTACGGAAAAAGTGGTAAGCGGAATAATAAGAAGAAGAAGTTGCCTAGGAAGAACAGTACAGTGCATTTTCATGCACTGTAATTAAAAACTCGCCCTCTGGCTGCTCTGACATAGTGCTAATTACAAAGTTAACAGTTAACAGGTGCTATGTGATTTGATGATTTGAACAACAACACGTTCTGCTCCCGCCTAAAGTGGGATGCGGGCCTAATTTGCATAGCAATACAGATATCTCTAACGTCATTTCGCCTAGTCAAAACTCTAATTCAAGATATCTATAATTACATTTTGACTAGGCAGAATGAAAGTTATAGATATCTCCAATTTCAGATATCTCTAATCAAAACTCATTCAAGATATCTATAACTTGATAATAGATATCTACAATCAAATTATGACTATCCCTAACTCCAGTTTGAGATATCTACAACGTCATTTTGACTAGTCATAATTCCATTTACAGATATCTACAATGTCATTTCGCCTAGTCAAAACTTAATTCAAGATATCTGAAAAGGAACATGTAGATATCTTGAATTGAGGTTTATTAAAGATATCTTCAACTGGAGTTATGACTAGTCAGAATCAAATTGTAGATATCTCTAACTGGAATTACAGATATCTAGATCTAGGCATTAAGATCAATTTCCAAAAGATTTACATTCCTCTTTTTAGTCAACTTTAGCAGAGGTGCCAATAATTCCGAGGTAGCCTACTGTATGTTGGACCAACCTAATAAATACATCAAAGTAAAATGAGTGATTGCATACAGTAGGCATGGTAGGCCATGACCGCAGGCCTGGCATCCCCTAAGGCCTAGGCTACCTCGCAAACTGCTTTTGCCACCTTAGTTCCCCAGGTGGTCCCGAGTTAGTGGATGCCTAATTATGCTTGGTGCAAAATCATCAGATGCTCCTCTCAGAGTAACCTCTTTGTGAACAAAAGTTATTTAAAGTGTTTTCTGCATAAGACATGTCCTTTTTAACCATCTCTTCTATATCCCTCGCAACACCCAAGGCCGCCATATCTAACAGGTATTTTTACCAAGTTAGCCTAAGACTATGATGCGAGCTTCTAGGGCCTCCTCAGATTAGCCTAAGAATAGGCTTCATTGAATAATGACCATCGAAATTTAAGACTAATTTCGATATTTGTATTTTGATGTTTTGAAACCGATTAGGAAAACGGAGAACGACTTATTCTCGTTTTTCGATTTTGTATTTTAAAACGGAAATCAAATAATCCCTCGTTTTTTGTTTTGTCATTTTCTTTTCCGAAACGGAAATCGATTGGCCAGAAGATCCACTGACCCATAAACCTTGCAACATTGAGACTACCGTCCCGGAAAGAGAAGTGAGAAACAAGAAACTAGTTTTAAATCGTGTTTCTTACCTTGTAACATCCACATAGTTCTGCCAAACTTATGCTAACCGTTCGCTAGCTTGTAAACAAATCCATGTGCTTTATCGTTACCTTTTCCCACAGTTTGAAATGCACAATTTCTCCAGCAGAGGGGGAAATCCTGCCAAGTTTCCCTTTAACTTACTTTACCATGACTTGGAGTTTGCTATTTCTGTTATTTGGATCCAATGAGTGAGACCAAAGTAAATGTTTAAATAAAACTTTAGGCTACTCTCCTGATGATATGAGAGGAATGGGTTTAATGTGGACGCAACAGACGCAGAGTGGCTACATGATAGTTTTGCGGTGAAAATGTTCCACCTTTTAAAATCAGGTGTAGCCTAATCTGAATCCCAGTTAAAACCATCAATAAGACAACAGAATCAGTAGGGTACCAGTTTTGTTTCATTGTACCAGGCCCAGGGGCGGACCTGCCATTAGGCATGGTCAGGCCACCAGGGGGCCTCGTCATCCCCCTATCGTACTTCGTTTTTTTTTTTTTTAAATAAATGATCACCGCATCCAAACAATATATTCTAATCCATAATGAAGATTGAAAAAATATCTTGCCTCATGATTGCTCATAAACTCATCATAAAATCAAATGACTGAGGTCCGCTTCCTGTCACCATAGCAGTATAGCTATCTGAACGAGGTCTTGGTGAGGTGTGGAGTTGAGCGATTGACAGCAGCCATGAAATGTTTCCAGAGTGGAAGTGATAAAAGAAAAAGAAAAAGGGAGGAGGAAGAATTTAGAAAGAAATTGGCTAAATTAACCAACTTCTTCCAGTCGAAAAATTCTTCCACGGAAGAAAGTAATTTGGATAGCTCTTGCACTACATAGCCTATTCTTCTACTGATGATGATTATGATGTTGATCTAAGTGAAACAGTCGTGAGGGACAAGATCACTGTCACTGCCGAAGTCTGCACTGGTGCTGTTGGTGCTGCTACGGACACCATTTCAGTAGCAGAAGCTTTGGGTGCAAACCAGTAGCCTACGTGAGTAGCCCTAACACGATACACTACAGTTATCAGTGACGACCCTGCGTTATGGACAGACACCGTAAGAGATGCAGAGCGAGTTGAAATCGTTAAAAAAAGGCCCTGTGCAAATTAAGAACTTTGAATTCCCCAAAAATGCAGATAAACCACCCAGAAGATTCACGGTTAAACATTATTACATGACCATGACAAATGAAGAAAAAATAAACAGAAAATGGCTAGTTTATTCGGTCAGTGCAGACGCTGTTTATTGTTTTGGATGTCGGCTTTTTGGAAGATCGAACACCTCACTTAGTTTGCACGCACGCACACACTCACTCTCACTCTCTCTCTCTCTCTCTTCTTCACATAGCTTTCATAGACTCTCATACATAGCTACATAGAGTACTGTATATTCACACACAGAGACCCCAAACCCCTAGCCTTCTCTCTCTCTCTCTCTCTCTGTCACTCACACACACAGACACACACACCATTCATAATTGTAATACTTTCAAAGGTTTTTACTAATGTTTTTTGATTGTCATCTATGGCAATAAATATTTGTTGTATTTGAGTATGCCTCAGCGTCCCATTATTACAGAAAAAAAGTGTGTTTTAGTTTTAGTGTGTGTGTGTGTGTGTGTGGGGGGGGGGGGTCTCGGAGGGGCCTCGGGATCTTTTGCCTTGGGCCTCAAAGTGTCCAGGTCCGCCCCTGACCAGGCCTACTGTATGTCAAAAGCAGGCTCGGATGAAGCTGGGAGGGATTAAACACACGGTAATTATTATCATCTACGTTTTTATCGCGGTTTACCATTATACCGTTACATCCCTAGACACACTGGGAAATAAACCATTCACATCTATGTCGAATTGAAACACTTCTATCAAAACCTAACCTTTGTCAAAATGTCACAAATGATACACACTTGCATCATATGAATACACTTTCAGATTAGCAGCAACACACTAGTGTACTTTATTTAAAGCACTGCAGTCTTTAATTTTCACTGCTTTCATTCACTTTATCAGTTAGCATTCTGTGAAGCTGAATGCAACACTAACCATTTTTGTTGTTTTTTTTCCAAGAAAGGTTTTGACAAAAAAACAAAATGAAAGTACTGAAAGGTTACAAATGACATCAACTCAATACTGTACATCAAAGTACTTTACAGTACAGTAGCCTACAGTAAATGCAGTAACACAAAAATAAACGTTGTGTGTGCATGCGTATTGAACAGTATATTCATTTCCATGAAACTTGGCATGCATTCAGAGGGTGGCATAATGATCCTACACTTTAAATTTTGTGCAGTTTATGTCAGCCAAAGATACCTGCGATTACAACGCCTTCATTTTTGCTTTTTCATTTTTAACTAGGTGGCGCTATACATCAAGTGAGTGGTTATGGGATGGGTTGACATACAAACAACATACAAAAAAATGCGGTCCTCCTAGGCCCTACAGTTCTTGAGATATTTAGTTTAGTTTATTACCGGTAGTTTAGTTGACAGGGACCATGTACAGAACTAGTTCTATCCCAGAGTTAGCTAGTTAGCTAATTTGCATCTGTGGTCTCTGGGCAGGAGTTAAAAAGACAATAAAATACATACAAAACATTACAGACAGTATCAGCAACAAGACAACAACAATAACATTACAGATATAACATCATACAAATCACATAATAAATTTGGTTTGGTAAAATAGCAGTGTGCAGTCTCTGTTGAATGATATTCTCTAAATCCAAATAGTATATGCAGTGGAAAATGGCCTTGCTTTAAGTGGGCTATCAACTGGTCACACACTATCCTTTCAGTTACTTTGGAGATTATCGGAAGTATACTGATGGGTCTGTAGTTGAGTCGCCAGCCTTAAAAACAGGAGTTATCACTGCTGACTTCCAGGTAGTGTGTAATTGAAAGGTTAACCAGATGTGTAATTGGAGTAGAGAGGATACTTTTATACTTCCTCACAAAGGCACAGTCAAAAATATCCTTAGCCTTAGTGTTCTTAAACTGGCATATGGTTTTAACTACAGATGGTTCTGTCACCTCAGAGATGTTAAAGTGGGAAATTCTCAGGGCCGGAGTGGGGCCACTTTTCAGCCCGGGAGTTTCAGGCCCAAGACCGGCCCACTTTTTTAGTGGTGGTGGAAATTGGATAAATAAGGCAACATTTCAGCTCTTACTATCCTGTAGTTTTTATTAATGCATTTGAAATGTATCCCACAATTCCAAGAGGCATATTGAATTACTGTATTGTTTACATGTTTTTTTCTGCATGGGTCAGCTATCATGTTGTTTGGTGATTTGCTCCTTTACTACACCCACTTCTGAGCAAACAAGCCATATAGGTTGATCATGTAGCCTGTCATAGCCTACTGTTCTTTCTTCCATAAAATAACTTTAATTCATATGGTTAACTCTATTATCCTTTCTACTTGTCCCTATAGTCATAGTTAATTTCGGGCTCATCATTTTCAGCGGGGGACTGGCTGATCTGCTGCTCAGGCTACTTTTGTTTTTAGGCCTATACACAGATCAAGCTTGAGTTTTGTTATCAATATTTGCATAATATTTGCAAAGTCTATGAATAGCCATATTGGATGATAAAATGCTAATATTTTAATTCATTTAATATGTTACTTGCGAATAGGTTCACAACGCTACAAAGTCCAGTAGGTTAGCCCAATTACGCCGTTATAATCATGGCTATCTCTCTTTACCAGTTGCTACTTATGTCTGTCCTCTTCAAAAAAAATTGGAAGTATGGCACATTTGGCAGCATTTCCCTCCAATACTTTTCGTCTTTTTTACCTGGCCTTTTCAGTCCCTCTTGGCATCTTTCTACCATCCATCCTCCCTGACGCTTATCACTACGGTAGGGCTGGTATCTGAGAAAACTTTTTAGGAAAGACGGGCTATATGGACCCAACCAATTAACTCTTTTTGGGAGGGGAGAACAACCCATGCAGAGGCTGCGGTGTTAGGCATAGAATGCGAACGTGTGTAGCCAACTTTAAGAGAAGATAGATTAACGTGACAAAATGCCAATATTTTCCCCTCGACCGGCCCAAAAGTGAAGCGGCCCACCGGGAATTCTCCCGATTCTCCCGATTACCCACTTCGGGCCTGGAAATTCTCATGTGGTGGTGTAATGCTCTTCTCTCTAGGACCAAAGATTTTTGCCAAGAAAAGAATCAATAAAATAAGTATTAAACACAGAAGATATCTTAGATATATATTGAGTTAAGGTCCCCTGTATTTGTAGTTCAAATCCTTTATCTCTATTCTTATAATTATCCTTTTTTAAGACCCTGTTAATGTTTTTCCTAGTTTGTCTGCTGTTTCCTTTAGAATCATTGATGATATTGATAAAGAAATTTGCTTTAGACTTTCTCAATTCCCTACAACTTTATTACGCAATTGTTGGAAAGTTCTCCTATCATGGGCTGAACCCGATTTAACTGCAGTTTTTAATGCATAATCCATCCCTCTGCTTCATTAAGGCCCATACTTGTTAAAGGACAATTCCGGCGCAAAATGAACCTAGGGGTTAATAACACATTTGTACGAGTTCGACCGTTCGCTGGGATTTATTTGCATGCTAGTCGAATGTGACCAGTTTTATTGCAAACCGCTAATTAGCGTTTAACGCTAGCCTTCGGGGCACACGTCCAGTAGAAAGAAATCGCTATTTCTATACCACTAACAAGGCTCAAAATAGCACCACACTTACTGTTCACGTCTGGTTGTTCACATATACAGGCAGGCGATGTGAACTAAAATCAAACGTAATTTGCTCAATATAGGCCTATCAGAAATAATAGCTCCGATGTAACATAACTTTTAACTGCCACCTTGACACCCCAACCTGTGAGGAACTTCTCAGAACCCTCCCCTCCCATGAACCTCACCACCCGCCCTTCACAGAGGAGGATGCAGCAGCTGGCCAGGTGCAAAGTTGGCAAGGCACCAGGGCCAGACGGCATCCCGGCAAAGGTGCTGAAGTGCTGCGCAATGGAGCTCTCTCCCATCTTCCACTCCATCTTCTGGGAATCCTACAGGACAGCAACAATACCCACCCTCTGGAAAACATCAACCATCACACCTGTACCCAAGAAGCCACGCCCCTCAGAGCCTAACCACTTCCGTCCAGTCGCACTCACCCCAATAATCATGAAATGCATCTTACCTACTGTCAGCACACAACTGGACCCATACCAATTTGCATACCGGCCGAAAAGGGGGACAGAGGACGCAGTGGCATGCCTTCTCCACTCCCTCCTTCACCACCTCCAGACTCCCCATAACTTTGCCTCAGTTCTGTTTGTTGACTTCAGCTCCGCATTCAATACAATCCAGCGCCATCAACTCATCAAGAAACTACAGCACCTGAATGTCACCCCTCCCCTCATCCACTGGATAAACAATTTTCTCAGCAACCGGCCACAGACAGTGAAAATCGGGACAACATCATCATCAACCATCATCACCAACACTGGAACCCCCCAAGGTTGCGTACTCAGTCCCTTCCTGTACACACTTTACACAAATGACTGCCAGAGTTCACTACCCAACACCACTTACTACAAATATGCAGATGACACAGCCGTAGTACAGACATTACAGACAAGAGTTCCATCACAGCCTACCACCAGTCCATCACAGATTTTGCAATATGGTGCTCTGATAACTACCTCCAACTTAACATTGACAAGACAAAATAACTGGTCATTCATGCATCAAAATCACCCCCTGGACTCACTCACATCACCATCCATGGCCAGCCAGTTGCACAGGTCAGCACTTTCAAATATCTTGGTCTCACCATTGACAATAAGCTTAACTTCAATGAACATGTCACCATCACACAGAAACGTGCACAACAGAGACTCTATGCAATACGCAAACTAAGATCACTGTATGTTGCCCCCCATCTCCTTCTGCTACTCTACAAAAGCATCATCCAACCACTTCTACTGCTCCCCCTGTTTCTTTACCATACTAAATGTCACCAGCAAGAACAAACTCATTAAAATCTCACACTTACTGTAGCATCCAAGATAATACAGCTTCCCACCCCCAGCCTCACTGATGCAAATTGTGTTTTATGTTGTCTGTACTGTCCACCTTTTTGCTTGTTTGGTGTTGAGGAGGGAGGGAAACTGGGGGGGAGGGGGTATGGGGGTGTGTTATATGTTATATGTCATGGGGTGTGTTATGTTATATGTTATATGTATGAGGCTGTGGATATCCTGCATGGCATATAATGATATGTGTGAAAAAGAATATCCTTATAGGACAATAAAGACTCTATACTATTCTATACTATACTATCGTTCAATTTCCTTACAGTTAATGTAGTGTTTGACATACATCAAACACCTTCTCTGCCAGACTTTCTGTCTCTTCTAAAAATATTATAACCTGGTACAATATATGCCGTGTTAGGTGATGAGTCTGTCAGTCATGATTCTGATAAACAAAGGAAATCGAGATTTGAGTCTATGAGTAGTTTTTCGAGTTGATCAGTTTTTTAAGTGACGCTTCGGATGTTTAAGTGCCCTCCGAGTAGCCCCTTGGGCTTTGCGTGCGGGTCCCACAGAACTTTCGCATGATTGGTTGTTTGAAGAAAGTTGCGCTGTTTGTGCTTGGGGAATTTACTGCACATTTGGAAGATGGTGGATTATTGTCACTTCGCTGGGGCAACGCAGAGCTACCCATAGGATCAACAGAAAGTGGTCTACCTGGTCTGATGACCGCTGTCTCGCTATCCGGCAAAAGATTCTTTGGACACCGCTATATGGATTTCCGGCTCCCATTGACTTACATTGAACACATGGTCAACAAAACGTCAATTATGTGCTCAAACTAACGCCGCTGACTTATGAAAACAACCATTCCACTTACAAAGTAAACAATGTAATGTAACAACATTTATTCGAGGGCACATCTATTCCCAGAACTATAATGGGTGTTAAATATTCCACAACCACTAGATGGCAGCATGACACAGCACATAAAGTACACATACGCATCGCTGCGACCTGAAGGATGGCGTGGTTGAATATCCACTTCTCCTGCACTTCGGGTCTAATAGCGGGTGAATTGTATGACCACCAGATGACGCCATTTCACTGCACTTCGGGCCTAATAGCTGTTGTAACTTCGTTTAAGTAATAAGCCTCGATGAGCTGACGGTTACACTTGTTTTAGGGGCGTTGTTAGCCACGCTGCTGCAAGCCGGGTAGGCTACAGAAGAAGCCAATAGGCTATAGTCGCGTGTGTTTGTGGTGATTTATTCCATGTATTAACAAAATAATAATGTAACATTAAAGAAATAGCCTACATAGAAAAAATAAAAATAAATAATTACTCCAAAAAAGTAAAGAAGCTTTATCATTGATATATAAGCTTACTGAAAATCAAATATAGGCCTAGCCTACAATTGTGTTCCACAGACAATATGTCCTACAGATAATAACAACAGTAAGAACATAGGCTAACCTAAGTCATGACGACACGGGCGCTTAAGTCTCATGTTGGCCTATGACTACGTAGCCTAGGCTACCAAGCATGTCTGGGTCTGCGACAGTGAAGTAGCTCCAATATTAATTGTGGCGCCAATGAATATATGCTAACATGAATCTCATCAGTCACCTATAGATAAGGGTTAGGCTATAACATATGTAGGCTATAATGTAAAAATAGGGTCATACAATTTTGAGGGATCTGTACTTTACTCGATTATCATTTTTGGGGAGTAGGCCTAGGCTACTGATGACTTTACTCAAGTACATTTGAGAGGCAAATATTGTACTCTTTACTCCACTACATTTCTATCCATAACCGTAAGTACCCGTTACTACTTCTAAAACAAAGGGAAGAAAGAAAAATCTCTCAAACGTGATTGGATTGTGCAGGCGCCACTGATTGGGACAGCCTATCAGCAATCACCTTCAGCTTTCCGCCAAAGTCAACTCCATGGTCAGATTTATAAGAGACAAGACCATGGATGAAACAAAGGATGAAGACACAGCAGGTCCATCCCGGGAATGTGCCAACCTGTGGCCCCACCTCGCCAGACTATTTCAATTTTCTGAACAAGTTAATGATAGTTTTCGCTTCATGTACTTCAATTAGAAAATAGTATTTTGTATTTGAAATACGTATTTTAAATACAGTACATGTATTAGAAATACTGCCCATGGTAAAAAGATGAAAATGACTTGATTTTACTTCCAATTCATTTTACATTCTCCAAGGTATTAACATTAACATTTTTCATAACTCCATGTAGGACGTTTCTGTACATAAATGTAAGCAATGTGGCAGTAATGCAATATTTAGAAAATGTAGGCTACTCTTGATACTCAAGTACTTTTAAAAACAAGTACTTCAGTACTTTTACTTCAGTAGACATCTGACTGTTGTACTTTTACTTGTACTTGAGTAAAATTTAGCAAAGGGTATCTGTACTTTTACTCAAGTAATGAAGCTGTGTACTCTGTCCGCCTCTGCCAATCAACAACATAACCAGATAAACTGCAAGCCCCTGATGCAGGCACACACAAATACCAACACATCCGTCATTCAATCATCTTTGTTATTTTGACAGTTTATGATCTGATCAGAAACATATCCAAACAAAATGCAAACCCTTGATGGCACCAACATGACCAATCAAGTACCAGCAAATTCTTTGGTCATTCCTCTGTGTTGCTGTAGACTTTTATGATCCAAACCACAGACAAACCTACAAATACCAACAAATCCTGCAGTCAATCCTCTTTACTGTGTAATGTATAGAACGCCGGTCATTATTGGGAAAATAAGTCCCGATAATGACCAGCGTTTTATACATTATCCTGCTTATTAAATGGCTACTTGCCAAAACAAAAAAATAAACTCCACATGACTCTTTACATTTGTTTGCTACTGTTTCATCATGGCTTTTGCTGAGAAAGAAATAGTTTGCAACACACGCTGAACTTGAATCAAACATTCTTTAATACACAACTGATCAACCATTTCCTTTCATTTTTGAATGAAGTTTCATTGCAAGAAGTGACAGGACTACTTGGGGAGTGATATGAAAGATGTGAATAAGAAGCACAGCACCCATTTTCCTTGACAGCTGTCTGTTATAATTAGCAATGGTCAGTTAATGAGAAATATCAGACCTCCGAACGTTGGGAAGACCCATTTAAGTGAATGGTGCATTCTGCAGCATTATGAAGAGTCGTGTAATAAGGCCATTTATTATCCAATCAGGGGTGTGACAATACACTCAGCCCAAGAGACAAGGTGATCCATGATGTTGGTTTCATGAGATGAGGCAATATATATATATTTTTTGGTGGGGCTTTTATGCCTTTAATGCGACAGGATAGGATAGGAGAGTGACAGGAAGTGAGTGGGAGAGAGAGTCGGGGTGGGATCCGGCAAGGACCACGGGGCGGGAATCGAATCCGGGTCGCCGGCGTACAGTGCAGGTGCCCCAGCCAGTTGCGCCACGGCTGGGGCGACAAGGCAATATTTATAATATATAGAAATATATAACTGGAAAAATAGCCTGTTATCTGAAAGTCACAAAATGCAAAACAATCCAGTTGCAATTTGAAATGTTTTAGTTAATGATGCATCGGTACCATTTTGGTTTCAAACCGATTACACATATTTAATCGATACCCGGGACACCGAAACACTGGGGCACATGAAATTTGGTGGGTATGTAGCCCAACTAGACTTTTACGGAAACATTTTGTTTGGTCCTTGGCGGCCACTCTACCCACCCCAGGCCCCCCCCCCCCCACCCCCCACGCACTGGGCCCCCCGAAACCCCAAAAATGTCGTTTTTTCTAAATAACTACCTGAACCGTGGCACCGAGGATGAAGACATTTTTAAAGTATGTTGGTCTCAAGGGCCCACATCAACCTAGCCCATAATCACTCATTTGTGATTTCCACCCCCCCCGGAAAAAAATGAAAATGCAATATCATTCTGCTTTAATCTTCAGTTAAGACCAAATTTTATGTGTATTATTACTGTAACCTGACATTCTCTGGGGTATGCCAAGTTTTGTAGAATTTCATCCATGGGGGGTCTAAAAAAATTAAGTTATGTGTACATTTAGATGGTGGTGTTGAGCGAAGGGTTGCAGGAAGAGGATATTGTCTCACATGCACTCTTTCTCGCAAACATACATACATACATCAACACACACACGCACATACACATGCACACATACACACACACACGCACACATGCACACACACTCACATCCACAGGCACAGACACACGCATCCACATACACAGACACACACACACACACACACATGTACGCACGCACACATACACACACACACACAAACACGCACACACACAAACACACACACAGGCACGCACATACTATCAGTATCGGCAATTATTACGGCCGATACATAATTACAAATTCAGTAGGATAAAAGGAAAACCGAATATTCATCATCATTTAGGCTGCATTTCCAGTATTGCCGTTACATAGTTTGTCCACTAGATGGCGCATGTTGCAGCGAGACGTAACTTGTTGGAAGTTAATCTAAAGTGGGTTGGAAAAACAATAGACACTTTCTACAAGGACAACACTGTAGTTTACGGCAGAGAATGTCTAATAAGGGTAGGATGATTTGCACATGAAATGTAATTCCCATTTCTTCTTGAAGCCGAAATAAATCTGTGAATGTTTATTGGACATGCTTGGTTTTTACTGCAGGTACGTTAATCTTATACAAGTTATATCAATAGCCTAGGACGTAGGTAAAATAATGTTACCGTTAGCATTGGTTGAGTGATGGAGGCCAATTTGATTATTGGTGTATTTGTAGAAAACCATAAATGCAGTTATAGGCTACCAAGCAAATTGATAACAGCACTGTAATTGTATCTTTCGACTGTCATCTCCTTCTTTTCTGACCATAGCCTACTAACAGGAGCTAATCGAGTTAGCCACAACACGTTCACTAACTCGATGGTTTTCTAATGGAAAATATATCTGAAAAAATAACCTGTCTATGATGCATCCTAAACACCGGGCTGGGACATTTCTGCTTGCTAAATAGTTTTTACTGCTGTTGATTTGCTCAGTCCTTGGTGGCCCTGTCAGTGCTTTGTAAAATGTTGCATTAAGACCACAAGTCTCAAAAAGCATCTGAGCGTTCATTTCCAAACACCCACTAGGCTACTTCAATCCTCTATTTTCAAAGGTCATTCAAGTAAGGAAGAGCATGGCTCAAAGTAAAGTAACTAGGGCTGAAACTACATAAATTTGTCTAAGTGAATAATTTGTGTCAACTCACCGCAATGTAGATTTATTAACGCACCCGAGATGATCTACATCTCCATTTAAACCAAATGTTTTAGAGCTCACTTTGAGAGATGTATCCAGGGCAGGGCTGTACCTACACATATTTGTTGCACGTGCTACAAAAATCATTCTGTGCGATGGATGATTTACCAACAGTTTTGCCTATGGCCATACCGTGAGACTGAGATGCAATTTGTTTTTTTCAAGTGCGTGTTTAGGGTGTGAGAGAAATCAATGTGCTTTGATTCCAGCTTGGTAGTTGTAGTCTATGCGATTAAAAAGCATGTGGGTGTGAAGTATCCAAACAATGATAACACTTTCATTATGGCTGCTTTAGCCACAGACCTTCAGCTACTGGGTCCCATTTAGAAGTGGCCACTTCATTCGCGCTTTAGTTTCCGTGATTCACGCAGCTGCGTGAAATGTATTACTGGTGGCAGCTTAAGTCCGCTTGGTCTGGTGAAAGCCAGACTAACCATGGACCTCACAGTTGCAAAATGCAAGGGAACATGAATCAGCCTATATTTGAACGAACAATAACGGACAACAGCTTTTCAACTTGGCCTGTTAAAATGTGTATGAACAGTCTAGCGATGCATTTCATGAAGGCCCTTTTGGACATGTCAGTTATTTGCACTACTGGTTAGATGTAAAACTGCATTTTGTTTTAGACTACTGGTATTTCATTTGTTTTAATTTTAATTTTATCATATGAACTAAAGGTGACTAAAATCTTGCATATGTAGAAAAAGAACCATTCACAAAAATCCATTGCATGACCTCTCTTCTTGATAGCTGTTGAAAACTGCATGGAACTGACAGGGATTGTTTTCTTTAATAATAATATAATAATACTAATACTAATAATAATTAAATAAATAAATAGATTATGCTGCTACCTTCTGCTTTTCCCAAATACAATGTAGCCTACAGGTGTACATGACCTTTCATCAGTCCAGTTGCAATGGATGAACTGTGATGAACTGCCCTACTTGTGATTGTTTAGAGATTTTAAAGGTTTTATAACAATGCTACACATTTTTTGGCAAGTGCTACAAATCTATTCACCTTTGCAGCGCCAGTAGGCTACTTTCTGTGCGGCCCGCACACACACATTCCTAACAAGCATACACAAAAGTTTCAAGAGTGGGGGATGGAGTAGAAGATGGAGAAAAATTGATTAATGTGATTTATTTTTGCGGAACAGATGTACAGGACTAAGCGGCGGTCATATTTTGTACCGCTATGCGGTACATCTAGTTTTGACTTAATTTAATAAGAGTTTGATTTATTTTACAAATTTGCTCAATGCACTGGCAGCCAAATTTGCTTGTTTTCATGATGAGACGCCTTAAAATAAATCAAACTCTTATTAAGTCAAATTATGTTATTAGAAAGTGCTAAGTAAGTCTCTTTATACTGAAAACAATACCAACTAGATGTTTTGATCTTGATATAAGATTAATAACACTTGATTTTATTTTATTAGATAAGAAGTTTTTTCAATGAAAGTGCACTGAAACAATTGCACTGCAAAAACTGCTTATCTAACCAAGTGTTAACAATATAAGATTAATAACACTTGGTTAGATTTTATTTTTTGCAGTGTTATCAGTCAGTAGTGAAAGTACAAATACAACTTGTAACACTTTTATTTGTGGTTGCCAACAAGTTCAACACTGCAAGAAAATTGCTATTAATCTTACACTACCGGTCAAAAGTTTGTTGTCACTTAAAACATTTAATTCCACTCCATTATAGACAGAATACCAGCTGAGATCAGTTGCATTTTTTTTTTAATCAGGACAGCAGTTTTCCGTTTACATAGATAGATAGATAGATAGATAGATAGATAGATAGATAGATACTGTAACGATCCTGTGTTCCCTGTCCCTCCTTTGTTTACCTCCTGTGCCATGTGCTCCTGCGCTTACTTCCTGTCCCTGTGTTTTAGTTCCTGTCAGCCATGTGCTCCTTTGTTTATCTTGCCATGTCTCAGTTCCCTGTGTCTCTGCCCCTCACCTGTTCCTCATTATTAGTCTGCTCGTTTAATTATGATTTCCAGCCCTGTGTTCACCTGTCTCTTGTTTTACCTTGTTTCGTGTCCACCTGTGCCTTGTTAGCCTTGTTAAGTCCCTGTGTATATAAACCCCTAGTTTTGTTATGTTCCTGCTGTGTCATTGTTGTAATGTCCCTGTGCTGCACGCTGTAAGTAAAGTCAGTAGAATCTACTCTTGGTGTTTTGTCCTGCATTTGGGTCACTTTAAATAGCAGGCCGTGATAGACCGTGACAGATACTTTATTGATCCCCAAGGGGAAATTCAAGGTCTCAGTAGCATACAGACATCACACACAACATGCACTATATAATATAAAAAACACAACTAAGCAATAAGGAAAGTAGAAGATAAAGAATATACTAAGATACAAATTATACTAAATAACACTAAATCTAAATCAAGTCTAAAACAGTATCCACATAGTGTGCTTAGGGGTGATTAAGCATGAGGCGCTTGCAATGACTCTGTGCATAGTAAGGTAAGGTGCTCTGTGAAAGTGAGGGGGCTTTTGCGCCCACTTCAGGCGTATTTGTTTCGCAACGTGCGTGTAAAATCATTGCGAAGTATGTACAAACAGGCCGCAAACACCTGTAAAAGCAGGTGTTAATCCAAATTGCAGTTCAATGCGTCAATAAGAGAACCTTTCAAAGACAACAGAATCGCTATTTAGAGCACCAGTTTTGTAAGTATTTGTACCACCAAAAGCAACCTTAACTTTCGTTGGCCTTTCGAATGTCTTACTTTCACTTTCACGTCATTCACTTAAACTTTCCTACTTGCTAGATTTGACCAATTTTCCATAGCCTACCTACGTGCACAAGTAGTTTGAGTAAAACTACTGATCTTCATTATCTCCCTGCTTGTTGACATCTTATCATGTATGGTATTATTTAATGATCGCTAAACGTTTGATTCTTTTTAATGTTTCATCAGTTAACTTTATTCAACTGCACTTGTATGTACCGTTCAGTTATGGACGTTCATAAATTGCGTTTATGGGCGGAGAAAGGCAGAGAAAGGCGCAGTTTACACTAGTTTGATAAATCTGCGGTTTGTCCATGATGCTGATAACTCTATGTTCACAAATGTACATACATCTGGCCCTGAGTGTCATGGTGATGGTGCAAATGAGTAAGTCCAACAGTGCAACAGTGCAAGAATAAATTCTAGAGACCAGCATAAAATAAATATGGACATATAAGAGAGTAGACAAGGTAATATAAAAAAAATATATAGAAAAACTATATCAGTGCAAGAATGGGTTGACGCAATAGGGTTACAGCATTTAAAAGTATTGATTATAAAGCATTAAGTATTAAGTATAGGTATATGTGTGGCCACAATCCGGCTGTGGGATGGAGGGAGGGGTTATGCATATGTGCATATGCTAACATAGCATGCAAACAGTGAAGCAGTAAGAAAGTGGTAAAAAGTGGCTAGTGGACAGACAGTACACAAACATGGAGAGGGTGGAGAGGCAGACAGACTACGCAGAGAAGTCTATCTCTCCTCTTCCCTTAAGTGAAGCATTGAACAGTTCAATGGCCCTGGGGACAAATTACTTCCTCAGTCTGTCTGTTGTGCAAGGCAGTGAGTGAAGTCTCCAGCTGATCAAGCTCTTCTGCTTTGTAATAGTGCTGTGGACTGGATGACACTCATTGTCCAAAATGTTGATCAGTTTGTTCAGGGTCCTTTTATCAGATATTGAAGTGATACACTCCAGTTCAGCTCCCACTACAGAGCCAGCTTTCCTTACCAGCCTGTCAAGTCACCCAGCATCCTTCTTCTTCTGTGCTTCCTCCCCAGCATACCACTGCATAGAAGAGGACGTTGGCAACAACAGACTGGTAGAACATCCTGAGGAGCTTGCTGCACACAGAGTGGGCTTAGACCTGCAGAAATCCACCACCATCTCCTTGGTCTTTGAAGTGTTGAGTTGAAGGTGATTGAGTTTGCACCATTGCATTGCATTACATGATGTGCTTACATAATTGCAAAAGGGTTCTCCAATGTTTTCTCAGTTAGCCTTTTTAAAAAATATATCAGATTAGTAAACAGAATGTGCCTTTGGAACTTAGGATGAATGGTTGCAAATAATGGGCAATGTAGATATTGAATTAAAGATCAGCCATTTCTTTCTACAACAGTTGAGATTCCTTTTGCAATTATGACTCCAAACTTTTGACCGGTAGTGTATATTAAGATCGAAAAATCTATTTGGTATTGTTTTTAGTATGAAGAGACTTAACTAGCCGTCTGTCGTAAGATCTTTTTGACTTAATTTTATACAAACTATTGTTTTTAAGACAAATTTGCTTAATGCACTAGCAGCCAAATTTGCTTGTTTTGACATCTTAAAATAAGTCAGTCAAACTTAAGTCAAATAATAAATAAGTCAAAAGTAAATTAAGTCATATGATTTTACCAGAAAGTGCCAGGTAAGATAACACTTGGTTAGAATTTATTTTTTGCAGTGTACAAATAAAGTTACTTAACTAAACTTATAAAGACATGCTTGTTGACATACAAAATTCCAAACGGCACAACAGGATGTCCAAACAACAAACGTTGAGAGAAACTGAAGAGCTCTCTAGACAGTCAACTCGATCTGGATACTCAGACTTAGAACAAGGCATCCATGTCATGATTAAAAGGTAAAAGGGCAGGGTTAATTATCTTGCACCATTTTGAGAAGTGGCTAAACAATGCATTACACAGAGCGCTGCTTTCACAGGGCAGATAATCGTCACAGTAAGATCTTTAAATGAGACAAATATTAAGGCTATCACTGCCAAACAGAACTAAATGTATAATGTAACTACTGTATAGAGTTTAGAATTGTCTGTATTTTCTTTTTCATTTTGTAAAGCACTTTGGTCAACTGGAGGTTGTTTTAAACTGTGCTATAAAAATAAATCTCACCTTCATCCACTGTTGAAACAAATGATTGTCTACCTAACTAGATGCTGGAGAAATCCAATTCTGGCAGAAGTACAAAAGTCAGATTTGAGTGCAGAGCCCTGCACATAATCCTGGTGGAGAACTTGTACCTGGTCCTAGACTGTAACCTTGATCTTTCAGTGTATTCCATTGTTTTTCCATAATTTCAATTTAATGTGTTTGAGCGTGACATCATGTGTCTGGAGTTGGTGGTCCTTGTTAAAGGATAAAAACTAAATTTATACAAATACAATTTCAGTACCAATTTAGTCGATGTAAAAGGCTGGGGCATGCTATCAAACATCTCATTATTGATCTTTTGAGGGGCAAACCACTGTTAATCACAGTCCTTTTAGATTCATGTTTTTATGTCTGATCATTGTTGTCATCAGGTTGTTGCGATGATGGACAATGCAGCTATGATCCATTTAATGTGTAAAGTAAGAATGGGCTGTGTGTGAAACATCTTTTTTTTTCTCCCAGAAAAATAAGTGTAAAAATGTATTTGCATGATTTATACAATGTGTTCAGTTTTCAGTGTTCCCTTCACATCTCCCTTTTCTTCAATTAAAGAAGAAATCCAGCATTCTTCAACCTAGGGTCTGTTTTTAGATGATAATACAACAATCGTGCAGTTTTGAGTAAGACTGGAATAAATAGCACATAGCACTGCACTGCTTTTGGGGGCTTCTTCTCTATGTCAAAGTAAATTGTTCTTTTAAGCCATTGACAAGATTCAACTAAATCATTTCATGTCTATGCTAATTTGGAGAGGGTCTCTGCAGACAAACTGAAGTATTTTTTACCTTAGTAAGTATAATGAAAGGGTATAAAAAAGGACTGTTTGTGCAGTCAGTGCATTACCTTGCTCTTTTTTCCAGTCACCCTATGGGCAGAAGGGGGAACTTAGATGGGCATTTTGATGCCACGTGTGTGGAGAAAGTCTGTGCAAGTTGATTACTGAAAGCAGGACAAGCTATTGTCAATGAATACAAAAGGAGGAGAATGTAGTTAACAACTTGCACCAACATTCTCCTCACAAGATTGCAGCCACTGGAGTAATGGTAAGGTAATGCACTGATTACCCACTTATTAAGGTACAAATGCTTAATTTTGTCTGCAGAGACCTCCTAGGTAACATAGACACGTAATGATTTTTTTAGCATATTTCTGTCTTCCTCAACATTTCAACGATTGACATAGTTTTTATCCCAAATGAAAATTTTGATTCATTATCATCTTAAAATAGACCCTAGGTTAAAAAATACTGATCTTCTCCTTTAAGCACAGTGTCATGGTTTATCCTGTAATGATCAGTCATGATCCTTCTTGGTCCTCCTCATGTGTTAGCAGCCACTTATTCACTACAAGAGAAAAAGAAAAACAAAAGATCAGTGCACATGTGGCTACCGTCTAGCCTGGAAGCCAGCCCGAATTTAAATCCGCCCACAAAATTTGAGGTCGGAAATTCAGTCAGTCAGACTTCCATTGAGAAGCTTCTATGAAACCTTGAGAACTGTGTGGACTAATCAAATAATCTGGGCGGGTTTTATACAATGATGGATAGATGAGCAACCCTAAATATGTGAGCAACAGTGCCTAGTCATTCATCACCTGAACACGCTTCGGTTGATTTTACAATAAAATGTTTGTCGCTGGAGAAGCTAGACGTTTAGATGTTGCCTTTGCGTCTGTTGTGATTACACTGCCAAACTGCTTATCTACAGTAATTACAACTAATCAATGAAAAACCTTACTGCAGGCTTCAACATGGCTGTGTTTATGATTAGAAATGGGGTAAGGCTATTTGCACCCCTGGTACAATTAGCAGTGTATGCTATTCGTACCCTGGTACAAATATCAATGTATGCTATTCGTACCCCGGTGCACACAGCAATGTGTCCTATTAGTACACCGTCTGGTACAAATATCAATGTATGCTATTCGTACCCCAGTGCACACAGCAATGTGTTCTATTAGTACCTTGTCTCGTACAAATATCAGTGTGTTATTTGCACCCCTGTGCATTTAATCTGGCATATTGATCACACAATGTAATAATAATGTATTGTAATAATGTTTTTATAATATTTTAATGTAATAATATTATTTTAATATTTTTTTTTAAAAAACAAGCAACATGTTTTTTTGTTGTTACATAAAAGAGTGTGAATAGCTCAGCTGTCACTCTGAATAATGTATGCTGTTTGCATCAATGTACAGTTAGAAGTGGATGCTATTCGTACCCTGGTGTTTATAGTACTGCATGCTATTTACACCCTGGTGCATGAACTAGCTAATTGTTGCAATCAAAACTTCTGTTTGAGAACCGATTTCTTGTTCAAATTGCGTGCCTTTTCTCCAGAGACGTTGGTACACATGCACACTCACTCTGCCAAAACACATCACACGGGAATCAAACCCCGGTCTCCCGCGTGCCAGTCCTTGTCTGTAACCACTGCACTATATGCTTCCACAAGAAGGTATGGTTTGCAGGTAAACTTATAGTTTATAGGCCTGAACGTCATATTCAAAAAAATTTCTGTTAGCTAACAAACTGACGGTTGTATGACAAACTTTTCCATCTCAAAACAAGACAAACTTTTCCATCTCAAAAAACAAACTTTTCCATCTCAAATTTAATTTGAACAGATATTAGTGCTGAAACCGTTCAGAATTCTTCACTTTCTGCTGACGAAAAAACGAATGTCGGCCATGTTTTTTGGGCACGCGAGCAACATTTTTTTGTTGTTATGTAACAGGGTGTGAATAGCCCAGTTGTGTGGCCAAGGCTATTCGTACCAGAATAGACACTCCGTTAGAAATGTCAAACAAATTTCATCTATGTAGGAACTCACGATCGCATGGTTTGCATACCACTTTGTCCTTATCCATAGTTTGATCTACAGTCCAAAACCTGAAGTGCTTCCATATCGAGCTCCTCAAGTTATTAGAGGTTATCACTCGTCTCTCTCATGTCGCACAGGTTGATCGCTGTTGTCCTCCATTTTTGGCAAAACACCAGTGATTGAAACTAGCCTATAGGCCGTAAAGTGACAGCTAATTGTATGTAGCTCTTACTGTGGTCACTGTATGGAATAAAGCCAAATGCTAAACAACTGTCCCACACATCTATTACTACTTGGTTTGTAACTTTTAATTCATTTGAGAATATCTACTATACAGGCTTGGAATTTCAACATTCTGGGGACAAGGCCACTTGGCCTTCAGTTGGGCATATTTGGTGGAGGGCACAAAGGCCACATGTCAGGGCACTAAGGCCAACGTTAACTATACAGTAGTAGGCTATAAAAATGATCAAAGTTGTATTTAGCCTATTCACTGCAGTAGACCTGCATCACTGTATGAAACATTACAAAAACATGAAACATGACTCATTACATATAACTGTAAATCATCTGATCATCTAATATTTGCAGATATCTAGGCTATTTAACATTTATTTGATATTTGGCCTGTTATGAAATCATGTATTGAACAATTTAAGCACAGCTCAGCTTTAAGAAAGTCAAATAGCCTAGATGCATGCTTAACATATTGTGATCATTAAGGGTACTTTCACAAACTCTTAGTCAGCTGTCCTCTGATTTACCCAGGGGCGGACCTGCCATTAGGCATGGTCAGGCAATCGTCATCCCCGTATCGTAGGCTATTTCGTTTTTTTATAAATGACCACCGCATCCAAACAATATATTCTAATCCATAATAAAGATTGAAAAAAATATTTTGCCTCATGATTGCTCATAAACTCATCATAAAATCAGGTCTGCTTCCTGTCACGACAACTAGCTAGTCTGAAGAGGTCTTGGTGAGGTGTGGAGTTGAGCGATTGACAGCAGCCATGAAACGTTTCCAGAGTGGAAGTGATAAACGAAAAAGAAAAAGGGAGGAGGAAGAATTTAGAAAGAAATTGCCTAAATTAACCAATTTCTTCCAGTCGAAGAATTCTTCCACGGAAGAAAGTAATTTGGATAGTGATGCAACAACAGCTGAGCTGGGTGGTGTAGCTAAATGCTAGCTACAGCAGCTGTGGCACCGATGCACCACCACCGGCAACTTGCACTACATATTCTTCTACTGATGATGATTATGATGTTGATCTAAGTGAAACAGTCGTGAGGGACAAGATCACTGTCACTGCCGAAGTCCGCACTGGTGCTGTTGGTGCTGCTACGGACACCATTTCAGTTGCAGAAGCTTTGGGTGCAAACGAAACCAGTAACGTGAATAGCCTTAACACGATACCTAGCACTACAGTTATCAGTGATATGGCCAGACACCGTAAGAGATGCAGAGCGAGTTGAAATCGTTAAAAAAGGCCCTGTGCAAATTAAGAACTTTGAAAAGTGTCCAGGTCCGCCCCTGGATTTACCGATATCTAGGCGACATTTGTAATATTTATTTTGTATTTGGCCCGTTATGAAATAATGTGGAACAATTTAAACACAGTGTAAAACTTAAAGCCCAAATTTGGAGACATCCATGTATGTTGAAATTTACTGCAAATTCAAAACGGGATTACTCTGGAACGGCTAACTGTACAGGGGACTGCTTTACACCTTTGTGTTCGGTAAGGTCTGCTGTTTATTCTGATATATGGTTTGTCATGTGTTAAACGAGGGGTTCGTGAAGTATTCCGCCGAGATGAATGGGTAGGGAGATGGACGCAAAACCTTCAGTAGAATTTATGATTAAATGTAATATAATTTTTTCTTTTCTCGCGAACCGTTCACCACAGCAATTAGCGGCTGACATCGTTTAAAAGCTGAGAAAAAGCTCTTTACTTGTGATGTCTGTGTGATGAGTAGGCTAGACTACTACGCGAGTAGTTCAACTGAGAAGAATGGGTGAATTTGGACGCACTTTCTTTCTTGCGTTAACTTTCTCCACTGCGTAATTTGCGCTGTGAATGCTAATGTTTTGACAGGCCATAGGCTAAATATATATCGCTATTAGTAGGACGCAAAGCAGAATATTGAAAGAAGGGGGCACCAAGGCCACCGTGGCCTGTAAACCTCTGATTTTCAAAGGGGCGTCACGGCCAACGCAAGGGGCCGCCGTGAAATTCCTACCCTGCTACCATATATAGTAATATATATACTCACTCCACCGTTGTTTATTCTCATTGGAGAAAATGTATAGGCTTTTTAATTTTGGGAATGGAATGGACAGTCACTGTTGAGCTTTGTTTTACCCCAGATATTCTCAAATGAATTAAAAGTGTGCTATCCAAGTAGTAATAGATGTGTGGGACAGTCACATCATTGACTGCATGTTTGAAGTTTATAGGACACAGTTAGCGATCACACTAGTACTGTGCCTATCAGAGACCACCTCTTGGAGCAGACATGCATACGGTTTGTACGGTATAGAGCTAGTCAAATGAATGTGCTTGGGCACGGTACAGATTGCCTAGTGTGAATGTATAAGTATATATACTTTTTTGAAGGGCTGAGGACAGGCAAGAGTGCTATTCAGGGCTACTGACCTCGATATTGCAATTTCTGAGCTCTTTTATTTGGACAGTCTTTGCCCAACATGCCAAAGTTGATATTGGTGCGGATGCATCGATCGTTTAAAGGTTGTGCTGGACGAACATTGTCACTCATGCTCAGAAAAATTACAGACAGGTCGTTCTGACTCAGGAGACGCATAGAATGCACCTGTAACAACAGCACAGAGAAAAACAATAAAACACATTATAGAGATACACTGTTCTCACTAGAATCAACTTGAAGATGAGGCAATGAATTGAAGACAATGCAAAAGATAGATGGATAGATGGAGAGATAGATAGATAGATAGTAGGAGTGTAACGGTACATGTATTTGTATTGAACCGAAACGGTACGGGCGTCACGGTTCGGTGCATGAATTTACACGGAGAATACACGGTATAAAAATAAATAAAACTTGCGCGCGAATTAATTAATGGAATGCCAAACTACTGTTCGATACGCAAGTTCATTAGGGACACCTAATCTGTAGTCCCGCTTTAGCTCAGTGAAGCTCTCATTGGCGCATAGGTAGCTGAGGTCCGCCCACGTGGGTTACAGTTTTTTGTCAGGTCGACGGTAGAGTGAGTCAGAGATAGCAGCAGCACTAAGGATGGGTATGGCGAGTGGTGGCGACCCACAAGAGAGGTCTCTTTAAGATCGCAAGTTTGGGAAATCTTCGGTTTCCCAGTCAGTTACAGTAGTACAGGCGAGAGAGTGGTGGATAATACTGTGTCGGCATTGTGTCATCAGTTGTTGGGTATGTGAGTGAAAATACATTGAACATGCTAACACACATACGACTCCATCACCCAGATGTACTGTAGGTCTACCAATCACTGGAACGTGACAAAAAACGTCTCCCTGCATTTCTTACCAGCCTTTAGATACACATACAAATAGGGCCAAAACCGCTTAAAAAAACGCTTAAAATGATTTTGTAATGATGGAAAGCAGTGTAAACCGTGTGGTGATCACCTTTATGTTATGTAACTTGTGTTGTGCCCTCACATGAAGAGCTGGCAGTAAGTGTCAAGTGTCAACGCTAACCAGGCTAATAAACAAACCATGCAAACGGTAAAGTCATGTGACTTTTAGTTAGACTATTCCGTTTCCCTCACGGGATCAAAAGTATGACATTTTCACAGTTAGTAGATTATTAATGTAAAACACTGAAACACTGAAAAACATTGAAGAAACTGTAGACCCTTCCATATACAACCAAACACGGATGTTGAAAGTCTCGCCTAAGTGGATATTTAAAAATCATTATTCTATGTAATTTGCACTTTCATAAATAAGAGATGCTGTAGGCCTATTTTCAGTTTTATAGCTGATTGTCTTATTCTGTTTACAAGTTACAGATTGAGTCTGTAGATGATGTGGGGTACTTGTTTACTGTTTACATCTTACTTTGCACACTTCAGGCTGTTTCAGCTAGCTCAGGGGAGATATTTTATCACTAGGCAGTAGGCCCTACAGCCCGAGACATTCACAATAAAAAAAATTGCCTTCTGCATTTTTTATTTGCTCTTCCCGTACCGAACCGTGATGTCTGAACCGAGGTATGAACCGAACCGTGACTTCTGTGTACCGTTCCACCCCTAATAGATATAGATACTTTATTCATCCCGAGGGAAATTTAACAAGCCAATTTTAAGTAAATAAGAGGCCAATAGCCTATTCATTTTTGCAGTGATTTTACAACTTTGCTTAGATTTTGGAGTTACCTGCATCTTCGTCATATATATGGGCTTGTTCATCAGAATCCATGTAGATGTCTCATAGCATGGGGGCACTGTCATAGAACCTTCATATGTAATGAAACTGGACGTTTCTGGATAAATATCCTTGATATTCAGTTCTCCAAGAAAATATGCATCATCTGTGAAATAAAAAAGAATAACAGAAAGCATGACATTTTGTTATTTCATTTTCACTGAATTAGAGTTAGCAGTCAATCAACAGTTTTCTGGAGCTAAATCTTGAGTGAAGTACCAAATATTATATTTGAGAAGTCAATTCTGATGTTTTTATAGCAGCATATTGAGCATTGAGGTGATTTCTAGTGTTAGCCAGGCTTCCTTAACTTAATAAGTAGAGATGTGAAAATCTCTATCAAAATGTGTGGCCTGTGAAAACGTTTAGTGTTTTTGATTAAATGGCCACCATTGCTATGACAGTGACATCACCGTTTCCTTTCTACAAACAAATCAACAGGCATTTGTGAAAATGCATTCCTGATTATTGCAGCACCCCCTAAAGGCCAATGATGCCCACGGCCACCACATTGTAGACTCTGGCCACCCCAGTGGCTACCCCAAGTATATATGATATTGTTTATTGTTTTGTCAACGGCTTTTGGTACTCTTAATCATAGGTTACTTCTTGAAAAAGGCCCTTTTTGGTGTAGATTAATTTCCTACGCTACCTCAAGACTAATACTAAAGAAATGGTGTTACACAGGGCTCAATTTTGGGCCTGTCATTATTTACATTGTACATTAATGATATTGGTGCATCAGTAGAATCATGGGCGTAGATTTAGGGTGGGACGCTCATGACTAGTCCTAACCAATATTTTAAGATGACAAAATTGTCCCCACCAATATTTTAGCGAACTCATTTGTGCTGCTGATCATTCCGACAGCCAGCACGACAGTACAAGAAACGTCGTCATTTCATTGGCTGAAAAACCGAGGGGGAGGGGGAAGGGTTATCTGACACGCATGCTGCACACATATACCATATGATATATACAGTCTATGCTGCACACACATTGCATTATTCTTGCACTGGTAGTCAAGCGAGCGGGTGTGTCAACGACAACGGTAAGTTACCAGGGCTGTCTGTCAATACATAGGCCTACCCCATAAAAGGCCAGAGTGAAACATTTTGATATTCCCTTTTCCCTTCAGCATACATACAAACCCCTTTTTGTGGTGTGTAGATCAGCTATGCCATCCAAGAAGAAGAAAGGGGACATACGAAGCTTTTTCATAAAGCAGAGTGTAAGTAAGCAAAATAACTAGCCACACAAGCTAGCAGTGGTAGTGACCAGGCTTTCAAATTATGCAGATTCTATTATGTGGAAAAATAGTATTAATTGGTGATAGCATATGTTACCCAGGATATTGTTAAAGATAAACCTAGCTTCTGTAATCTTTCAACCAAGGTCAGGAGTATTGATTAGGGGTGTGCAGCACGGTCGCATAGAAGTCGCGCTATCACAATAGATGCTATTACCAAGTCACAGAATGTTAATTAGCCTATCTTAAGGTAGAATCTTGGAAGTCACAATAAACATTGGATCTGGACATTTTTCGTTTCTATTCTCGTTATGTTATGTATTTCTGAGTGTAGCCTACACAATGCAGAGAAATAAAAGGGAGACCCAAATTCGTTTGAAGGACTGTCATTGCATTGTTATGACACATGCTGTAAAAACGTGTTGGCAATGTGAATAAGTTAACACTGTTGGTTATTCAAATATAATGAATCATTATTTGATGAATAATATCCAAATAACACTATCATATACAATATGGTAGGAGGGTTAAACTCGCTAGCCAAAGGATAGGCTACAAAATGAATGAACCACTTTGTATGCAGGAAAGACAGCATCAAACCACTACAGATGGATGGCAGGTTGAGGAAACAGCATCAGGGCTTCAGGTGAGGTTCTAATTATTAGCCTATGTCAAATTGTCAATTGTCAGCAGCATTGCTGTACAATATAATGAGATGGAGTAGATTCACTTCTGTATTGTGATATTCTGTATTGCCAACAGTCTGAAATAACAAAGGAAATCGCCATTAAGGCCCTGGTATCTTACAGCAAAAGAATTCCAATTACAGTTAAGCAAATACAAATATAATTTAGAGTCGCATAAATTCATAGATATATTCAATCCTAAACTATGGTGCATTTCCATACTCAGTAACATAAATAAAATACTATATAACTATATGACTATATGATACATATGACTATATAATCTGGGCAAATTTAAGATATGCTTAGCTTCTGTTATATGAGAAACAAAATTGGCATCTACATTTATTTACGTTTTAACAATTGTTTTCGTCTGCACATATTTCTCTCCAGTCGGAGATGCTAGTTTAACTTTAGAGTACTATAAATAATGAAAGAGGCTATTGTCTATTGACAGTCTGACTCTTGTCAGTAAAAGTTAACTTTTCAGCTGGGGTGGGGGTGGGGATTGGATGTCCCCACCAAAGCTGAGACCAAACCTACGCCCTTGAGTAGAATGTTTCAATTCTTTATGCTCATGCACCATCTGTAGAGCAAGCAGTACCAAATCTTCAATGTGTTTTTGATTGTGTGCAGAATTCCTTGAAAGATTACAAACTGGTTCCAAATTAATCAAATACTACATTTATTATTTTTACTAGGACAAGAAAGTGCGATCTTGGTGCCTATATTATTTGTTCCCTGAATGGAAGACAAATTGAGCATCTCATTAAAAATATATGGGCATTTGGTTAGACCACAAACTATCATTTAGAATACATGTGAATGAGTTCACAAAAAAGGTAAAAACTAAATTGCACAATCAGTGTTTCTCATAAACATTCTTCCAGAAGCAGTGCTGTTAGTTGCAAAAAATTGGTAAAGGAGCTAAACTGGGGGGGGGGGGGGGGGGGGGGGTCTGGGGTAGCCTGGATGTCAGCTGAA
Organism: Alosa pseudoharengus; assembly: GCF_046254945.1. Lineage (NCBI taxonomy): Eukaryota > Metazoa > Chordata > Actinopteri > Clupeiformes > Clupeidae > Alosa > Alosa pseudoharengus. The sequence continues at coordinate 35,059,974 of NW_027468674.1, read as the reverse complement.
CTAGCTCTGCACACAACATTTGAGGTCGGGAAGTTCGGTCTGGACTTGTTCCGTTGTGGAGCAACTATGCCCGAACCAGAGCAGTTCAGACCAATCAAATTGGGCTTTGTACGATGACGGATAGATGAGCAACAGTTCCTCGTCTATCACGTCATCTGAGCACACTTTGGTTGATTTTGTTTGCAACAAAAACGCTGTGGCTAGAAGCTCAACAGATGGCTTCTAAGACCCCGTTTAAACATAGGAGAAATGAAAACGGAGGTTTTATCACTGAAAACGTTTATTTCTGAGAACTCCGGCCAAAGTGGATATGTGGGAAAACTCCGGTTTCACTTTCATCAAGAGAAAACACAGTTTTTGCATTGAGATGTTGTTCCCTCGTTTGTTGGAAATCTCTCATCTCTCTTGATCACTTGTTCGCTTGAGGGGTTTGTGACACCCTTCCCCAGCTGTTTTTAGCATAGGTGTGAACGGAATTATTTTTTTAAACGAAGGAGGGGAAATATAAATTTTTCTTTACAGCTTACACTGCTATTCATGGCCTACCCTGCTATTTGTGTTCTTAGATTTTGCTGTTGTACAATATATTTACAGCGGAATAACTTTAAAAAAAAAACACCAGAAAACAATGTTAAGGCATTTGTGGAGAAGAGGGATGGTTCGGTGTTCTTCCTACAACTCACGGTAAGCTATTTCGTTGCTCTGATTGGTTAGGTCTATTCAGTTGTGTGCAGAGGCATTTTCCCCACTGTATCGGTTGAAACACGCCCCATAATCACGTTCCAATGGAGCAGTATCTCATTAGACTCAAATTCTGACAAGAATTGAGTATGACGACGTCAGGCTACGTCTGGGGGCATTTTCCCTCTGGAGAACATTTTGAAAAATAACCCCTTAAAGGAGAATTCCGGTGTGATGTTGACCTAAAGTGTGTTGAAACATGATACTGAGTGTGAACGTATGTCTCATAGCTCATCTTGGCTTGTCCCCTGCACTCAGAAATCTGGCGATAGTTAGCCGATGCTACCAACAGTTTTTCGATTGAGGTGCCTCTGGCATCGGCCTAGCCATGCAAATAAATCACTGTTTTACACCATTTACGAGGCTCAAAGTAGCTCCATACTTCATTGGTAGACTTCCGAGAAAGTACCTTCATGAAGTTTACCGTTCACCGCCATCTTGAATTTAGTCACGATAATGAATGGTTGCCTTGAATTTAGTCACGATACTGAATGGTTGCCAAGCAACGTCGAGGCGCAGCTACTTTACATTTTTATCAAGTTATGGTAGTGCAGTAATATAGAACGAAATGCGGTCACGGTGTATGTTTATGTATAGTATAGTGTATATATTTCCGTGAGGGAAATTTGGTCTCTGCATTTAACCCAATCCGTGAATTAGTGAAACACAGCACACAGTGAGGTGAGGCACACACTAATCCCGGCGCAGTGAGCTGCCTGCAACCACAGCGGCGCTCGGGGAGCAGTGAGGGGTTAGGTGCCTTGCTCAAGGGCACTTCAGCTGGCAACCCTCCGGTTACAAGTCCAGAGTGCTAACCAGTGGGCCACGGCTGCCCAATAACTGCCCAATTATGCTGAATTTTACAACGGCATCGAACGCGATTCAGCCAATCACAATCAAGGACCAGAACTACTAGTGCGGATGTCACGGGTGACTATATTCCGTGGGGGAGGAACCTACATGCTAGGAAAATGAGTTTCCATAGGGAATATTTTAATGGAATACCCAGGGTTAAAATGGTTGCCCCCTGTGTTGAAATGTAAACAGTAGCGCCACTTAACAATCCATTAGGCTAACAAGCTTCAGGTGTTTAGCGGCAGGAAGCTAGGCTGGCGATTGGTGCTTATGATGGGCGGGAGCCCTTTATATGGCCTAGGTTGCCGACAGAAAAGGAAGCAGACTCGGGGAAGAAGAGAGCACTTGGCCTTCTGTCAGATCTGGATTTTGTGACCTCCACAGCTACATGTACAGTCATTCTGGAAATACTGAGCATGGCCAGCCAGAGAATCAAGGAGTAGAACCACAGCTTTCATGGAGACGTTTTGCCTGGACACTGTTCGTTTTCCTTGGTCACCTTGGGTTACCGTCTGAAGTGCCCTGTTATTGAAGTGTCCACATTGGGAAGCGTCTAGCTGTCTGTAGTGCGTACACGAGTGCTTTGACAGTTTTGCATTGTTTGGCCTGCACATATAACAGTTCTAGACAATTTGTCACATGTAACCTGGGTGGATTAGGTGAGTAACTGGAGATAGTCAATTCAACAGGATACGTCGTATCTGTAGCTCAGAGGACTCTTATGCCAAACACAGTAATGATATGGTGGAAAGATTCAGGGAAAGGCAGTATCAAGAAGATTGGGTTCAAAATGCAGTTGAACAATTTAAAAATGTTAACCAAAGTGATTGCCTCAATAAGAGGAGAACTAAGTCTGATGGTGGAGGGCCCCTATGTGCTATACAGTACTCCCCGTTGGGAAACTCGTTTAAAGACATTGTTCAACAACATTGGCATATTTTAAAATCTGACCCCAACCTTAAAGTAGCATTTAACGATCCTCCACGCATTGTGTACAAACGTGCTCCTAACATACGAGATCAAATTGTTAGAGCGGATTTGCCACCCGAACAACCCTCCCACTTCTTATCTACTATTCCATCTGGTAACTACAAGTGTGGAAATTGTGCACAATGTGGTTTTATATTTAAATGTCACTACTATACCCATCCACACTCTGGGAAAAAAATTGATATTAAGGGCATAATTTTTTTGTAACACCAAAAATGTAATCTACATGATTAAATGTCCTTGTGGATTGGCATACATAGGTAAAACAACACGTTGTCTGAAAACTCGAATTTCTGAACACAGAAGTAGTATACGCACAAATTATATAAAAAATCCTGTAGCTGTACATTTTAATTCTGTGAAGCATAACCTATCCACACTGCGATATATTGGAATTGAACATGTAAAAGCCCCTAGAAGGGAAGGGGACATTAATAACATCCTTTTGAGAAGAGAAGCATTTTATATCTTTTCTCTCAACACCTTATCACCCAAGGGCCTTAATCTAGATTTTGACATAAAACCTTTTTTGTAATTCTTTTTGTTTTCTTTGTATTTACTTTATATTTGTATATATTTGTTGTCTCTGTCTTTGTTTGTAATGCCTAGTCTATTGGTGTTCAGATTATCAACTTTATCTGTAGGTGTACTTTGTATGCCAATGTTGGTGTTGCCCTGCCCTTAAATGGGCGTACCCATGCCAATTGCTTAATAGCCTAATATACCTGATTGACATCACTTATCTGTACAGGCCATTTTGTGCTTATATACTGGCAGTGCTTTTTTATTTATTAAGATGCCTGAAGAAGATTGTAAGATCGAAACGTTGTGTCTTTTTTCTATTAAAAGTTGAGTCGTTCAAAGGCAGTGTGCAAGTCTTTTTCACTTTTTAACTGGAGATAACCCAGAGCATCATAAGTAGCTGCTGTCCTGACACCGACAAGCCTCCCACTGCCCAGTCCCCCTGCTGGAGGAAACGAGCAGCTGCTTCCCTGACGTTGATTAGTCTCCCACTGCCCAGTCCCCCTGCTGGAGGAAACGAGCAGCTGTTGCCCTGACGCCGACTAGCCTCCCATGGCCCAGCCTCTTGAGGGCAACTTCCACCCTAAGACTCCTTTAATAATTTAATAAAATTAAGTATTGTTTAAAAATCATCCCGTGCGTCCTGACTGTTTGTGGAGATATGGTTTGCTCCTCAGGGTAGCCGAGAATTAAGATTATTGTTAAGATTAACAATACACCCTAATGGAGCTATTTTTTCCTTTACTCCTATCAAAATGAAACTTTACACAATGAAAGTACCCATGAAAAGTAAAATTTTTTGTATTACAAGTTTCTTTGAAAATAAATTGTAATATGCAAATGAGCTATAGACTAATCAAATATGCCCAAATTACACCCAAATAGGCTTAATTTTTTCCTTTACTCCTACCACAATAAAACTTTACATAGTAAAAGTATACATGAAAAGTAACTTTTTTGTAATACAAGTTTCTTTTGAAATTAATTTGAATATGCACATGAGCTCCACACTTATTGAATATGTCCTAATTTGCATTGGCAGAAACACCATTCATATGTATGACAAATACATTGGCCCAATCTTCATCCAATCATCCTACTGCCAATCGGTCATGGCAATGCTGCTTTTAGACTGGCCTCTAACCTGAAAACTGCCTGGCTTGGTAGTACCTGCCAGTGGTATAACCCCTGCTGGTATAGTCTTCATGATCACAGAGGCACACAAGTCTCCCCACCACGACAAGGTAGCAACAACGAGGGAGTTTTTTTGGTGTTTTTTATTTTATTTTTTTTTAGTTTAAAAGTTTTTTTAATGTTTTTTTTTTTTTATCCAGCCTGGATCCTCAACCCCTTCTCTGTGGCTCTTGGTTCTGGCCCCCTATATCAGTTCCTGGTTCATTGTTAGTTCTTCCCCTCTGGGTTATATTCATCTGATAAATCAGGCAACTGTGAGTTTGTGCAGCTAGTACCACCATGGGCGGATTATGAACTTTCGGGCCCCTGGGCCCAGATGTATTAAAGGAACACGCCACCCAATGTCAGTAGTAATATATGTTCTTACCTTAACTTTCACGAGTTGAGTCATACCTCTCCCGTGTCCGTACGTGCACTCAAACGCTCTGGTGCTGATGGGCTATTATTTCAACCATAACTGCATAGCAAAACTTATCATCCATCAGCCATCCATCAACACCAAAGTTTTTTGACCAATTTTCGAAACGGCACCCGCCCACCATCCGCTGGTTGTTTTAATGTAGGGGAGAACTGGTACAATTGTAACAGCGGTACAAATGTAACAGTGTTTTATTCTCAAGATATGGTGTAGCTACGGAAACGTAAACAGACACATATCATGTAATTATGTATAATCTTACAGCCATCCAAATATGAATGGTCTACTATAAATACGACCAGAGATATTAAGCAAAAAGGTGCAAAATTCAAGCATCGCGATTTTTTATTTATTTTTAACCGCAACTGTTTGTTTAAGTTTGCTTTGTGAAATTTGAGCGTGTGGACTTCAATCACATGTCATTCATATCTTCAGTCCCTCTGTTTCAAGTTAACATGAGTCCTATTTGATTTATGTAGTCACAGCACATGCAATTAAATGAAAATAAAAACATGACCTGTGCGGGTCAGTTGTAACACCAGTCTCTATGGCAAAATGAACTGATTTTATCGCGAATGCACGAACATTCTCATTGCGAGTAATGGATTATGATTTTTGTGCCGCCATCACCCAATTAAAGTTAACACAGCAACTTGAAATATCACTGTTGGACCAAATGCTTCAGACATGTAATAAATAAGCAGTTTATCAACTATATTTACTGGTTTTATCAAGTGGATATGGCCAAAATAAGCATATTTAAAGGTTATTGTGAGCTATAACACCGTAATATGGTCTGCAATGGCTAATCAATAATGCAATAAATTAGCTTTAACAGTCATACATTTGGACTTTTTTTCTTGATTTTATATGAAAACAGATGCTCTTTGTTTAACCCAGCACTGTTTTGTGTTAAAATATGTTATAGGATTCACGATTTTAGCACTGTTACATTCATGACGCTACTGTTACAACTGTACCGCACTTTTTTATGGCTGTTAAGTTAAATTATTGACAAACTATAACATCTTTTTTAAATTCTGTTTCAACTTTCATGGAGTAGACATGTACGACTCTGTTCTGGTCAAATTTCACAACTCTCAAGTCTATCGTCTTTGTGTAAATCGAGTTTGAATTGGAAAAATAAAAAAGTGTTACAATTGTGCCGGTTCTCCCCTATATATATAGGCTATATGGGTGATGCAGCGCTGCTGACGTGAGGCTAGAAAGCCCTTGCCTGTTCTAGGAAGACTGATCCAATGCAGCAAATATATTAAAAGGCTAAAGTCGTACATTGGCTATGTTGTAGTCTATCCCCAGAATATCAGCAGCAAACTCAGTCTCTGTCTCGCAAAACAGTCTCCAAATAAAACGCACATCGGCCTGTTGCCTTTTCTGCCAGCTTGTGAAAATATATCGTCCAAAATGCTTGATTGCATTGCATTCTCCACATTTTTAGCTACATTTTCATGTACCACATCAGCATTTTTGTTCAGTGAATCTTTTGTAAATTGCTTTACAATTACCGTCGGGCCTATAGGCCTATTGCCTGGCTTGCCTCAGCTTCGTCACGTCCTTTTACAATTTTATCATTGTAATAAAAAACGCAATTTGCCACATAATTTCAACATGCTCCTGGCCTACTAATTAATGCCTATTGTACTTTATTTTTTGCAAAAAGAAAGAAATCCTTGATAAAATAACAAGTAATTCACATTATAGGCTACTTTACACACTGTTATGTCAGGGTGACTGAAAGCCTGTTCTGAAGACTCCCATTCATTTTGACTGCACGAGCGCGTCTTTTTCAGACAGACAGCGCAATTCATTTTAAAGCAATTTACAAAAGATTTACTGAACAAAAATGCTGATGTGGTACATGAAAATGTAGCTAAAAATGTGGAGAATGCAATGCAATCAAGCATTTTGGACGATATATTGTCACAAGCTGGCATATAGGCAACAGGCCGATGTGCGTTTTATTTGGAGACTGTTTTGCGAGACAGAGACTGAGTTTGCTGCTGATATTCTGGGGATAGGCTACAACATAGCCAATGTACGACTTTAGCCTTTTAATATATTTGCTGCATTGGATCAGTCTTCCTAGAACAGGCAAGGGCTTTCTAGCCTCACGTCAGCAGCGCTGCATCACCCCCTACATTAAAACAACCAGCGGATGGTGGGCGGGTGCCGTTTCGAAGATTGGTCAAAAAACTTTGGTGTTGATGGATGGCTGATGGATGATAAGTTTTGCTATGCAGTTATGGTTGAAATAATAGCCCATCAGCGCATCTCTAGTGTGTGTGCCTCTCTCGCTCAGAGGGGAGGGAGAGGCTGAGGGTCGATCCAGCATGGATTCTAAACTCTGTGGTGGATAGGATCTACAATTAGGTGTTAACAATACTACTACGCTAGGTCGAAGTACTCCCAAGTGCTATTGCGCCACACATTGTAGTTCTCCGGTTTATTCGCTTGGAAAATCGCCACGTTTCATGTTGCGTGGCCGTAGCATTTCTATCAACTACTCGTGCAACTGTATTTAAGTCGGTAAAACGTGGATGTTTTTGATTACTTCTACGCTTAGTTGCCGTCAAAGCCCGCTAGCATAGCAACATGCTAACACAGTCCAGCCGCGCACCAGAGCGTTTGAGTGCACGTACGGACACGGGAGAGGTATGACTCAACTCGTGAAAGTTAAGGTAAGAACATATATTACTACTGACATTGGGTGGCGTGTTCCTTTAAGGGCCCCCCACTAATTGTCGTATATGTGGGAAGGGGGGTTTGGGGTCCTCCCCCAGAACATTTTTAATTTGGTCATCCTAGGCCCTGCGTGTCTATTGGAAATTTGGACATGCGAAAAAAACAAAAAAAACAAAACAAATCTGACTAAACCTATATGACCGCCGAAAAAGAAAAAAAGTTCAGTCAGATTTTTTTTTTTTCTTTTTCCATGCAAAGGCTTGGGCTTCAGGGCCCCCTGACCCCTTGGGCCCCTGGGCCTGGGCCCGGTAGGCCCGTGCAGTAATCCATCCCTGAGTACCACGACATTCTCCGCAAATGGTAGTGCAAGGGAGGGAGTACTTTTGACTTTATGGCTTCTTGGCCATCAGGCCTAGTGTTGAGCTCATTTGCATATTTAAAATTGATTTTTCCAAGAAACTTATAAAACAAAAATGTTACTTTTATTGTATACTTTTACTGTGTGAGGTTTGATTGTGATAGGAGTAAAGGAAAAAATAAGCCCATTAGGGTGTATTTTGGGCATTTTCGATTAGTATATTGCTCATTTGCATATTCAAATTCATTTTCAAAGAAACTTCTAGTACAAAATGTTTTACTTTTCATGTAAACTTTCATTGTATAAAGTTTTATTGTGGTAGTAGTAAAGGAAAAATTCAAGCCTATGCGGGTTTATTTTGGGTAGCCTATATTCGATTAGTGCAGTGGTTCTCAACCGGTGGCTATTAGTAGACCTACAAAGGAGATGCAACAAATCAGTCCACAAGCACTAGAATACATTGTTTCGATTTAACTCAATGAAATAAGAGCTCTTCTTAATATTTTATATTGTTGGTTGGTTTAATACTGTTGCCAATGAAAGATTGATGTCCTACCTACACCATGGGTCTCTAACACGTTGTTCTCAAGCTCAGTCGCATGCCGCCCCCTTCTGAGCTTGCTCTGAGGCCAAAGCAGTATACTCCATTTAAACACAATTGTTGCCACGACTCGAGGCATTCCAGCCTATGAATTTAATAAAAAGTAAATTGTGCATAATTAAGAAATAACTCATTTTAAGCTACTTGGCTACGCAGTAAGGTTTCCATTACAACACAGCACACGAATGAACTGCGGCTGCCCTGTCTCACAATAAACAGCGGGTGGAAATCACAACACTTTTTCAACTACATGAAACGTAATAGTGAACCATCAAATACCCCCCAGATTTCAGTGCCCATCAGTCCCAACATTTAGCAATATAATCAAGCAGTCCAAAAGTAAATTAAATCCCAAACCAAACCGAAAATCTCACAATAAAACGTAAGAAATAAAGGCCTGCCTCGAATACAAGAGCTTTGCGCAGCCTAAGTAAATAAAATAATTTCAGGATTTACAGTAGATACTAACAATGTAGAGCAAGAACAACCATGTGGCGACTGTTTCAGTGAGTAAAGATTCATTTTGCAATCTAAGAAGACACATTTCGCGGAAACATGACGGGAACACGCAGAGCAAAGAAAAACGTTGTTCGTTTGTTGCAAGTCTATGTTTTACAATAAATGTTCTATGAGTGAAATATATTGCTGTTGCTGTTAGTTCTTTAGGATTTAAGTTTTCTGTTTAAGGTGACAATTCGGCTTGTAGATTATTTCTCCCTCTTTTAATTGGAGCGAGCCTGGGGCGATTTTACTGGAGCGGGAGGATTTTAAGTGGAGTGGGGAGCAAAATTGAGCAGAGTGACCTGGTGCAAATTAGAGCGGAGGAGTGGCTGAGTGAACAGACCACCTGAGCGAGGAGCGGGATATTCGCACCACTCAGCTCCGCTCACTAGCTCTGATGACACTATATGGCTTGTGTCTCTGTCCTATTTGGTCAATATATTTGACGGCTTGAATGGCCTAAACCTATCTTTTCAAGGCTGCGAAACTCATATTTTGCTCCTCGAAGACAGAGTGGTGGCCTTCACACAAAAACTTGACCTCTAGCATGGCCGCATCAGTCGAGGGAACTACGTCATGTTCCCCAGCCTTGCTGACTTTATCACTGATGCAGGCACGTCACACGATTTCTCCTCTCTATTTCTGTGTTGATGTTGGTTGCTATGGTAGGTGCAAGGTTGACATTATAGTGGTGGTTGCTAGGTTGTTGCTAGGGTAATTAAGATGGTTGCTAGGGTGGTGCTAGGGTACATATGGTGGTTGCTATACTGGTTGCTAGGGTAATCATGTTGGTTTCTATGACAGTTGCTAGGTTGGCATTGGCACGTTAGTGGTTGCTACATTGTTGCTAGGGTAATTAAGATGGTTGCTAGGGTACATATGGTGGTTGCTAGGGTAATCATGTTGGTTGCTATTAGGGATGTCCGATATTGGCTTTTTTGCCGATATCCGATATGCCGATATTGTCCAACTCTCAAATTTCGATTTCGATATCAGCCGATACCGATGTCGATATGTGGGTTATTTTTCCTCAAAACTAATTTAGGTAACATCACATATCTCCTGTTGTGGAATTAACACAACATGCTTAATGTTATTGTGAGGCCCCACTGGATGCATTCTTGAATGCAACAAGGCTTTCCAAATGTTAACATTGTCTGTGCAAAATAAGAAAAATACTTCAACTTAATTTAGGGAAAAAGTGCCATGTTTATTTTATTTTTTTTAAGTGTCTCAAACAACAGTTTGGATTACACTCTCCCTGAGATAATCTTGACAATGCCCACAACAAATAGGGCAAATTTGACTTCTTCACAAATGATAAAACATTGTACCTGAACAACTATGTGCAACATAGCAGAATGTAAAGCCAACTAAAATAACAGGCATAGTGTATGACAGGCTACCCTTTTTCTGTGTTAAATGAGCCTGCATTTGTAGGATGCTTCATGAACTGTTTCTTTAACTAAAACTCAATCACCTTAATTGAATGAATGCACAAATATGAGTCAATTACAATGTGGCAAGCAACTATACTGCACAATTTTGAAAACATTTGTTTGAGCTACAAAAAATACTTCAGGCTTGAGGTGAAGTACATAACGGCCATACCCACAATCAGGCTTGGAATTTCACCATTTTAGGGGCAAGGCCACTTGGCCTTCAGTTGGGCATATTTGGTGGGGGGCACAAAGGCCACATGTCAGGGCACCAAGGCCAAAGTTAACTATACAGTAGTAGGCTATAAAAATGATCAAAGTTGTATTCACTGCAGTAGACCTGCATCACTGTATACAAAAACATAAAACATGACATATTACATATAACTGTAAATCATCTGATCATCTAATATTTTCAGATATCTAGGCTATATTTAACATTTATTTTATATTTGGCCTGTTATGAAATCATGTATTGAACAATTTAAGCACAGCTCAGCTTTAAGAAACTCAAATAGCCTAGATGCATGCTTAGCATTTTGTGATCATTAAGGCTACGTTCACAAACTCTTACAGTCAGCTGTCCTCTGATTTACCGATATCTAGGCGACATTTGTAATATTTGTTTTGTATTTGGCCCGTTATGAAATAATGTGGAACCATTTAAACACAGTGTAAAACTTAAATCCCAAGTTTGGAGACATCCATGTATGTTGAAATTTACTGCAAATTCAAAACGGGATTAGTCTGGAACGGCTAACTGTACAGGGGACTGATTTACACCTTTCTGTTCGGTAAGGTCTGCTGTTTATTCTGATATATGGTTTGTCATATGTTAAACGAAGGGATCTGAAGTATTCCACCGAGATGAATGGGTAGGGAGATGGACGCAAAACCTTCAGTAGAATATATGATTGAATGATATTATTTACTTTTCTCGCGAACCGTTCACCACAGCAATTAGCGGCTAACATCGTTTAAAAGCTGAGAAAAAGCTCTTTCATGTGATACTTGTGATGTCTGTGTGATGAGTAGGCTACTTCGCGAGTAGTTCAACTGAGAAGCATGGGTTAATTTGGACGCACTTTCTTGCGCTGTCACTTTCTCCACTGCGTAATTTGGCCATAGGCTATATCGCTATTAGTAGGACGCAAAGCAGAATATTTAAAGAAGGGGGCAAGGCCACCGTGGCCTGTAAACCTCTGATTTTCAAAGGGGCGTCACGGCCAACTCAAGGGGCTACGACGGCCATGGCCAATTCCAAACCACAGACATAATGTTGAAACAGAGCGAGCAAGTTTGTTACTGCAGCCATCCACGCTTGTTTGTATGCTTCAAGACGCAGCTTGATGAGGTCATCATCTGTGCGCCGGTAAACGCTTCAGGAGCGCATAGGCACTATTTGGGTGTAACGCAAGCATTATTTTATCGGGTTTAAGGCAAAAATAATCCGATAACGATATTAACAGATATTACATTTTTATGCTAATATCGGGCCGATAATATCGGTGGGCCGATATTATCGGACATCTCTAGTTGCTATAGTGGTTGTTAGGTTGACATTATAGTGGTGGTTGCTAGAGTAATTAAGATGGTTGCTAGGGTGTTGCTAGGTTAGTTGTGGTGTTTGCTATAGTAACTCAAGTGGTTGCTAGGCTGGTTGCTAGGGTAATCATGTTGGTTGCTTTGTTGGTTGCTAGGTTTTCATTGTGGAAGTGGTTGATTGGTTGTTGCCAGAGTACTTGAGGTGGTTGCTAGGCTAGTTGTTGTGGTTGACATGCTGGTTGCTAGGTTCATATCATTGCTTGCTATATTGGTTGCTAAGTTGTAACTGTGGAAGTGGTTGCTAGGCTGTTGCTAGGGTATTTTCCATGGTTTCTAGGCTGTTGCTAGGGTACTTGAGGTGGAATAATACAATACATGATAACAAGCAGGGAGATAATGAAAAGCAGTAGTTCTACTCAAACTACTTGTGTACGTAGGCTATGGAAGATTGGTCAAATCTAGCAAGTAGGAAAGTTTAAGTGGCTGACGTGAAAGTAAGACATTCGAAAGGCCAACGAAAGTTAAGGTTGCTTTTGATATATAATAGTACAAAGACGCAAAACTGGTAACCTGACTCCGCCAGATGGATTGCTTTGTATTTGCTCCGCATATCCATCTGGGAACTTTCCATTGGAGAACGTTTGGGAAGGGGCGAAAATATTGGTTAGCTCATTGGATAAACCATCTGTCTATCACCACCTATGTTGGTGATAGATGGGTTCAAATCAACTAATAAGATCAACGAAGCGTTCTTCTAATGCCATATTTTAACATACAAGTTAGGTAAGTAGCTAACGTTAACGTTTTTAAACGTACCATTTACCGAGGCACCATTGAGAGCATCCTCTCCAGCTGTATCGCTGTGTGGGGCGGAAGCTGCACTGAATACAACAGGAAAGCCCTGCAGCGCATAGTGAACACAGCTGGAAGGATTATTGGTGCTTCACTCCCCTCCCTGAAGGACATTTACACCTCCCACCTCACCCGAAAGGCGACCACAATTTTGAGTGATGCAAGTCACCCCGCTCACAATTTGTTTGATCTACTGCCCTCTGGGAAGAGGTACAGAAGCCTGCGCTCCCGCACCACCAGACTCACCAACAGCTTCATACACCAGGCTTTTAGGATGCTGCCTGAACTCTCTCCCCCCTCTCCCCCCTCCACCCTCATCTACATAACATCCTGGACTTTGGACCCACAATGGCTGCCTTGCACTACTCCACTTGTACACTTGCACACTTTGCAATTTGTTGTTGTTGTCCTGTTGTCCTGAAAACACTTCTAAACACACTTCTGCTGCTCTTACATAACTTGCACCACTATGCCACTTGCATACTTAGGTCAAACAGAACTACCTCAGCCATTTATTGGCCTGACTTTTGCACTATTATATTGACTGTCTACTGTATGCACAATTGCACAATTTCAACCCAAATTTTGCTGCTTATTTCTTCATTGTATGTGCCTTCTTATTTTTACTTTTTATATTGTTTACTTGAATGTTATGTTTGTCTGTGGACCTAATTGGTAAAATATGTCTTGTCTCCACCGTGGGATAGTGGGAAACGTAATTTCGATCTCTTTGTATGTCTTGACATGTGAAGAAATTGACAATAAAGCAGACTTTGACTTTGACATTGATTTGTATGTGACATGAACCTTATCAACGACAATCCCCACCAAGTTTTCATGGTAGGCTACACGTCTGAAGAAAGCATATTCCTTCTTGTTAAGTAACTAAGATTCAGGGCTATCAAACACTAACTAGAATTGGCCGTGGAGGATGTCTGTGTCCTTCATTCCTCCCAGCTACATTGCAGAGACTCCTAGCTTCCCCAGGAATACTCGAATATTCGGATAAAACTTCAGCGATAGCTATGCTCATCTCATCCGTGGAAGTCGCCATGTTGTTTAGATTGAACAGTAGCTTCTCGTTGCGTCACACCTAAACCCGCCTCAAAACCAACGCTGATTGGACGTTCGTTTGGCGAACTGCTCCAAATTTTCTCTATCGGAGAGATGCCAGACTGATCTGCGAGTGAAAATCTGAAGCTCGCGAGATCAGGATGGTCTCACGAGGCTACAAAACTGGTGCTCTGAATAGCGATTCTGTTGTCCTTGAAAGTTCCTCTTATTGACGCATTTAACCGCAATTTGGATTAACACCTGCTTTTACGGAAATATTTTACCGCAAAACAGACGTGCGCTTTCATGGGCAGTTTTCATACATACAGGGGAATACCTAATTAGGCGCATTTTACACTTTTCCTCCCATCGTTTTACACGAAACTCCCACTCTCCCCTGACACGCGTATGAATACTATGCATGACACGGAAAAGCGCAAATTGCCATTCTCAGCTCCCGTGAGAGGCAGTCTGCGCTTTTTACCCCAGTGCGGCCTGTTTGTACATACCTTGCCGGGTTTTTACGCACACGTTGCAAAAAAAATATGCCTGAAGTGGGCGCAAAAGCGTTAGTACATATGGCCCTGAGTGTCCTATGTGAAAAAATGAGCCCTAAATGAGCCCTGTAAGTTTTCATTTTTTAAAGTGTTCACCCGCTTGCCACTATATTGATATTGATTTAGCCTTACTCCAGAGCTGGCAAATTAACATACCAGAGCTGACTTTCTTTTATTTTGAAAAAAAAAAATATATTCTTTAAAGATAATGAAAGGTTCTGAGGTACTTACTTTTATATGTAATTCTTGTGATGGTGTCTCTGTTCAGCATGCGGTTCAAAAATGAATTAGAAGTTTCAGCAATCTGGAATGAAAGAAAAGAAACAGTTGTGTATGTCTGATCTATTAATAAACTATGTTAATATAATTTTATACCCTGAAGACAAGAAATACTCTTTTTTACGTTCACTTGGAACAAAACTAAAGGTAACTTTAGGGTTGTATAAAGTTGTTGTTAGGCTTATATGGGCTGTATAAGCTAGGCTGTTGTTAGGCATGAATGTTGTTAGCCTAATACTACTATTATGTAGGCTACTTTTTTACCTGACCAATGCACAAACCTTAAAACATGAAAATATTAACAATGCTTAGAAGGTGTCTCCTACTCCATCCCCTACTTTTGTGTATGTAAATGAGTGTGTGCATAGTGTGTGTTTGTTTTTGTGTATATGTGTGCTTCTGTGTGGGTTCGCTTGTCAGTCTGTGTGTGTGTGTGTGTGTGTGTGTGTGGGGGGGGGGTAATGGTGTGTGAGTGTTTTTATGTATATGTGTGTGTGTCACTGAATTTGTTGGTATTTGTGGGTACCCGCATCAAGAGCATTTGGTTGCTGATCTGATCATAAACTGCCACAGCAACAAAGAGGAATGACTGAAGAATTTGCTGGAACTTCTTGGTATTTCTTGATTGCAAGGGTTTGCATTTTGTTTGTATACATTTTGGAAAACACTTTTCCATTTACATCGGGATTTTGCGAACATTCAGTGTCAGAGTCAATAAAATCAACGAAATTGACAAGCAGCTGTAAGTAGGCTAAGCATGCTAAATTCTACATCCAAACAGTATTCTAACGTTAGCTTTGAGATACTGCTTGATTGCATAATAAGTTTAGTATCTTCAATGTAGCCTACTATGTTGTGATAAGACCTTAGCAGAGTTAACTTCAATGCAGCAGTTTTGAACAAATTTGCGCAGCATGGTCACGATGCTAAGCGGATTTAATAGCAATTTAGCCAGATGTCTTCTATGCAATGCTTTTATGTGGCAACAACAATCCTTCAACAATCGTGAATATTTTGTTAAATGCACATGCAGAAGAGAGGCAGCAGGCTACGACAGAGAGCGGGGCGGGGTAAGGAAAGGCTGCGTGCGTAAAAAGCGCAGCTCAACGGCAATGCAAGGATTTGATCTTATATTTAAATTAAATTAAATTAAATTAAATTAAACATAGAATATTCTGTGGCGGCCGATTTTGATTTTGTGGCGCCCCGCCACAGATTAGTCAATGTATGGGAAACACTGTGTTGGTATTGTCGTGTGTCGCGCACGAATGTGGACCTGTCGTACCATGTGTTCTGTACAAGTCTACAGTTCTATGCACCGCACAGAGCAAGGGTATGCTTCTCCATCTGTCGATTTATGTTATAGCTACACACCATAGCCTAACATCATGCTGCTCCACGCCAACGGTTTCACGTTGCAGATTATCCAGGTAATTCAAAATGCTCTAAATTCTAACATGGCTCGCCACGCCAAGCGTCACAAGATTTGTATCCGATGGAGGCCAGTCTTCAGAAGCTCACTCAATCCGTAATCTGTGTTGGTATCGGGGGAACTAACATTTACTTTTTTGCCTATTCACATTCTCATTAGCTGACACTAGCAATTGTTGGATATTTAGCCTACTCTTATGAACTGATACAAAGCAACTAGTATTTCCATGTTCAGGCCATACATTTAAACGGTGCCGCTGCTATGACAGACACCATGCGAAAAGCTACCCAGCTCCATTAGCCTCCATGGCTGCAGGTGCTAAGGCCGCAGCCTACACAAAAATGCGCACGCAGCGTTTTCAGCCCTCAGTCCAGGGTCGCGGCAGATCAAAGTCAGTTGCGGTAGCGACTGCGTCGCTACTCCTACCTTCACCTCTTTCCTTTCCCCTTCCATCACCCCCAGCCGGGACACAGTCTCAGGCTGCCCCCCTCCAGACGGTCTTCGTATATGCTCCCTCTGCTGCTCCCTCCCTCCTCCCCCTCTTTCCTACCCTCCTGTCCGTGTCATCAGATTTGCAGCACCTAGCGGTGCTACAAAACAGCGCTCTGTTCCTTCTGCCTACCCATACGCAGGCCACAGCAACTCCATCCAGGTCTCAGAAGGCTCCGGTAGCGACCGTGTCGCTACTCCCTCCTCCCCCCTCTTCTATTCCTCCATCTAACCCCCCCCAGCCAGGACTTCCCTCCCAGGCTGCCCCCTTCCAGTTGTTTGGCGGCAACTGCTCCCTCTCTTTCCTCCTCAGCTTAGGCACCCATCAGTGCCATGCAACAACATTTATTCCATCTGTCTACTCACGTATTTCATGCCATTTTATTCCGTCTACCTACTCATCATTTCATGCCTATTCATGCCTTATCTGCCTATCATGTATAATGTCGTATGTTATATGACCCACGCAACAACAGCTCCCCTGAGCCCCAAGATCCATGCAGCAACAGCTCCGCTGAGCCCCGGGACCCTTGCAACAACGTCTCCGCTGAGCTGAGAAATGCTGCAACAGCTCCACTAAGCCCTGACACCTATCGTTCTCATGGCTCGTGCAACCCATGAATGGCCGCCACTGTGCCAAGCAAGCGCAACGCAGATGCCACTCCCATGTGCTTGTGTCCCACTTGATCACGGTGCTCCGTAAATCATAGCTATATTTAGATGAGCCCAGCAGCAAGCACAATACAATCTCGGCCACTGCTCAAAATGTCCACCCCTGCTTGCACAAATCTGTAGGCATTTATCTTAGCAACAGGGTCTGTTCCAGGCTCACTTTGGCCATTGAGATGTAGTGAGGAAATGTGGCAGAGTGAGGTTAATCCAGCGTAGATCTGTATCCACGTGTCCCTATCTACAAGCGATGGATCATAGTAGCCTAAAGGTACTTATCAAACAGAGCATATTGACCAATCAGTAACGTTGACTGAATTACGCTTAATTGAGCCTCTCCACTCTTCTTAATCACCTTCCTGTCATTTTATTCCAGTGTCTAGAACAGTGGTCACCAACCTTTTTGAGCCCAAGATCCCTGACCTCGCCCTGAACAAAGACAAGATCTACCGTGAAGCGTCAAAAGAGAATCAAAGCTAAAATACTTCCAATTTAAGGCCTTTTATTTAGGCAAATGTATCAGGTCAAAAATAGGCTATCACATCCTCCACCCCCTTATAGGCTACAGGCATCAATGAGATAACACTTATAGTCTTTATTTATGTGTTTGTGACAACACGTCATGATACATTTGATAATGTTTGATCGCTGTTTTGGTATGAAGCATCTTTCACGTAATGAATGCGCACTCTAGGAAGTGAAAGTAACCGTAAGTAATGTGGCCAAGGTCTACAATGCGCTCTGTGTCTGTAGCTGTCTGTGCACGTACATAATCGATTGCATTCTTCAAATGGAGAACAAATTCCTGACAGTTCCTGATCGCTAAACACTCGTTTTCTTTTTCTGTCAGTTAGCAGTTGATATAGAAGCACCTAGCATAATTTGACTTCAGCGGTGACAAGTCCTGTTGCGAGAGAGAGAGCGTACCTGCAAAGTGGTGCTGTGCGCGTGTGTGTGTCTGCATGTTCGGTTCAAGTCAGACGTTGGTCCTTCCGGTCCCGTATTCACGCCGCTCCATTATTAGATTAAGGTTATCAGACAGCGCTGTAAAATATGTGCAGGAATTTCTCGCATTATGATGGCTAGAGTTGCGGGTTTTGAATAAATCATGCGCTATACCCGCAATCCCGCGCTGATTTTTAGGCCCTGTAAACATTGGCGACCATGCAGGAATTTGGTGACTGTTTTTATTTTTCCTGTTATTCTCGGGATCTACTGGGCAGGTCCTAAAGATCTACAGGTCGATCGCGATCGACGGGTTGGCGACCACTGGTCTAAAACATACTTACCATAACATTTCCTTCTTTCTTTCTACTTCTATTATTACGGCGGTAATGCATTCCCTTACCTCGCTGCAGCCATTGCAATTCTACATTCTCAGTCTCCTGTTATACTGCCACCAATCTGGTCAACAGAGAAGATGGTCACTCTTGCCTACGCACTACATCTCATATCATTACACAGTCCTCCCCATCCAGCTCAGTCTCCACCACAGATGGTTCGAATTTCCCACCGGTCTCAGTTCGGCAGATATGCACTATTCAGCCTTCACTTCTAGTCATGACCACAAACGAATCCCTAGCAATGGGAATCCTAGCTTGGTCATTGGTCCTTGGATGCCTACTAATCTACAGTCGAATACTAGATATCAGACTAGTTCACCAGGTTTCCAATTCCAGTATGTTTTCCCTCTGGTAGGACCATGGCCAGCTACCAAGCCAAACTTGCTATTTTCTGCACTCAGTCTAAGCAATCAAATGGGTGAACTAGTGAAAATATGTTTTCTAAACAAAATAAAACCCTACTTACAGCCCTTAACGTCATGCTGGAGTTGCTAAGCCTCCCACCTACTCCCCTGCTCCTCCATTTCACTATCAGCTCTAAGCTCTAAAGTACCCCTCATCCATAGGGGGTGTTAGCGGACATCACTGTGATCTCCGCTATTGGCATCCCAGGACCATGGCCAGCTACCAAGCCAAACTTTCTATTCTCTGCACTCAGTCTAAGCAATCCAATGGGCGAACTAGTGAACTTCTACTTCGTCTTTACTTAACTTTCATTTCTTCACTTTCCAATCATCCCATCTATCTCCCTCCAACATGACTCTTTTCGCACTTCTCTTTACTCTTTCATTTCGCCTCATCTCATCCTCATCAAGCCACCTGTAAGCACTGTCCACATAGAGGTCCCAGCGGGCCTGTGCAAAAGCAAACCCAAGAATCATCGCAAGATCATACAGCGTGACATGAACTTATTATTTTCTATCCCTTCTTTTCCTTAAACTCTTTTTCCAATGTTGTGTTAGTACTTACTCATCTGCTGTTCCCCGTTGGTGGAACATGCTACCAGTTCCTAACAGAGCAGGGGTGTCCCTCTTTATCTTCAAAAAACTCCTGAAGACCCCTGACTCATGAATGATGCAAATTACTGATTGTTTTCAAAGAATTAAAGCTGTCAACATTGAGCTTTGAAAATAAGGGAGATTTCCCAGGTTTCTCACACAAAATACAGGAACATTTCCACATTGGGCTAATCTTTCTGTTGCTATCCCTCTGCTAAAAGCAAGAATTCAGACTACAAAACTGCTGCAGTAACCCAGACAGCACGCTCGGTCTTACGGACGTTGGGAATTGGAGGGCACCAGCAGCAAAGTAGCGGAAGGTCTTTTTTTACTTGCAAACCAAATAAAACTGGTCAGTATTAGATGGGCAAACCATTGACTGGATGAGTCTACAGCCACTCCAACATGCATGCACACTCGGGAGAGTTTGAGATCGGCGGAGGAACCAGGAGGAACCATTTTACCTTAGAGACCAGTAGTAGGTTCCATATTTGGCATTTATGTTCAATTTGAACTGAAGCAGCACTTGCAGAGTTGGGGACACTTCGGTTTGTCTGTAGCATGGAGGTATTATATATAACTGGAGAGAGTGACTAAGTCCCGCCCCCATTCATTTCAATGGACCATGCTTGGCTCGCTACTTCAGCCAAAAAAGTTTGAAATTGACCGCAGCCATCTTTACAAAAATGGCGTTTCATGGGTGTTCGTTTCCGGCACCAGCTAGAATTAGCCTATTAGATTCCACGTTACAGACGGAGACAATGTAAGGTACAACGGTATGTTGTTGATGAAGATTGGACATTCCCTCAGAGGAAAAGAAGTTGTTCGGGAATGCGCTTCACCTCGTTATAAGCGCAAATTTATTTCATTGGTTGGGATAACATCTTGGGAATGGTGGTAGAAGTTTGCCCTGTCTCTGAAGTCCTTGGTTATTTAATGTGATGTTCATATGTGATAATAAACAATGCAAATCAATATTGAGTCACTTTAGACTACACAAATAATGAACCCTAAATGCTATATTTGGACAAGTTGTATTACGCAATAGGCTAGCCAACGAAAATTACTAAAATTAAGTAGACATATGGGATGTAAGAAACTTGTGGATAGCTGAAA
The DNA here is from genome assembly GCF_046254945.1 of Alosa pseudoharengus. Classification (NCBI taxonomy): domain Eukaryota; kingdom Metazoa; phylum Chordata; class Actinopteri; order Clupeiformes; family Clupeidae; genus Alosa; species Alosa pseudoharengus. The sequence continues at coordinate 35,039,319 of NW_027468674.1, read as the reverse complement.
TATTTGCTGCACCCAGTGTGCATTTGCAGCTTGTTAAACCCGGTTAAACCTAGGCTAGTAAGGCTACATTTGCAGGCAGACAAAATGAAGCCAACGCAAGTTGGACTTACCGGTAGAAGCGCACATCCCTTGGGTATAGGTTCGAGCAGGCAAAGAGTCTGCAACAGTTGTTGAATATTTGGCTTTTGCCTCGACTGGCAGCCTGGCCATTTAAATCAAATGCATAGGCTAATCATGTCAAAGCAAACTAAATAAGTCATTGACATTTGTTTAGTTTTAAATCACTTGGGGAGACATAGGTTACATCCAGATGTTGCGTTGTCATGGACTACAGGTAGGAACTAAAGCCTGCGCGTTTTAAAATAGTTTTCATGCACAACGCAATGAGTAGGCTAATAATTGGATATAGGTCATTGCATCTGCTAAAATGTATGGTCATAGTCAGTTACCTTGTCAACCCACACATAAGGCAAATAATAGCCTAATATGACAACATTTACATTTTTCTTTTATTAACGACAAAGTCCGGTATAATACAGACTAAACCATGTAGGCATTAAGTCAAATATCAGTAGCTTAATCCAAGTAGTTGTTTTATTTGTCGTCTTCCAGAAATCCAAACCAACATGGACGCGCGAGGACTCTTGTGCCCAACACTAAACTCGTGCATGAGCTGTCATCTACCAATCAGCATGTGCAAACTGGTGCCGGAAGTTGCAACCATGTAACACCATGTTTTCAAAAATGTCGGCGGCCAAATGCCATGCTAACTGGCTGAAGCTAACCCTTCAAATCCTGACCCCCTGGTCTGTAGGGACCCTCTACCTCCCTCTACCTAACTCATAGGTCTACCCAAGATCGATGGTAACACGCATGCACACACGCATTTTAATTCCTTTATTTGTGTTCACATTTTACAATAGATTTCATTGAACACAAAGAATCTTAGATACCAGCATTGTAAACCCAGTAGCCTATGCCTCTGGTCTCAGTTCATGGGTACAAAAAACATCGCCTTCTCCATATGTGGCAACTGCCAATTATCACAGAAATTGAACAGAATTTGGCTAGAGGCTTTGCTCTTGGCTTAGAGAGACCAGCAATCTGCAAACCCCTGACTACTAGTCTGTGGACATTACCTAGGCTTCCAAATATATACACCAACAACTTACATTTCACTGCATGAAAAGTGTGATTTTCGTCAGTATGCGGCAGTGTAGATTGTCGTGGAAGTTCAGGTTAATGGCTGTTCATGGCAATTTGCAGGCAATGCCGAAAACTGCCATGAATTGTCAGAAATTGACGTGGGCCTTGCTTGCCAGTGGTCCCCCCATAACCCCCGTCCTCCTAATTCTAGGGGAGGCGTTAACATGTAAATGAAAATGCTGTGAGCTATACAAATGCAAATCAGGGATGCAGGGGGAGTTTTACCCCAGGTGACATTTTTCAAAAAGGTAAGAAAATCTCTGGTACAAATAGATCAGGCTCAGTATAGCCTAATTATAGACTCTTACATTTTAGCTTGAATTGATTTATTTAATGAAAGTATGCTAGATTACTGTGAATGCCATTAGCAATGGCAAATGTTATGTAAAAAAGATACACAAAATAATTTATTTCAAAAATTAGTTTTAATCAGAATCAGAATCAGCTTTATTGGCCAGGTTTGCGTACACAAACAAGGAATTTGACTCCGGTTAATCTTTGCTCGCAAGTACAACATTCACTTAACATATAAGGATAAAAAATAAAAACATAAAGGAGTAAAAAGAATGAAAACAGTAAGAATACAATGAAGGCAGTAGAAATTATGTCTATGTGTGTGTGTGTGTGTGTGTGGGGGGGGGGGGCGCACCGCGTCCTTGTTGTCCCTGTCAAGGGTGCCAGGGGTCGTGGACCCCTCAACAGACACAAGCAAGATGTAATATACAGTTGAAAGGGTGGGGATATCTAGCCTGGTAAACCAGACCCTGGAATCTTTCAGATTAAAGGAGAATTCCGGTGTGATATTGACCTAAAGTGTGTTGAAACATGATACCGAGTGTGAACGTATGTCTCATAGCCCATCTCGGCTTGTCCCCTGCACTCCAAAATCTGGCGCTAGTTAGCCGATGCTAACAATGGTGGTGCTCCGGCATCGGCCTAGCCATGCAAATAAATCACTGTTTTACACCATTTACAAGGCTCAATGTATCTCCACACTTCATTGGTAGACTTCCGAGGGCCCTGACATTTAAAACGAGACAGGTCCTTCACGAAGTTTAGATTCCAAAAATAATTCAGTGGAAATGCATGGATTCCAGTTGCTGCTACTGGAAGAAACTGGAATCCATGCATTTCCACAGAATTATTTTTGGAATCTGATCCCTTATCATACCTGTTCATTCTTACTCGTCGCTCGACTTATCGTGACTAAATTCAAGATGGCTGCAAACGCTAAACTTCGTGAAGGACCTGTCTGTATAAATCGTCTTGTAAGTAAACTACCAGTGCTTTTTCAAAGTTCTCAATGTCTCGTTTTAAATGTCAGGGCCCTTGGAAGTCTACCAATGAAGTGTGGAGATACATTGAGCCTCGTAAATGGTGTAAAACAGTGATTTATTTGCATGGCTAGGCCGATGCCGGAGCACCACCATTGTTAGCATCGGCTAACTAGCGCCAGATTTTGGAGTGCAGGGGACAAGCCGAGATGGGCTATGAGACATACGTTCACACTCAGTATCATGTTTCAACACACTTTAGGTCAATATCACACCGGAATTCTCCTTTAAGGGTCTGGCCACGAGTAATGAAAATGGCCCAATTCGAGGGGCAGCACCAAGCATGCATTTGAAACTCTCACTGCACGCAGTTGGATAACGCTACGACCAATCACAACAATTCACGGTGTGACGTATCCAGTTCTTGCAAAGGAACGATTTGAGGGCGATTTTCTGCTCCTCTTTTAGTTGAAAAGCCAAATCTAAATCCTTTATTGTAGCGGCCAAAGCCGTTTCAAACAACTGGTGTTCATCGGTAGCTATCTTGCAATGTTTTCTAGATGATTCCTGACGTCGCAGCACCGTCGTCATCAGTGCAGCTCGCCTTTGTCCCGCCTACACCGATTTGATTGGTCCCTCTCGCTCGAGAGGTAGAAGAAATTTGGATCATTGCTCGTGGCCAGAGTATCTTGCGGGCACAATTTAAATTGTGCTCTCGCGAGAACTCTGGATTTCCAGGGTAGGGGATATCAGCCTTGACCACAAAGGTAAAATGTGCATTCCATGCAAACAACATTAGTATCAGATTGAGGGGTCTGCAGAGATCACAGTTGAACATAACTCCCGCCGGTTGGGTCATGACTGGATAGCAACAGGCTCTGTACGTTATCTGACCTAGTCCTTTTAGGTTTTTTCTCCCAAACTCCATTTTTGAAATAGCGCTTTTTGTGGTCATAATACTGTGTATGAGAGGTCAGTGTTGCATTGTTCACAGAAGCGCCGAGGTCTTTTCTTCAGTCTTAGGAAACTGACAGCTTCATAGGTGGGCACACCGTTCTTGTTTCATAGACGCGAGCTGGTCTTGCAAGTCCTTCCGTATAACAATGACCTGATTGGTGGAGCCCGACAAGCCTTCGACTCCTCGTCCAATCACGTGTGAGGTCATGGGCATGACCCATACAGCAGTACTTGCAAGACGAGCATATAAACAGACATGTTTGTGTTACTGTACTCAGAACTTTATCTCCAGCTCCTGTGTTTGGTTTTTGCTGCTTCGTGATCAATGGCTGGACGACGTCTCGCGTTCAACTCGCCTTCAACTCCTCTTGGACACGATCAACAACTTTCAGCCAGTCCGCAGACTAACGAGAAGAAACTGCTAATTGCTATCAGTGGACTGTCTCGTCAGCTTAATCGACATACTGCCGATATGAATGAGTGGTTCACTCAACTGCAAAATTCGGTAAACTCCAGGTTGCTGTCCATAGAGCATGGGTTCCCAAACAAGTTGGCTGCTCTGGAGTCGAACAACTGTGCGGGAGTTGAGCGAGAAGAAAGAGGGTAAGACTTTATTTGGTGACTATTTTTCAGGTGCATTGATAGATGTGTTGTGTCCATACGCAGTGCATCGCACAGTACTGATTGTCTTTATTAATTGTTTTTACAGCTGCTGGAATCGAGACCGAGTGTGCTAGCAGATGATGAGGTGGAACTCTGGAAGTCCGCCGCACAATAGGCGTCTGCACAACGGACCTGTCTCAGAAAGAATGCCGCCAGTTACCTACAACCCCGAGGAGGCAAACGGACAGTTCACTGAGTTGTAGTTTTTGGATCATCCTCTACCCATGTGTGGGCAGATCCTTGCTTTGTATATAGTTGTGTTTGTTTTAATAAAGCTCTTTCTTTGCATAAACATGTTCCTGGCAAATGTTCATTTCCTGTATAAATTCATTGATGTCCTTGATGGTAGCCTAATAATAATGTAGTAGCCTACATAGGATAACAATGACATGAATATTCAATATATATATATATATATGTGTGTGTAAATGTAAAGCCCAATAATAATGTATTGGGGTTTACATTTATTATGAGGCAGGGTTACCAATAGTGACAGATCTCAGTGTCTCAGTGAAAAATAGCTTTGAGTTTATTGCTCTAAAAGTCTTTTATGGGCAGAATAACAATGCCTTGGTTATTATAGGGGTTTATAGACCACCCTCAGCCACTATCAAGTCACCTAATATCCTCCTATGCTGAAAGTGAAACTATTATTTTAGGGGATTTTAATATTGACTGGTCCTCCGCTGCCTCAGGTCACTTGAAAGAGGTCGCCACTAGCCTTAATCTCACCCAACCAACTCATTTCTGAACCTACAAGACCTAACCTCCTAAACCCCTCCAAGTCAACTACTATAGACTTAATTTTCTCTAATAGACCTGATAAAATTACTGCAACTGGGGTCTTTGACCCAGGGGTCAGTGATCACTGCCCCATTGTTTGCATCAGAGATACTCATCTCAAAAAAGCACCATCTCAGTTTGTCATTAAAAGGTCCCTGAGACACTTCAATGAACAGGCTTTTATAAATGGCCTGTATAATAGCAATATCAATTGCATAACTGAGTTCATGGATGTTGACCTAGCTCTGGATTGTTTTATAACTACTTTGAACTATATTGACAATACTCATGCCCCTCTTAAAAAGTTTAGGGTAAAGAACAGATCAAACCCTTGGTTTACATCAGAACTATCTACCTTGCTTATTGCCAGGAATAAAGCTTGGGCACATGCAAGGCGCACTAATGCAGCTTCTGACTGGACATATTTTAGGCAAATTAGAAATAAATTCTCAGCTATGGTGAGACAAGCTAAATCTAATTACCATCTTAGTATGCTCTCCAGTTCCTCCTCAAATCCTAAGCTTTTCTGGAAATCATTCAAGTCTTTAAATGGTTGTACAATCTCTATTCCCACCTCTGTGATCTCTGATACCTGTACTCTTGTTGACCCTATTGATATTTGCTCAGCCTTTAACAAGCACTTTTCAGTAGCTGGGCTCATTTTTAATGAGAATTTATCTGGGCCTTTTAATCTTCATCCCAGCTCTGATGATGCCCTCTCTCTCAATATCGACTCCTTAGACTCTACTGCCCAGTTCTCCTTATTACCCATTACTGTTGCTGAAGTCCTTAGAGCACTTAATGCCATGAATTATAGGTGTTCCACTGGTGAAGACAACCTGGACCCATTTCTTTTAAAGGTATCTGCCCCTGTTATTGCAGAAAAACTAACTTTTATTTTTAATCTCGCTATTTCTTCTGCTACTTTCCCCCAAGTTTGGAAGATGGCTCATGTAACTCCCCTACATAAAGGCGGGGATAAAAATGACTTGAACAACTATCGTCCTATCTCCAAACTACCCTGTCTGTCAAAAATCTTAGAATCATTGGCAAATAATCAATTAAAGGCGTTTCTTACAGGGCACTCTGTTTTAGTTCCCCACCAGTCTGGTTTTAGAGCTCAACACAGCACAATCACCGCTGCAACCCTGGTCTTAAATTATATAATATCTGCTTTAGACAGAAAGAAACACTGTGCTGCTCTTTTTGTAGATCTGACGAAAGCTTTTGATACCGTTGATCATGTCTTACTCTTGCAAAAACTAATAGATATTGGTTTTGACTCTAATGCTCGTAATTGGTTCTGGAGCCATCTTAGCAACAGGTTTCAATGTGTAAAAACAGGAATCACTAAGTCTGACTTCTTGCCTCTTACAAAAGGTGTTCCTCAAGGCTCTGTTTTAGGGCCTGTCCTATTTACTATCTTCATTAATGACATATCCTCTTCTCTTAACAACTGTAATGTCCATCTTTATGCCGATGATACAATCTTGTATTGTACAGCAGATACTATCAATTTAGCAATTGATAGCCTGCAACTGGCTTTTAATGCCTTGCAAGAGTCTCTTTTTAGCCTGAAACTAGTCTTGAATCCCAACAAAACTAAATTCATGCTTTTCTCCAGAGGAAAAGGTATAGACCCCAGCATTCTCCATGTGAAAACCTTAAGTGGTAGTAACATCGAACAGGTTCCTGTGTACAAATACCTGGACATCTGGATAGATGAGAAACTTAATTTCTCTTTTCACATTGACTGCCTTGCAAAGCAGCTGAGACAAAAGATTGGGTTTCTCCATCGACACAAATCTTCCCTCCCCCTATCCTGTCGGAAAATGATTATTGAGTCCGTTTTCATGCCTGTTCTAGACTATGGCCTATCATTTATAGCATGGGTGCCCAACCAGTCGATCGCGGTCGACCTGTCGATCGCACACTGAGTTTGAGTCGATCGCGAGAATATTGTGTATTGTGCATTGAATATTGTGTAGACTTGTAAAATAAAACTAGACTGCATTTCCGGCGGGAACTGCGAAAGTGTGCTTGCCCTGGTCCGGTCAGTAACGTGAGCGGACAGTGGCATACGCTATGCTGAACCTGGCTTGATCCAGGCATTGTAACAGTGCCTTTCAATGTTGGAGCAGTGGCAATATCTCAAAAGCTCTAGGAGAGGGCTATTCAACTATTGGCTTGCGGGTTGAATGCGATTTGTTGGATTTTACCTTTGGCCTGCCTTCGAATTTAGCTTCTATGACTGAGATCAAATCAATAAAATAAAATGACAGCAGTGATTGGCTGCAAAAAATAAATAATGTCACGCGTCTTGCGCCTCTCAAACTGGGCTATCAGGTAACTTACAGAGGAATTGAAATTATGAAATATGACCAAGGCATTAAAAAGCTGCTTGTTTGTCAGGATACTTTTTCACTGATTTATTTAAAAAAAATATGAGCTATGAGTGTGAATGTTATATATTCCATCCCACAAATTATGTTTTACTGGTTTATTTGACAAATAATCTATATAGATTTGCCACTATAAAGACCTTATGTCTGTTTGGGATTGTTTTGTGAGCCTGGGGTTGTTTTGAGAGCCTATGTAGCCTATCTCAGAATAAAGGAATACTTCATATTAATCTAAACCACCGTCTGTAAATCAACTGTATACTACTGTCTACACTGCACTATATTTCTTGACCTGTCTCTGTATGTTTCATCACCTTTCTATACTTTGCCTCACATTGCAACACAGCTCAGATCTTTGGTTGCTATGAAGGCCAGTCGTTCTAAATGGATGGTTGCTATGGCCAAAGGCCAGTTCTATCTCTGCCGTTGTCAAGCGGGCATATCGTAGAATTCTGATTAACCTTATCTTATTTAAAACATCTCTATTTTACTTAGCCCACTTCCATACAGTGGGTCCCATTAAGAAGTGGCCACTTCATTCACGCTTACCGTGATTCACACAGCAGCATTATTAAATTAATCTGTCACCATACGCCTATGCCTACGTTTGCAAAGACAACATTTTAATTTGAAAATTTACATTTCATGTACATGTTGACAATGAGTAGCCTAGTTTTGGTTGTTGGTGGTGTTATTGCATCCCTTAGTTATGCTTACAATGCAAGTTCCCTTAAACTGTAACAGAAGTAGGTACTACTTTTAGGGCTAAAGTGCTTCGTGAATTACTGTTAGTAATAAATAATAACAGTCCTAAAATTTGCATGTGACGAAGTTACGAGTGCAAGCATCTCATATCAAACCACCATGGCATTACGCAGTGGCGTAACAAACCAATGGTGGGCCTAGGTGCGAGTGCACTGTACGGGCCCATATCGACATAATTTGGCCCAGGATGAATTAGCTCTGATACATGCAATACACATTAAGGGTGACTTCAATTGTTTATACAAAGGGCCTGAGGCACCGAAGTAGTTTAGTAATTACATATTACAATTTCAAATAAAAACACACGACTACATAGGATGCATTACATGTGAAAACAATAAAAATAATGGAGGTTTCCCATGATAAATTACATAATATTTGCACCTTCCTTACTTGTGAAGCTCACACGTATTCAGTGAAATGTAATACAACGTTGCCAACCTAGCGTTAGGCTATTTAACATTAAAGTGACATTGCTTGCTTATTCTTTCGTCAACTCCATGCTTTTAGAAAAACAATCTTTTTATCATAGTTCCCTCTTCAATGAGCGATTACCAGCTCGTTTTTGTAACAGAGATAGCTGTTTATTGTCCCTAGGTTTACAGAAACACCTATTCATATTAATACGTAGCCTATGGAGTGCTGCCGACCACTGTTCATTACATGGCCCAGAATGCCTTGCATGTCTTTACAACAAAACAACACAGTAAAACCTAAATGCCCGTAAACATATGCATTTGCATACTTGTAACATTTTTAATAATACTCTCCCATCATGATATGTAACAATAATGAAAAATGTAATTTGAATACCGTCAATGTGAAAACAACTCTATTATGTAAGCTATATATAGCTACTGTTCTCCTTGCTATTTCAGTTCGTAAGTCCATACTATCCCATGGCAGAGCAAGGATTTCATGATTGGGCAAGGTTGCCTGGAGACATTGTGGCTGCCCAGAGACATTGTGCATACATGGAAGGCATTGTGATAGAAGGTGAATGGTGTGAGTTACCAAATACCTGTGGGTGGTTTGCCAAATGATGGAAACTTTTGGAATATTTCTTTTTTTTTTTTAGCTTATGCACTCTCACATTGGAGTCCCCAGTTAATATACAAAATTTGGTATCGATATGTGACAGTGTTCCTGAGATATGGACGACTTCCTGTTTCGGAGCTTCGCCGCCGATTTCGTTTGGCTGTGACGGGCAATCGCTTTCGAAAATCAAAAATCCTTCCGCTAACATTTGTGAGGCTTGGTCCAAGGATAATGTACGTCAAGTTTCGTGGCGTTCGGACCAAATTTGTGACCTGTGAAAATTTAGTTTAGCTTTCTGTTCAATCCAATATGGCGGAAGAACGACACGCCCACCTGACGTCATCTTCGCGACCAACTTACACCGGTACTGACCGGACGTTTTAAAGTTGGAACGGTGTCTCTGTCTCAAAGGGCCTAGGCGCTAGAGCTGACAAAACGGAGACGGGAAAAATAATAATAAAAATAATAATAATAATAATAATAAAACTTAAGAAGAACAATAAGTGTGCTTGCAAGCACACTTAATAAAACTCCCTAAATAAAATATAATACAATGTTCATCACAGGAACTGCCATAGACTAGTAGAATTGTATCAATTCCTAAGTAAAATAGAATAAAATCCCTGTCATGCTCTCATTTTAATGGCACGCGCACTTAGTGTTTCTAAGGACTCTTCGTTACTAAATAACGCCTTGCGTTACTAGGTATCAAAGATTCTATCACAGTGGACAAGTTAACATTAACGTTATATGGTGAAATACAGCAATGGCAGAAACAAAAAAATCAAAAACCTATCATTTTCATTCCGAGTGGGAGGAGGATTACTTTTTTGTTTATTCAAATTCCAAGTCCATCTGTCTCATCTGCAATGCCAGTGTGGCTTTACCGAAAAAGGGCAATTTGGAGCAGCACTTCAAAACGATGCACAAAAGCTACGATACAGATTTCCCAGATAATTCAGCTCTGCGCACCCCGAAAAGTCTGTGAATTGAAGGGTCAGTTAGCAGCACAACAGTCGATTTTCACCAGGCCCAACACTAAGGTTAAGGCTGCAACTGTAGCATCTTATCGCATCATTCATGTTCTTGCTAAACACAAGAAATCTTTCAAGGACGGCGAGATTGTGAAAGAGGCGTTCATTGAGGCTGCAGATGCTCTCTTTTGTGACTTCAAGAACAAAAGTGATATTGTGGCTTCAATTAAGGACATACAATTATCCCGGAACACTGTTACACAACGATGTGAAGGAATGGCAGAGGATGTTGAAGAGCAGTTGAGAAAGGACATTGACGAATGTGAGTGTTTTTCACTCCAATTTGACGAGTCGACTGACATTATGGATGTGGCTCAGCTATGTGTCTTCATCAGAATGGTTTTTGGAGACATGGGAGCAAAGGAAGAGCTACTAGCCATTTTGCCATTAAAAGGACACACTAGAGGCGAAGATATTTTCCAAGCTTTCATGGAATTCGCCAACAAGAGCAAACTGCCTCTCTTCAAACTCGTCTCTATCACAACTGATGGCGCTCCAGCGATGGTAGGCCGCACTAGCGGGTTTATCGCGTTGTGCAAGCAAAGTGAATCTTTCCACGACTTCCTTAATTACCACTGTATTATTCACCAGCAAGCATTGTGTGCGAAGATTTTAAACATGAAAGAAGTGATGGATGTTGCCATGAAGATTGTGTGCTCCGTTCGGGCCAGGAGTCTGCAGAGAAGGTTATTCCGTGCACATTTGGAGGAGACCGGTGCAGAACATACAGACCTATTGCTGCACACAGATGTTAGGTGGCTAAGCAGAGGTAAATTTCTTGCGAGGTTCTCTGAATTGCTGCCTGAAATCAAAGACTTTTTGAAGCTGTCAAAACATGCAGAATTTGCGCAACTAGAAGACGACCAGTGGCTTTTGGATTTAGCGTTCCTGACAGATCTCACTGACCTGCTCAATGATCTTAATTTAGAGCTGCAGGGTAAGGACAAACTTATAGTCAATATGATCAGTTCTGTGAACACATTTAAAAGCAAGCTACAACTGATGTCAAGTAGGCTGCAACACTGTGACCTGCGGAACTTTCCTCACATGCAGGCAGAACTTCAGCGTCAGGGCAAAGATTTTGTGCAGAGCGACAGTGCGCGTTATGAGGAGCAAGTCCAGACGATCTTGTCAGAATTTGAGAGGCGCTTTAATGACTTTGCATCCATCGAGCCTGTTGCCAGCTATATGTCTTTTCCATTCAGTTCAGATATCGATGTGGATGGTATTGCCTCCCAATTAGTATCACTGTTCCACCTGGAGAGCTCTGCTGTTGAGAATGAGATTCTCACTTTGCAAAATGACATTGAAATCAAATCCAGGGCAACACATGGCAAGAATGGAGAGTTCTGGAATCTACTGTTGGAAGGGAAGTATCACAACCTAAAAAGATGTGCACTGAGTTTGACAGCACTTTTCGGATCAACCTATATGTGTGAGTCTGCTTTCTCTCACATGAAAATCATCAAGACAAAGTACAGATGCACAATGACAGGTGACCACCTGTTGGCCTGCTTGAGGATTGCAACCAGCTCCTACTGCCCGGACTTCGAGAAACTAGCTTCCTCCTCCCAGTGCCAGAAGTCCCACTAAGGTCGTAAATACCTTTATTGTCACTAGACACAGAGAGTCTGATACAGGACTCTGATTTAAAAAAAAAAAAAAAAAATTCTCCTGTTTTACAATGTTATTACAGTGCATGAAAATGCACTGTACCGTTCTTCCTAGGCAACTTCTTATTATTATTCCGCTTACCACTTTTTCCGTACGCAATTTCTCTTGAACAGTTTAACTTAGAAACTTCATTCAAACTTTGTAACGTAGGTCTTCAAACAGATAGGGTTGCTATGTCTTTTCAACTTTGAAACTTTTATACTTTTTAAACTATTAAAGAAAAACTTTTTAAAAATCCCCATAGACTTAACATTGCCGATTATGACATCATAATACGGCCATTAAGCAATTAGAATCCTATGGCAGGTGTTCAGGCCACCTGCAGCCTCAGGCTTTAAGCATACAATCTGGGTCAATTAAGACTACACATCCTATTCAACTGTTTCCTCTGCCAAAAACTATCTATTAAACTAGCTGTCTATCAACAACTTTTAACTTGTCATCAACTATGTCAACACTTGTCATCAACTATGACTCCTACCCACTGTAGCTAGTTAGCATGGTTAACATAGTTAGCATGTTAGCATTGCTAGCATTTTTAGCAAAACTGTTAAAAATGATTAGCTAGGTTAGCTAAGTCATATGGTTAGCATAGTTAGCATGTTAACATGCTAGTTACCATAGTTAGCATAACTACTAAAAATGATAAGCTAGGTTAGCTAAGTCACATGGTTAACATAGTTAACATGGTTAACATAGTTAGCATTGCTAACATAGTTAACATGTTTAGCAAAACTGCTAGAAAACGTTAGCTAAGTTAACTAAGTAGCATGGTTAGCATGTTAGCATTGCTAGCACTACTATAAAACATTAGCTATGTAGCATGGTTAGCATAGTTAAAAATCTTAGCATAACTGCTAGCAAACATTAGAGCCATTCCAACTTTCAGTTATTGTCAAATATCTACCTATACACAGCCATTAAACTGTTTGAATATCAACATTCATTAAACTTCCAGTCTGTCAACAACTTTTAAACTATTTACCTTCAACTTTTCATTATTCAACTATCTATTAAACTAGCTGTCTATCAACAACTTTTAAACTATCTACTGTCTATCAACAACTTTTAAACTATCTACATTCAGCTTTTAAACAGTCTACTTTTAAACTATCAACTTTTATTAAGCTATGCAACCACCATGTCTAGCATCACCGTAGTAACCATCTCTGTATTATCTGTTTTAACTATACATGATATTTTACATCACAACTTTAGCATTTTCATGCACTGGTAATTCCTTGGAATTGCATTTCTATGGTTATGGATGGTTATGGTTATGGATTTAGCAGACGCCTTTGTCCAAAGCGACACATAAATACAAAACAACATAATAATATTTAAAATGGAAGAGGGAACAGATTAAAATGTAGGTCAAATATAGTTAGGAGAATAGTTGTAGTACACAATAATATCAATTCAATCAATAGCCTAATAAAAAAAGCAATGTAAAAAAGGGGAAAGGCAATAATAAAACAATAATGTCAATTCAATCAATAATATAAAAACAATGACATGCTAAGACTACATTAAGGAGAATATCAATAATAAACAATAATGTCAAATTAATTAACAGCCCAATTAAAATAAAACAACATTATATAAACCATAACACATAAGCGCTTAAACAACTAAGTATATGTTGAATAGGAATGTCTTTAGACCCCTCTTAAACGACCCAAAACTACCAGAGGAACGGAGAGCACTGGGCAGTTCATTCCACCAACATGGAACAGTTATGCACATGGAATTGTTTTACTATTGTTACTGTAAGCTTAAGCATTTACTATAGCCACCCTACTTGTTGGACTACTGAAGTATCACACCTGACCTGAAAATCTGTTTTACAATGTTATTTTACTATTCTTACTGTAAGCATTTACTATAGCCATCCTTAAGCATTTACTATAGCCACTTATAGCATTCTTAAGCATTTACTATAGCCACCCAGCTACATTTTGGACTACTAAAGTATCACAGCTACACACTGGACTCTGATTTAAAAAAAAAAAAATGCTACAAATGTTACAATGCATATGCCCACTCTGGGCTGCCCAGACATGTATTTATGTTTACATTTTCAATTGAGATGTATATGTTGTTCATGTTCTGTAGTCTGTACTATGAAATGGACACACAATCCTGTGTTACAATGCATATGCCCACTGTGGGCTGCCCAGACATGTATTTATGTTTACACTTTCAATTGAGATATGTTGTTCATGTTCTGTAGTCTGTACTATGAAATGGAACAAGGATGTTAAGGGAGGGGTTCATTGTGGGGATGGATCCACAAGTAAACAAACCCAGTACATGAGTTTACATTACTAAATTATATTATCTGGATTATTTTGTATGTTTGTTGTGTGCATGATAAATATTATGTAAGTACCGGTTCTGCCTATGGTTTTCTATTTGGCTTGGTAGACCTCGGAACACTGTCAACTTTAAAAGTAGATCTTGGTTCAAAAAAGGTTGGGCACCCCTGATTTATAGGACTGCCTCTATGTCTTCTCTCAAAATCCTAGACGTTATATCATCATCATCAACCGTTTTTTATTCAGGGAGAAATTGACTGAGCATCAAGCTCTTTTACAGCAATGCCCTGAGTTACAAAACAACAACAATAATCAAAACAACAAAACAAGAACAATAAAAGATACAAAAGGCAAATAATAATAATATAACAAAAATCAAATAAAAATAATAATAATAAATAGAAAGAAAAGAAGGGGAATGTATAAATAATAATAATGATATAAAAGGTCTAAAATATCAGTCAAAGCAAGAACATTGTGCAACAGCCATATCATCAATCATACCCTTGAATTGGTCTAGTGACACAAACCTATGTAATTTCAATATCTCTTGCAATTTGTTCCATTTATTTGATGCAAAAAATGTAAAAGCTAATTTACCAAATTCAGATTTAATTTGAGGAGTTTGAAGAGATATAAAACCCTGTGAGCATGTATTGTTGCAGATTGATTTTATGTTCAGAAGAGAAGTTAGGTATAAAGGTAACTTTCCCAGTAATGCCTTATAAACAAAAAGGAGGCAGTGCCTTTCCCTCCCATCATAGAGGGAAGACCATCCTACATTTTGGTATAATTTACAGTGATGAGTTTTAAACCCATCTCCAGTTATAAAACGTAGTGAACTGTGATAAACTGCATCAAGTGATTTCAGAGTGGAAGGGGCTGCATGCATATACACAATGTCACCATAGTCTAGGACTGACATTATAGTTGCTTGAATAATGGTCATTCTGCTTTCTAAAGAGAAGCAAGACCTAATCCTGTAAAGTGCACCTAATTTAATTTTTACCTTTTTTGTGAGATCAAGCACATGTGTTCTAAATGTTAGTTTGTTATCTAGCCAAATGCCCAGATATTTGTATTGAGAAACTTGCTCAATTTGTGCCCCATTTAGGGAACAAATGTTATAGGCATCAAGGTCACACTTTCTCTGTCTAGTAAATATCATATATTTTGTTTTTGCTTCATTTAGAACCAGTTTAAGATCTTTCAAGGATTTCTGCACACAATCAAATGCATATTGAATATATGACACGGCTTGCTCTACAGATGGTGCATAGGCATAAAGGATTGTGTCATCTGCATAAAAATGCACTTTACAATTTTCTATTGAAGCACAGATGTCATTGATATACAATGTAAACAACAGTGGTCCCAAAATTGAGCCCTGTGGAACACCATTATTTAGTCTCAATGGCTCTGAGGTTGATCCTGTCACATCTACCCACTGTGTTCTATTAGAGAGGTAGTTTTTAAACCATTTAAAGGAAACTTCATCTAGACCAAAAGAGGTTAGTTTTTCAAGAAGTAACCTGTGATTTACAGTGTCAAAAGCCTTTGACAAGTCAATAAACAATGCTGCACACTGTTTCTTACTGTCAACAACAGTAGCTATATCATTTACTACAGCAGTTGCTGCTGTAATTGTGCTGTGGCCAGCTCTGAACCCAGATTGATAAGGACTTAACATAGAATATGATGACAAAAAGGAACGAAACTGTTCATTTACAAAGGATTCTAACATCTTAGCTAAACATGGAAGCTTGGAGATTGGCCTATAGTTATTCAAATCACTTGGGTCTCCTCCTTTATGTAGAGGGGTCACTAGGGCTGATTTCCAGACTTCTGGAATAGAACCAGAGCAGAATGTTAAATTAAAAATGTTAATTAAAAATGAGTTAAAGGTTCAGCAATGACAGGGGCTGCAATCTTTAAGAGATGTGGGTCTAACTGATCTGCATCCAGAGAGCTTTTCATACACTTGGAATTACACAGTCCATAGAGAACCTCAGATTGGTTTACTGGTCTAAATGAGAAGGAAGGGTCATTAGGCCTATTTGAAAATAAAAACCTCTCTTCTTCAGGCCTAGTGACACTGAAATGGACTTGTGTCTCTGGTGCCATATCCACATTATTCAATTGATCAAATAGAGTACCACATTTGATAAAGTGATCATTAAAAGCATTACAAATCTCCATGTTCTCATTTACCACTTTAGAATCCAACATAATTTGTTGAGGAAGAGTGGTAGAAGAAAAAAATATATATATACCACTCAGCAATCAGGTTTGCCACAAGTGCTTCTTACAACACCCACCACTGCACGTTGTATGCCACAATTGGCTGGCCCTCGCTTACTGAGAGACGCTTTAAACACTGGATTCAGTTTATTTATAAAGCCATCATAGGTAAACTCCCATCCTACATCTTATTATTAAATTGCCACTCAAGTGCTTATCAGACCCACTCCAGCAGTTATTTCTTACTGACAGTTCCCGATGCTCGCACCGAGCTGGGTAAGTCAGCTTTCTGCTTTGATGCCCCCATGTCCTGGAACTTAATCCAACGCACCCTTAAACTCGAGTCATTAATACCTTTAGAGCAATTTAAGGCTTTGATCTCAAACCTCCCCACTCCAGTTTGTAACTGTTTCCTCTCAATTCTATCTTCACTAATTCTGGTTTTACCTTTTATTTATTTATTTATTTATTTATTTATTTTATTGTCTTCCTTATAAAGTGTGTATAGGTAGTGTGTTTGTATGCACATTTGCTATAGCTTGTGAATATGCTTGTGCTATAGCTTGTGGGTATGTATGCAGGTTTGTTATTGTTGTTATTGGTCAGACTACCCACAGCCTCGACTGGATCATGCATAACCCTTGTTGTATCTCGGCTGCATTGAAAAAGAGGGTTGCCCTCAATGTAGTCCCGAGAATGTTAAATAAAGGTTTCAAATCAAATCTGCCAACCAATGATTTTACTTGTTTGAAAGTTGTGGTTTCATCCAATACTGAGTAAGGAAATTCAAGCCTGGCCTGGCCAGGTGTGCTTTTGCTGCCAATCACGAGTGATTTTTCTTGTTTGAGAGTAGTGGTTTCATCCAATACTGAGTAAGGATATTCAACCCAGGCCTGGCCAGGCGCGGTTTCGCTGCATTCATATGCTAATTAGAGCCATTAGCACTCTGCGAGCTCTCCACATACGTCATAGTACGGTTCCGACAATTTGTGGTACAGACCAACGCGACATGCGCAGGTTGCAAATTGTCGGCAACTGCCAAAAATGAAGGAGATCTCGGGGCGTTTACGGGGACAAAAATTACACTTTTCACGCAGTGTTTGTACCCAAGCTGTACAACAATGTCTCTGAGTGGCTGATACTTTAAAAGCTTGGTACGGTAGGCTTCCTCTAGACCAGTGGTTCTCAAATGGGGGTACGTGAGATTTTAACCCTTAGAACCCGAACGCAAAGTGCGTCAAAAACGCACCCTTTCTTCTCTGTTACATTGCTCCGCAACTGTTCATCGCAGCGAGATGAAACCTTTATTGCGTGACAGAGCAGAAGTGGAGCTTTCCAACGAGACAACGCACTTGTCTGCACCATATTTACAGTCTTTACTTCTCTGCGTTCACCTGCGCACTCATTACTCTCGTTTGAATTACTCGCGAACCTGTGAAAGCATAGATACGGCAAGCATATCAGACGAAAGAGGAGACACAGGGCTATCCATTGATCCAGCAAGTATGTTGATCCTTCTGGTTTATGAAATCAGACGAAGTGACTACAAAATAATAACGTCATGTACAAAAACCAATGCTGCACACCCATTACTCTCGTTTGAATTACTCACGGACCTGTGATCGGATAGATATGCCACGCATCTCAGATGAAAGAGGAGACACGGAGCTATCATTTGATACCAAGTACATCCTTCTGGGTTATAAAACAGACAAAGTGACAGCAAAATAATTACTTCATATAGCTCGACTTACCTCACGTTTTTGTCTGTTTTTGTAGCAAAGCATGTTTATAATCCAACGCTATTGTGTGTTTCTCTATGGCAAAGAATGTTCATAATCTGGTTTTGAGATCCTACCAAATTCCTGCGTGGCATCCAATTGAAGGCTCATATTGCATCCCAATTTGTTCGGCAAAGAAACACCTTTTTTGGCTTTACTTTGTTCATGGCAATGCAGTCAGTTCGTGTCACAGATAATGAGCGCAGAAAGGTCATTAAATCACTAAATAAAAAATGTATTTCTGTAAGGCACACACCACATATGTCTGTAAATTCCTCAGCCCCAGAGAATTCCTCCACCATGGCAATTATATTGCCAGATTCCCTACATACACATGAAATGCATGTAGAGCTTGCTGTGGTGAGATAAGTCAAAATATAAGAATTCTTACAATACGCTTTTTATATTTTAATTCTTAAAAAATCGAAATAAAATCAATGCTAGTACTAATACATGATGGCAGATCTGGATAGCCTAGACTCTGCTGAAAAAAACAATATATAATATGTGTGTGTGGCACATACAATGACCAGAATAAATCCTTATGAATAAAGGTAGTGGAAAATGCCCTAAAAACAGCTTAGGGTTAAAATATACATAGATTTAAAAAGTAGAATCCATGCCAAAATACTTTATATACTACAATTATTTAATAAATATTTCAGGAAAATATAAGTTCATAAAATTAATTTTATATTTCAGTAGGCTATTCAATTTCATTATCCTAAAAACCCAGAGTCCCCCCCACACCAGGATGGTTCGACCCAACCTGTCACATGCCACCCGCCATCACCTGTCAATCACTGTCAAAACTCAAACGATGGAGTCGTGGTTGAAGTTTATGGATGGAGTCCAAAGTTTAATAACTCTGACACAAACTGCCCGTCATTTCAATTGTTTTTAAAAAATATGGTGCGAGAGCGGGTCACAGCGAATTTCTCCGCGACCGCGCCTCTGAAGTTGCCTAAAAAGTGCTTGAACACATGGATTTACAAGCAAGAGGGATGTCGACCACACTGTTGACTGATGATAGTGGAGATGACTGAGGCATCCTAAGTCAGCATCTCCGACGGTAGTCTACCCTATTAAAAAAATTTTGATGTCCCAAACGAAGAACCATATGTGCTTACTTTATTGTTTTTAACAATCTCTATGCTACTCACGTAGGCATGGGAACATGATCCACCTGTCGTGTGTTAAATTATTGTGATTACGAACCAGTGGTTTTCAAACAGTATGCGCGACTCGGACATCTGGCGAAATGCAACAGGCTCATATCGTCCTCGCATTCGGAAAATGAGGACATAGGCTACATTAGACTGCTCAGATAATAACAGGTGTGCCTCCTCAGTTTTGCACGGTTTAAGTCAAGTTATAGGCCAGTTTTAGTCAAGTTATAGGCCTGTTTACCTTTAAAGGTTCTGTTTCATTTTGCAATGAGCAGTAACTTTTCTAGAAATGATCCCCTGATGTGTGATCAGTGGAATATGGGAAGGGACGCGTCTGCAGAAGTCAGCCAAATATGAGGGGAGTGACATGTGATTCTCTGTGCTTAATGAAAATATACATTATTCCCAAATCACAAAATAATGGTTGAATATTACTAATGATATTTCATTGTTATTTAAGAACATGCAAATCATCATACCGCATATTGTGGCGGGTCTGTTATTTAGCCTACTTACTGTACATGTAGGCTGCGCAAACCACAGGCCTTTATTTTGGGCAAGCCTGCATTCAAGGCAGGCCTTTATTTCATAAGGCTTCTGTTGAAGAATTGTAAATAAAGCCTGCGCTAACAGTTGTCCTCCTGCCCCCGCTACCACAGCTGTGTGAGCACGTCCCTGGATAGTGTGGCATGCTCACGCATTATGTCGCCTTCTTGCAAACTTGACTAAAGCAAAACCATTAATGAAAGCAAAGCAACCATATACGTCTTCATAAAATAACAACTTGCCAGATATGCCTTCATGGACAACAACGTAGATAGCAAATTAAGATTTTTTTTAAAGATTTTAATGTAGCCTAAACAAATCAATAAGACCTAATAAAACGGTGGGATCCTACTAGAGCGGTGAAAAGCATTCAGACGCCTCGCTCCTTTGACTTAACTTTGGAAGGGCTGATTTTCAAGCATGCTGGGGCAGCCAAAATCAGCTGTTTCAGTGTTAAGTCAATGGGAGAGCGAAGTGTCCGAATGCTTTCCTCACTCTAGTGAGATCGTGCCGCATAGGTCATAATACAGTAACCTGACTCCGCCAGATGGATTTGCTCCGCATATCCATCTGTGAACTTTTCATTGAAGAACTTTTGGGAAGGGGCGGACATACTGGTTAGCTGATTGGATAAACCATCTGTCTATCACCACCTTTGTTGGTTATCGACGGGCCAAATCAACCAATTAGATGAACAAAGTATTTTTCTAATGCCGTTTAACATACAATTAAGTTAGGTAACGTGACAAACGTTAAGATGTTTTAACTTACCATTTATGAACCTAATCAACGACAATTCCCATCAAGTTTTCACGGTAGGCCCTACACTTCTGAAGATAGTATATTCCTCCATTATGAACTGGAATCAGCTGTGGAGGATGTCTGTGTCTTTCATTCCTCCCAGCTGCATGACTGAGACTCATAGCTTCACAGTTTACCCAGGAATACTTTCTAATTTGAATAAAACTTGCGCGATAGCTATGCTCTTCTCTGTGGATGCCGTCATGTTGTTCGTTGCGTCACACCTCAACCCGCCTCAAAGCCAACGCTGATTGGACGTTCGTTTGGTGAACTGCTCCAAATTTTCTTTAACGGAAAGTATCCAGACTGATCTGCGAGTGAAACCCTGAAGCTCGCGAGATCAGGATGGTCTCACGAGGCTAATAATACAGCGGGGAAAATAAGTATTGAACACGTCAACATTTTTTTCAGTAAGTATACTTCCAGTGAGGCTATTTGCATGACATTTTCTACAGACATTAGTATTAACTTAGGTAATCCACACATATTAAAAAATCCAAACATTAATGTCCCTAAGTAGAGTTATGAGTAAAAAAGTGGAATGCTCACTGGAAGTATACTTACTGAAAAAAATGTTGACGTGTTCAATACTTATTTTCCCAGCTGTATTTCAGGTTAATGTTGGCTCATGGTCGGCCATCATACTAATGCCACCATCTCCCCGATATCTTGCCAATAACCTACCGATCTCCACAAAAAATCTCACCGAGGCATTTATGTCAGGCCAGGCACACATACCCCAACGTTGGCAAGAGCTAATTTGTTGTCAGGAAACTAATCGAGGTGTGGAGCTAGGTCTAACGTGACTTTGCTTAGGCCTACAGATTGGCGTCAAATCGTGCTCTCACAACAACCACGGCATCATCTTAAAATCATCTTAAATAGGCTTATATCACTTTAAGGTCACCTTCAAACAAGCAATACAATGCTTTGAAAACATCTGTTTTAGCCTACTGGAAGGGCAAGGGGGTAGCAACAGGACAACAGTTGGCCTACAGAGACTGACAGGTCCGGTGGTAGGAATAATATTATGAGAGTATTAAAATACGGGATATTTTACGGGAAAATATTCAAATGGAAAGACAGTTGGAAAAAAGTTAAAATACGTGAGAAACCCGGAAAAAAATGGAGGGCTGACAGGCATATGCATTAAGTTTATTTTAGATGGGGGGGGGGTTTCTTCTCTGCTCCTGCAATTAAAGAGATGGGTCTCAGCGATAGGTGCACTATACTGCTGGAAGTGGAAGCCTATTTGGTTAAGCTTGTTTGCACACTAATAATCAAGAAGAACGAATGGCCGATACAGTATACTCCAAAGAAAAAAAAACAAATCACTGGGCAGCTCAAAATATTTAGCTTATCCACTTTCAGACTCGTTGCAAATGCGATCTGCCCAAAGACCAGTCAATCTCCGTCTCTAAGCATGACGTGAGGAGAGCACTTAGAGGAGTGAACCACTGGCCCAGATGGCATTTCTGGGCGGTTGTTAAAATCAGGGCTTAACATTCATTTTTCAAAATGGGGGGGAATTCCCCCCTTAGGTTATTCATGTAGGGGGGATTTACACAATTTGGGGGGGAGGGAGGGTGGTCGATTCTGATACCAAGTCAAGAATTGCGATTTCGATACTTCTTCGATACTTTTTAAAAAAAGTGTTTTTTGGGGCCCCCACCACCCTGACGTCATCAGTAATATATACTGTAGTGGGATCACTCACAACAGTGGACATCCTAGATTCTGCTTGACTCTCTCCACACACACACAAACACACTGAAAATGATGGCTTATGTGATATGTTTCTATTTCATATATTTTTAAATTCATATAGAGTATATTTAGTTAATAATGTATTTTTTAATGTATAGCATTTTACTAGTAATTACTAGTAGCTAAACATATTTAGTAATTTGAATGCTTCATATTGACGTTTAACCTATAACACTTAGGCATATCTTTAATGTGGTGTGTAGGTCTAATTGAGTGCACATTGGTGATGAGTATGTGTAATTGAGTGCCTGTCACTTTTAGAAAATACGAGAGTAATTAGCCTCCCTTCAGCCTGACGGTTTTATTATGTTTTCTAGGTCATTAGATACAATAAATGTTCAAAAAACAAACAATTCGAAGACAATCTTTCTGGGATCAGGTGTTGACGTGACCTGAGCTAGCAGGATAGTTACCAAGGAGCTCTTTCCAGATGTATAAGTTTGCCATGGTTGCGTAGCCTATTTGCGTAAGCGCAAAGTGGTTCTCCCTCTGTCTCTCTCCGTGTGTGTGTGTGTCTGCGTCTGCATGAGGCTATGTTCAATTCAACTCGGTAGTTGATCCGTCCGGTCAATAGCACCGCATTCAGGCCACTTCATGATTATATTAACATCATCAGACAGGCTGTAAAAGTGTATGCGGGAATTTCTCGCATTATGATGGCTAGAGTTGCGGGACTTGAACAAATTATGCGCAATACCCGCAATCCTGCAGTGAAATTTAAGCCCTGAAAAATCATGTGCTGACCAGCTTGCACCAGTGTTAACAACAATCTTCAATCTGTCTCTAGCCCAATCTGTAGTTCCTAGGTGCCTAAAAGGATCCACCATTATTCCTGTTTGCCTATCGACACAATAGGAGTACTGATGATGCCATATCCCATGTTCTCCACACCACTCTCTCCCACCTGGACAAAGAGAAGGGGAATTACGCATGCCTGCTGTTCATTGACTATAGCTCAGCCTTCAACACCATTGTGCCAAACATTTTAGTCTCCAAGCTCAAACATCTAGGACTTAATACATCTCTCTGCTCCTGGGTTCTCAGCTTTTTGACGGACAGGCCACAGGCGGTGAAGATTGGGAGCTGTATGTCAAATACAGTCACCCTCAACATTGGTGCCCCCCAAGGATGTGTTTTAAGTCCCCTGCTTTATTCCCTATACACCCATGATTGATCAGCCATTTACAACTCCAACTCCATTGTCAAATTTGCGGATGACACAGTAGTGATTGGACTCATCTCCAACAACGATGAGACAGCCTACCTTAATGAAATTAAGATGCTGACATCATGGTGCAATGACAGCAGCCTTGTACTAGACATTGCCAAAATCAAGGAATTGGTGGTTGACTTTAGAAGGGACAAGCAGAGGCTACATCACACACCACTGAACATCCATGGCGCCCTGGTGGAGACAGTGAGCCACTTTAAATATCTTGGAGTAGTCATCTCTGAGGACCTTTCATGGACATCACACATCTCCAACCAAGTGAAAAAGGAAGACAGCGTTTGTACCATCTTAGAAAGCTGAACAAATTCTAAATATCCAAAGAGCTGCAGAAAAAAAAATTCTCAGCAAGAGTCTGTTATTTCTGGTAATAATAATATAAAGTAATAATATAACAACCTGGTACGGAGATAGCAACACTCAGGATAAGAAGGCCTTGCATACAGTTATCAGGTGTGCAGAGAAAATCACCAACACTGCACTTCCTGGACTTCAGGACATCTATACTAGGCGCTGCCTGTCAAGGGCAAAAAGGATTTTAAAGGACTGTCATCACCGTGGCCATAACATCTTTCAATGGTTGCCCTCTGGAAAGCGGCTTCGATCTCAAAAGGCCAGAACAGAAAGACTAAGAAGAAGTTTTTCCCCCCAAGCCATACGAACAATGAATGCATAATTCCCCCCTCTTCATAAACTTTTTACATTTTATTTTATTTATTCCCCACCCCCCTTCTGTTTTCTATCTTACTTTTCTATTATTATTAAACTTTGCACAGCTGCGAGTTGCAGTCGCAATCCCCATTTCACTGCTTTTTTTCCACAAATTATGCATGGGACAAATAAATTCTTGAATCTTGAATCTTGCTAAGCTTAATAGCCTTCCAATAGCCTTCCACTTGCTGAATTACCCGCGAAAAGTGAACAACTTGCATGTCATTGGTATGCGCAAGTGCAGGGCTTTCTGTTGCCGTCAGTAGCCTTTCTGACACCAGAACTATTACATAAATAATTATGATCTTCCTTTTAGACACACACACACACACACACACACACACACACACACACATACACATACACACACACACATACACATACACATACACATACACACATACATACATACACACACACACACACACACACACATACTGTATATATATTAAACATTTAAAAATGTTGTAAATACATGCAAGGGATATTCTTTACATAAATGCATTCAATTAATTGTTTTGGGGTGACTTTGGTGAGTTAAACAGCCAATGGTTTGTGCAACTTGTTATTGCCATACTGACCTTCATAAATATCGACACAACTACCAAACCATTTGGACTTTTAGCAGCCTCTGTGTAGTTTGTGTAGAGTTCGTGGTTGTAGTGTATAAGTTGAACCTAAAAATAGACAAATGCAGAAAAAATGCATGTATTAAATTTAAAGACAAATGTTCTTATTTCCTGTGAATATGAGACGACATGGCACACAACACCACAGATACTGATTCAGATTTCCACTACAGCACAGAAATATTTGTTTAATTGCAAAAGAGTAAAAACAACAACAACAACAATGAATGAAAAGTTTGGGTCCAAAACGCTATATCTCCATACATCTCATGCTATTTAATTATGTATTTCAGGTAATATCAATCAAATTGCTGTTTTGTTTTGATTGAGTAAAGATAAATCAAATAACAATACCCAATTACAGTTCTACTGAAATTACTTGAAAAACAAAATGTAAAAAATTATTTATAAAAAATAATTAAAATGGTGGACATAGGGACTTCCAGTTCTGGTCATGTTGGAGTAGGCAGCACGTGTGAGGCGCTCTGACCTATCTTGCATGTTACTTTATCAAATTTAATATCAGGATCTCAGGACTGAAGTTATATACGTATTTTACTGCGTTATATGGCCGCACAACTAATGGCTTCTTCCAGACAAAAACAGGCTTCTTTGGTGACTACACAAAACAAGCTAACAGCCATGGCTTCTCCTGCTAGCGACCACACTTCCAAAGATGATGGAATAACTATGACACAACTGTTGGAAGAACTGTCCAAATAACGCGCTAGCTTAAAAGAAGACATTTCTACACTCATTCAGGAATCTCTTGGACCATTGCACACTTCTGTGAATGCCCTAAAAGAGACCATGGACAGCTTTCAACAACGCCTGACTACAATTGAAACCCTATCTGGGGATAACTGACAAGATAAAACAGCTGGTAACTACATGGAAACGGTCCAAATTATCCCTAAGCTTGCACGTTACTGAAAGCCAGCTTGCACTGAAGTATCGTGGGAATTCAGTTGTAGGAAAAGGCAAACAGAGTAGTGTGCAGATACAGTACAAACTTTGAATTTAGACAATTTCTTCACAGCTAATGAGTAGAAAATGCATCATTTTGTCATATAAGGACATATTGCACAGACCTTTTAACAACATTTTGAGTCTGTTAAGAGGCAATTTATATTTAAAAACCAGTTAGTATATAACCTGTTAGCAAGTTTGATTTCTAGTACCAATTTGCATGCTAGGTAAGCATTATGTTGGCAAGTCAGTATAGCATACCAAAGCTAAAAATGCATGGGCTCCACATTTCTAGGCAGTTTGTAGTGAACTAATTTAGCTTGCTAAGCTCTGTGTGAAGGACACATGAGACATGCTTGTCTGAACATTTTCTAAGATGGCATGACTTGAAATAGATGATAGCTATTCTACTCCTCTCAATATGTAGTTATAGAAAACATGATGTGAAATCACATATTCTGTCAGAAATATCATTATTGCATTTTAGCAGTTAGTTACTAGATGAAATGTTATCTGTGTTTTTCTTGATGCCAGCCAGGCAATCAGATTTAGGGTAGCTAAACCGGCGGTTGTAGCCTTTCCAACATTCTGAAATGTTCAGTCAGTCTGACAAGTGGCAGTGTA
This sequence comes from Alosa pseudoharengus, assembly GCF_046254945.1. NCBI lineage: Eukaryota > Metazoa > Chordata > Actinopteri > Clupeiformes > Clupeidae > Alosa > Alosa pseudoharengus. The sequence continues at coordinate 35,012,739 of NW_027468674.1, read as the reverse complement.
AGTAAACAAACAAACAATTGTACAACCCCAAAACAGAAAAAGTTGGGACGTTGTGTAAAATCCTCCTACTCAAGCGAGTAGGACGCATTTCACACTGCTCCTGCGTCACCTATCCTTGTAGCAATTTCCACTCTTTTTCATTCTTTTATTTCATTTACAAGCTAGATTAGCAAAGACAGTGAAACCAGTACATTTAAATCTGACACTTTAGTGGTTAGTTTTTTACTTTACTTTTATGAGCCAGCCAAGTCAATGAGCAAAAACTGAACAACAAGTCACCTTGAAGTTGGATTAAAACAAAATGTACTCCTCCGGCCAGAGATCCAGGAGATCATGCCGAAAATGTACTGAGCTAGAACAGACGAGTTCTACTTTGGAATCAAAGATGCATGCCCTTCCATTAAAGACGGGTGAACTACGAGAGACATCTCATGAAGTGAGTACAGCAACCACTGGAAATACCGAGAATGTAACCCAGCAGTCTAATATCACTGCTAATAGAGCAGATGAATGCATCGACCTCACAAAGGGAAATGTGAGTACAGAGCCTTGGCACAGGCAAGATGTCAGACCAAAAAACGTAACACAAGAACTGTAATTACCTCAACACCAGTTAACTCCAGGCCTCGTATTAGAAATACAGACAGATCAGCAAACTGTTACAGGGCTTGTGGTCCTAAGGGAAACCCACAGTCCCTAAAACTATGGAACAGATTTGAATGTCTCAAGGACATAAGAGAGGAATTTCCCAGGGAACAGACGCAAAGCAGGCAGCGATCAAACCACATTAGAAAGATGGGCACAGACAAGAAGCAGCACTCGGCACCTGTTCATCCCACAACCCTCGTTCTAGGTGACTCTGCTGTGAGACTTTTAAATGAGGTAAGGATGATTGTATGTTGTTTCCGAAATGCTTCAGTGTCTGACACAAAAAAAAAAACTGGCAGAACTGGTGTCAAAATCACCTGGCTCGCAAAAACAGGCTTTTCAGTTGTGATGAATGTTATTGACAATTGTAACCTTTTCTGGAATCACAGGGAATATTTCAGACCAGATAGCACAGAGCTGACCTGCACCCAACATTTATTCTGCCAACCTCGAGCCGAGCCTCTGATAAGCGCTCAGTAGCCATACAGACGGCACAAGCTGATGACATCAACAACTCAGCTAAACCAAAACACTCTGCGCAAGCTGAAACAGAGATATGCCCAACCCCCCCTGCTGTGGGGCCCTCTGGTAACCACCCACTAGCCTCCACTGAAATGCAGACCTTGAAGAAACATAAACAACCTGCTCAACAATGCTCAGCCATGTCCACCGGACAAGATAAGATGGGTGCTGCTGAAATGACTCAGTCATTTCAATACTTAAATAAATACTTACTACTTAAGTCAATCACTGGCGTCAAACTCCCTGGAATCTCAGCAAACAAATGGATGTAATGAGCATGAGGAGATAGATAGATAGATAGATAGATACTTTATTGATCCCCAAGGGGAAATTCAAGGTCTCTATGGCAAGCCGATTGAGCATTTATTCAGATATCTTGATATCAGGCATAATTGTCATGTACATGCAAGCCATTTCTGTCCACTAGTTAACTAGTGAGCCATTTCTGTGTGAACTAGTTAACTAGTGACAGCCAAAATGCTCACTAGTTAACTAGTAAGGCCCAAATTATCTCTAATTAACTAGTTCATATGTTTCATATCTTACTAGTTAACTAGTAATGCTCAGCATGTTCACTAGTTAACTAGTGGACACTGAAATGTGCTTAATAGACTTCTATATTGTACACCTGCATGTACACCTAACATGCACTTACAGCAGAAAAAGTAATATACGTATATAAATATAAAAACACTTAAAGAAAAACAATAAAGACAGTAGAAGACAAGAAATACTAAAAATACTAAATACACTAAATGAAATATCCACATAGTGTGCTTTAGGATGAATAAGCATGAGGCGGGCAGGGCAGGGCAGGGACTGAGCCTGTGATTCTGTATGCATGGTAAGGTGCTCTATGAGAGTGAGTGTCATGGTGATGGTGCAAATAACTAAGTCCAACAGTGCAACAGTGCAAGAATAAAGTCTAGAGACCAGCATAAAATAAATATGGCCATATAAGAGAATAATGTAGACAAAGTAATATAAAAAACTATAGGAGTGCAAGAATAGGTTGAAGTAATAGAGTTACAGCCATTGGTCAAGTATTAAGTAAGGCCACAATCCAGGCTGTGGGAGGGAGGGAGGAGTTGTGCATATGTGCCAATCTAGCCTGTAAACAGTGTAACAGTAAAAACAGTAAGCCAGTGGACAGTCAGTACACAAACATGGAAAAAGGTGGGGAGGCAGACAGACTATGCAGAGAATTCTATCTCTTCTCTTCCCTTTAGTGACGCATTGAACAGTTCAATGGCCCTGGGGACAAATTACTTCCTCAGTCTGTCAGTTGTGTGAGCAAAGCCTCAAGCTGATCAAGCTCTTCTGCTTTGTAATAGTGCTGTGGAGTGGATGACAGTCATTGTCCAAGATGTTGATCAGTTTGTTCAGGGTTCTTTTATCTGTTATTGAAGTGATGCACTCCAGTTCAGCTCCCACTACAGAGCCAGCTTTCCTTACCAGCCTGTCTAGTCGCCCAGCATCCTCCTTCTTTGTGCTTCATCCCCAGCATACCACAGCACAGAAGAGGACGCTGGCAACAACAGACTGGTAAAACATCCTGAGGAGCTTTCTGCAGACATTGAAGGACCGCAGCCTGCTCAGGAAGTACAGCCTGCTCTGCCCTTTCTTGTAGAGTGCTTCAGTATTGGATGACCAGTCCAGTTTATTGTCCAGGTGTAAACCCAGATACTTGTAGGTGTTTACCACCTCCACATTGACCCCCTCAATGGAGACTGGTAGCAGAGCGGGCTTGCGTCTGATGTCTGTGCGTCTTAAGGCTTCTACATACTCGCCATTCCCGACCTGTAGCGTGACAATGTGACGTCACAGGAGCGGGAACTCCAGCAGTTCATAACTAGCCTAGTGTAGCTTATTTTAAAATGAAAACATGGGTAAATCATCATGAATTTATATGATTTGGCTATGACTTGACTTGCTTGATTGACACAAAAAATTACTTGGACTTGCTTGAGACTTGAAGGTTAAGACTTGCAACTTACTCTCACCTCTGGGGCTACCGTGCGCTAACCGGCCAAAATCCTGGCGCGCCAGAGAGATCTATGTCATTTTGACATCACATTGACGCGCTACCGGTCGGGAACGTCGAGTATGTAGGACGCATTAGGGGGTTGTCGGGTGGCTGGAGACTGATGGCTGTTGACTGAAGCCAGTGTAGCCAGTGGTTAGTGGTGTTCGTTGATGTTCCAAAACAAGTAGCGTAGCGAAATACAGTTTCTGTCGTGTTTTATTTGCCATTTTGTAAAATCCCATTGATTTCTGTTGGAAGACTCATTGCACGTTGGTATACTGCGCCACCGTCTATGCTTCAGGTTCAAATATTGAGCGGTTGTGAATAGTTCCATAATAGCAAATAAGACGGTTGGAAATCATACATTGTGCCTATATATTTGCTTTTAATAATCAACGAACACCACTTACCACTCGGTGAGTTGCACAGTTTTGAAAACGAAGGTTAAGGGTTGATTTAGGACAAGTTTGTGTAGCCTACAGTATGCCTGTTTGCAGCCACACTGAGAAGTCAAAGGCGATTCAAAACGAGTCAGAAAAGTCGAGACAGGACCAATCGTCAAAATTTCGGTGTCCACCACTCTAGTTCATCCAAAACAAACCAGAAAAGGGACTCAAAGTGCTAAATACCGGAATTTTCCTTTAAGGCCAGTGATGGTCTTCATTCCATCCCATACCTTCTTCATGTTGTTGTCCTGCAACTTCTGTTCCACCTTCCTTCTTTATTCCTCCTTAGCCTCTTTCGGCTTGGTTTTGAGTTCCCCCTGTACGTGCCTCAGCTCTGCCATGTCCCCCTCTCTAAACTTATAGTGGCAGATGTCCTTCAAATTGTAAATGTATCACTGCTGTCTGGCACTTTTCCTAAGTCACTGAAAACAGCTGTTGTAAAGCCACTTCTCAAGAAGAATAACCTGGATGCCTCTATGCTAAGCAATTACAGGCCCATATCCAATCTACCTTTTATTGGCAAAATTATTGAAAAAGTAGTCTTTCAACTAACCACCTTCCTAACATCAAATGGGTATTTTGATTACTTTCAGTCTGGTTTTCGGGCAAATCACAGCACTGAAACAGCTCTCATTAAAGTTTTTGAATGAATGAATGAAACCTTTATTGCCCCAAGGGGGAATTTGTCTTGCATTTGGGAGCCATAAGTTACACAGAGCTAGACAACACATAGAATGACACTTATACATGCTTTAGGATGGTATCAACCTGTCTGAATTCAACCTATTTAACAACTGGATGCTCCTTGGCACAAAAGATGTAATAGCTCTGTTTGTTTTTGCATGTGGCATTCTATAGCGGAGTCCTGAGGAAAGAGGAGAGTACTCAGAGAAGAGGGGGTGGGATGGATCATCTAGTATCTTCACAGCCAAATTAATGGTGTATTCGTCAGAAATCTGCATGATACTTTTCACTTCTGATCCAGTTATTTTCCTGCCTAGTTTTGTAATTCTGTCTATCATATTCCTGTTTTGAACAGAAAGACCACCCCCCCCGACACTGAATTGCAAAGGTCACAACACTCTGTATAAAAGTTAAATAAAACAGCCTCAAAATCGCTGTATCAGCATTAAAGCTACGCAGTTTTCTTAAGAAAACTGACGCCATAGACGGTTTTCTTAATGACATACGCCTCAACACAGATTCAGGTAAAACATCAGTCCTAGTGCTACTGGACCTTAGTGCAGCATTTGTATATCACTGTATATCACAATATTATACTACACAGATTAGAACACTGGGTTGGATTTACAGGCATAGTCATCAACTGGCTAAAATCATATCTACAAGAAAGGAGCTTCTTTGTTGCCATCGGAAACTGTACCTCAACACCAACGTCCTTGACCTGTGGTGTTCCCCAGGGGTCGATCTTGGGGCCACTATTATTCAATCTCTATATGCTCCCACTCGGACAAATCATCCGAAATAATTTGATTTCATATCTATTAAATAGTTATGCAGATGACACAAAAATTTACTTAGCTCCGTCACCAAATGACTATGGTCCCCTTGAATCTATGTGTCAGTATATAGAACAAATCAACACCTGGATGTCTCAACATTTTCTTCAGCTGAACAAAGAAAAAAAACTCAAGTAATTATATTTGGTAAAAAGGAGGAAAGACTTACAGTAGGGTTGCCACTCTCATTGACACAAAAGGGTTGAAGGCAAAGGATACTGTTAAAAATCTTGGTATATTAATTGACAGTAATCTAAATAACAACAGCCACATAAAAGCGATAACTAAATCAGCTTTTTACCACCTCAAAAATATTGCCAAACTGATGTCATGCATTTTTCTCCAGCAGAGTTGATTACTGCAATGGACTGTTCACAGGCCTTCCTAAAAAGACTATTAAACAGCTTCAGGTGATACAAAATGCAGCAGCTAGGATTCTAACAAAAACTAAAAGAACTGACCACATTACTTCAATTCTTAAGTCACTGCACTGGCTTCCAGCAAGTCACAGAATTGACTTTAAAGCACTATTGCTTGTTTATAAATCAGTAAATGGAGCAGGACCTAAATACCTATCAGACATGGTTCAGCAGTACACACCTTCCTGTCCTCTCAGGTCCCAGGTGAAAAACCTGTTAGTAAAACCTACTGTTAGAACTAAACATGGTGAAGCAACTTTTAGCTACGCTGCCTTACAAAGGCTTAGAGCAATATCAGCACTTTTTCAAAAAAATAAAAAATATTTTGTACATGATCTGCTCTTCAATCTGTTAAAATTTCATATGGCTACCTAATACATTTCTTAGCTAAATTTACATTTTTAGTTTGCAGTTTGTATAGATTTTACAGTCGGTACTATGGATGGACTTTTGTGTAAACCCCTAGTTTGAAATTACAGGAAGTAGAATTGTGTGTGTTGTTTCCGCAAATCTTCCTGTGTAAATGTATTCTGTGTGAGGTTCTTGGTAAAGATGTTACACTGAAAACACTCACCTTGTTCTTTCACTATAAGTTCATTATAATAGAAAAGTAGAGTGAAACCAAGGCAGAGTGCAATATCTGCGCTTATTGCCTTGATTTCACTTGCCATTACTCTAATAGGCTGTGTGTGAGTGTGTGTGTGTGTGTGTGAGTGAGTGAGTGAGTGAGTGAGTGAGTGTGTGTGTGTGTGTGTGTGCACAGGGACAGACTGGGACTAAAAAAAGGCCCTGGACTTTCTGCACACTACCATTCGCACTCACACACACATTAGGTGTCTATCATGATACAGTCTCACAATATTAAATGCCAGTGAAAGTATCATATTACAAAAAGTAAAATTTAATTTACTTTGACAAATATAAGCAGCAGTGTGCAAATGTGTCAAAGGTTAGGTTTTGGTGTGCAGCAATGCAATATTGCTTGACATGAAAGTCTACAAGAATACCCGATTGACTTTGTTCCATTTTTACATAAATGTTTATAAATGACAGAGTTGTGCCACTGTTAAGGCATCAAGCAGCATATCTTCACTAAAAATGTAGTAAGTACCTCTTCAATTAATATAAGAACTGAGTGATTATGATCACTTGCTACACTTACTGCAAAATGTTATTGTATGGCCATGTAAGTATAAGCAGTAATGCAAAGGCAAAGCGCAGTATAGCCTATAAAACTACCAAATTTTGCCTAAAAACAAAATGTTTAATATTCACCTCACTTTGATCTATCTAATTATACCCCTTGTTGTTGAATATAATTTGATGCTTAAACTTGGTGTAAGAAAAACACAAAAAGCTGTTTTCCTCAGTTTGGCATTTTTGCAGATACTGCTCTATGGCTTTGTAGGGCAGTACTATGCGGTTCAGCTCTTAAAGGGATATTCCACCATTTGAAACGTGGCGATTTTCTAGGCTGATTTGACATAGAACTATACTCTCATTCCAGTGTAATAATCAAGGAACACCATGGGCGCAGCAGCACAATGATATCATGCAGCACCTGAAAATAGTCCCCATAGCCTAACTTCCAGCAACAAGGATGAACTGGAGAAAGGTAAAAATCAATTGTTTAACTCAAGGGGAGGTGGAAGATTATTCTACCTTGTGTTTTATTACATTTGCTTATTAATTATTTTTTATTTTTAAATGATTTTACCTTGTGCGTTTTATGTTTTCTTTTTATTATGATCTTTACCTTTTGAACTATTCTTTGACTATATTGCCCTTCTATGCTTTTATTTGTTATTACTGTTTGCTTGTGTTTATGTAAAGCACATTGAATGACCTCTGTGTATGAAATGCGCTATATAAATAAACTTGATTTGAAAATGCAAATAAAAACAGAATGTGTTTTTCATTCCATTATGCACTATATTTGACAAATCTGGACTGCCGGCAGGCCATTTTTGCACCAGGACTCTTCCTCTATGGAGAAATACTATTAAAATATGGTTATGGTTATGGAATTTGGCAGACGCCTTTGTCCAAAGTGACACACAAATACAAAACAACATATCTAAAATTTAACAGGGAACAGATTAGAATGTTGGTCAGGAGAATAGCAATAATAAACAACAGTCAATTCAATCAATAGCCTAATAAAATAAGCAATGAAAATGAGGGGGAAAAAGCAATAATAAACAATAATGTCCATTCAATCAATAATATAAAAACAATGACATGGTAAGACTACATTAAGGAGAATATCAATAATAAACAATAATGTCATTTTTATCAACAGCCTAATGGAAATAAAACAATATTATTCAAACCTTATCACCCGGAGAGAAGAAATTCTCTTTTCTGATTGGCTGGCGGGGTGGCCTTTAATTCTGAATAACAGGACACCGTTCCATATCAAGGCTTATGAATCGTAACTATAACAACCATAGTAGGACTACGGTTGCAGGCTTCGCAACAATGGAATCAACTGTAAACAAGCTAACTGTCCATGCTATCGGAAGTTGTACAACAAGCTGAAATTGAGCTTCTTTTTAAACGAAACCGCGTGTTTCCTTTGCGTTACAGTGGCAACCGGGTGATAAGCGGCGGCCGTTATCCCTTACATAACGCATAAGGTTAAATATAATGTGTGCTGAATTCATTTTGGCATTGTTTTCCTGAAATATTCAAAGTTTTTCCCCGACACGACATTGCCTGGATGGCAGTATATGTTGCTCAAAACCTGTATCCATCATTCAGAATTGTGCTTTGCCAAATGTGCAAGATGCCCATGATGTAAGCACTAATGCTCCTTCACACCGTCATAGATGTTGGGTTTGGAGCTGAGTACTAAAACAAGTTGGATAGGTTGGATACTTGGATAGGTCCTCTCCTTTTTAGCCCAGATGAGTCCATGATTTCCAAAAAGAATGGCACATTTTGATTGATCTAACCCCTTTTCCATGTTACCTTAGTCCATTTTAAACAAGTTCAGGCCCAGATAAGACGGTGGTATTTTCTGTATCATATCTCAATACAATTTTGGCTATTTTGGCTGCAGTTTTTGAATTGAGTATCAAACTGTGCACATAGACAATGGTTATCAGAGGTTTTCCTATTTCAATATTGCGTTTTTTGATCCCATGCTTTGAGTGCCAAAAACACAATATTGCGTTTTTAGCTTTTTTTTTATTACGAAAATAGACACTCTTACCAACCTTATGTGTGATTTTGGGAACTCTATGATGAACATAACTGAAATAGATGACGATCATGAAAAGTCATGAAAACGCACGATCTGGAAATTTTATCATAACTGGCTTTTGATGGTTGCCGCTTTTAATAATAATAATAATAATAATAATAATAATTACTTCAATTTATATAGCGCCTTTCAAGATACCCAAGGTCGCTTTACAAGAGTGGGAGTAGGGGGGTAGGGGCAGGGTGGGGGTTTAGGGTGGGTAGGCAAGAGAGAAGAGGTGTGTTTTGAGGTGCTTTTGGAACTGTGTCAGAGAAGTGGCGGAACGGATAGGAGGGGGCAGGGTGTTCCAAAGGGTAGGGGCAATTGCACAGAAAGCCCTGTCACCAAAGGTCTTGAGTCTGGTGCGGGGAGTGGAGAGTAAGTCCTTGCTGGTGGAGCGCAGGGACCGTGACTGGGTGTGCGGGTGGAGGAGGTCAGTGATGTACTTGGGTGCCAGTGAGTGAAGTGATTTGTAGGTGAGGAGGAGGATTTTGTAGCTGATGCGTTGTTTGATTGGCAGCCAGTGGAGTTTCTTGAGGATGAGGGTGATGTGCTGCCAGGGCTTGGTGTGGGTTAACACCCTGACAGCTGAGTTCTGAACATACTGCAATCTGTCTAGGGCCTTGTTGGGCAGCCCATTGCAGTAGTCCAGACGGGAGGTGACAAATGCATGAATGAGAGTTTCGGTGAATCAGTCGAATCGGTGGGTCGAATCAGTGACGCATGCACGTCAGGTCAAAACCAGGCCATTTATTTTCGTGGGTTTATCACTAGGTGGCAGTCTCGCCAGGTCTTGCTAGGTCACTTCCTGGAAACTTTACAGGCAACACTTCTCAGGTGCTGAATGGGAAAAATGAAAAGTTGAAGAAAAAGATAGCTGGTGCGTTTTCGCCAGACAATGCTGGATCCACCTTTGTACTAAGACAAAATGACTCTGACCACAACAATCAGGGGAGACCAGGATCACCACACAATCAGGGGAGACCACACGCCAGGTCAAAAACATTAGAAAGAGAGACTGACCACCGTGCTGAGGAGGGAGTCTCCACCACGGGCCTGGCCAAGTGTGTGGTAGGCCGAGTCGCGCTTGCAAGAGGGCACATCCTTGCCAGAGTGCCGAATATGTCGGTGATAGCGACACAGACGTTAACGACCAAGAGGAGGAGGAATTATGGAGTCTGACAGCTTTAGAAAGGTGGTTTTGTGAACAGAAAAAAAAAATATTTGTCTTACACAAGTCCTTTGACCCATAAATGTAAGTGTCAGAAGAGTGACAGGCTCAAAAAGCACATATTTCATAAAAGACACTATATCTACATTTCTAAAAAAACAGGGATTTTGATGAAAACTAGCCACTGTTTAGCTTGGGATGTCTCAGGAACAGAGGCATGTAGAAATAAACGGTTTTGTACCCACTGAGTGCTTAAAGTCTCACCTTTCAAACGAGCGTATGTGTCCTATAGCTATAACATAGAATACGCTGTGGCTCTACAAACATCAATGATCTTGATTGCTGGCAATGCTTCCGAAAACAGCGCGACATTCAAAGTGTTAAGAAGCATTAAAATGACATTGTTTCATCATTTGTGCACACAGGTTTACACAGAGTGATGAATACCCCTACATCTTTACTTGTGAGACACCCTGCCTCTCTGGGATGCTCCTTTTCATACCCAATTGTGTTGCCAATTACCCTAATCAGTTGTGAAACATTCCTCCTTTTCTACTTTTCTAGCATTTTTTTACCCTCCGTCAACTTTTTTTGAAACATGTTGCTGGTATCAAATTCCAAATTAATATATATTTTCCATGAAATAGTCAAATTTGTCATTTTCAACATTTGATGTTGTCTGTGCCCTTTTTGCAGCTAAATATGAGTTCACTAGTTCACATTCCTGAATTTGCATAAAGACATAAAAGCATAATACATAAAAGCATAATAGAAAAGCATGTTTGGCGAGGTCTCTGGCCATGGTCCTGAAGGGCTTCGCGGAATCGTGCCGGAGTCGACTGCGCAGGCAGGAGTCGGGCAGGATTCCGCCATACACCCCAAAAATTGCATTTGAAGATGAAGGACCCTATGGCAAGAACCACGCTGAGCAAATTCAATGGGAGTGCGCGAGGTGCGCTTCCTCAGATCAGAGATTTGATCTGATATATGAGTGATAGGCGTCGGAGGACCACCGGCCGAGAGTTTTGAGGGCTTGATCGGACAGACCGTTATTTGCCGCAGTGGTGGCTGCACCAATCCTAAAGAATAAGTTGAGTAACGGTCTGCTGGGATTCCGACTTGCGTTAGAACAGCTTTGAGCTGCATTTGAAAACAGAAGCAAGTGACGGAGCGTCCGTCATCTGTATCAAATGGGGGATCTAATGGGGATGCGATAGAGGAACGACTTGAATTAAGACAGCCAGGGGCGCCTGTCGTCTATGGCAGATGGAGGTCTAAGATGATGCAAATGCCAATCTATGAGTTGACATGCAAAACAGCAAACTTGTTTGGCAAGATCCCTAACCAGGGTGAAGGAGTGCTTAGCGGATTGGTCAGACCACCAACCACGGTGGTGGCTGTACCAATCCTGAAGTAATGGGAAGCTTGAGAGCTAACTTAACAGGCATGCACTTGCACACATACTGTAACATGCACTTAACATGACATGCAGGGCAATGAGCTAGCAGTTGCAGAGCTCGGGGTCAGTGCAGGGGAGTACAGCTTGCAGTAGCAGAGCTCGGGATCAGTGCAGGGGAGTACAGCTTGCAGTAGCAGAGTTGGGGACCAGTGCAGTGGGAATAGAGGACTGATGTAGTTGCTGATGCTCATGGCATGTGATTCGAAGATTTGTGAGTGATTCATAAAGTTAACATTCCAAATTACGATCTACAATTCTGCAGTTTGGCAAGATCCCTAGCCAGGGTCATGGAGTGCTTTGCAGGGATCTTGCAGGAGTGTACTGCGCTGGCAGGAATCAAGCAGGATCCATGCCATGTTATCACCCCAAAATATGCAACCCAATTGAAAAGACCCTGGCTAGGACCGTGTAGGTTATAGATAAGGTGATATGAAAGGTATCTAAGGCGCCTAGAGTATTCTACTACTCGGGTAGACCGTTATTTGCCTGAATGAAACCTAAACGGTCTGTGCCAACACCAATATGCGTTGGTAGATATCCGAGTTGCCCTTAAAACCAATGAGGGTTACATGTGCAAAAAATGTCAAATATATGCTATAAGGGGATCTTAGACATTACATAGCATACATACACATGGTCTGAATATAAGGATAGTTACTGAAAGGTGATAAATGGGTGTTACAGGTTTCTACTTTGCTCTATTAAGTTTGTAGAGAACACTGAGCTACCTAGCAATATGGTAGCCAATCTAGAGAGTAAATATGAACCTGTAGCAAACACTTAATAGAGGCAGTTTGCATTCAAGAGCATGAGAAGAAATTTAGAGAATGAGAGCAAGCGGCTAGGCTGGAGTAGGTTAGGCATTGACACGTAGATTAGTACAAGTGAAGAGCCTGAAGAGCCTTCTTGAAGCGAAAACTGATTAATGGATGTTAAGAAACCCATGCTTGGCAGAGTCTATGGCTCAGTCAAATTGCTCTGGGGGGATCGTGCAGGAGTCAGCAGGATCCGTGTATACAGCCCAAAGATGAGGGCAACTAAGGCACCTTAAAAAATGAAGCAAAAGGGTTTGTAAAGAGCAAACATGAAGAGCGGAAAGAGAAGATTGACCTGGGTGTGATCTGGAAAACATTGTTAGAAGGATGCGGTGACCAGTGTTTCCCACAGAATTGAATTCCAATTGTGGTGGTTGGTTTGCAGAATTAACTTGAATGGAACAGTTTATCAAATTAGCACAGTGTGGTTATGATGCTAACCAGATTTAAGCACAATTTAATACAACCTGGAAAATCATTGTTTGGTGGTCAATGTTGATATTGTGGTAGGCCGCTACAAATAAGTCAATGTATGGGAAACACTGGGTGACCCCATGGGTGGTGGCACCAATCCAGGGAAAGAGGGGTGAGGGAGAACCAGGGACGCGGTCCCTGGCTGGGGAAGAGACACGGGCACGAACGCGGTTCACGCCGGTGGGAGATGATGGGGAAAGGGAAAAGGTAGCGACGCGGTCGCTACAGGGGAGGGGGAGGAGGTTGCACAGCAACCTGGGTCTGCAAAGAGAAGAGGCTTGATTAGCTGGAATAGAGAAGTAGTGGAAGGCAAGGTAGAGGGCTGCACGCAGGCACCCATAACTTGCTGGGTTGACAAAGCATGTTGCATGGACAAAGGGAGAGATGCCGGAGGAACGGAGCTCCACACTACGGCGCAGGTGCTTGGCTGATTGGCTAGCAGGAGGGAAAGAAAAAAGGATTGAGCTCAACACTCTGACTGAGGACAAGTTTCAGGAGAAAATCGGGAAAGTGTTGGCCTTGATTTGAAATTGTTTAGGAATGTGTTTCATTTTAGCCAACACCTATCAAGCAATTCAAAATGAGAAAATTACATTTAGCCACAAAGTACAATGGAGACGATAGTAGTCTAGTTGCCATGATGATGTTGCCATGGCGCCGCCGCGTTCGGACGCCTTTTTGGTTGCTCCGCCTAACTTGTGCTTATATTTACTCTTTTACCTTTTATTAACCCCTAATTTTTTGCACTTTTCCACTGCACTGATTACGTATGATGGCGTTACACTCCGAAACATCGGAAATGAATTGCCTTTTTTGTTTCGGGATGTTTTAATTGACGATTCTACCTGGCCGACTGAGATTCTCCGAGATGCATCAGGGAACCATGGAGACGCATCTCGGCGCAGAAGGAAAAAACACCGAGGAAAACGAGCCGGGGCCCGTAACAGATTGAGGAATAGAGCTCATAGGCCTCCACTGCCTAGCATTCTCCTAGCCAATGTCCAGTCTCTTGTGAACAAGATGGATGAACTAAGAGCGAGGATACAGTTTCAAAGAGACATCAGGGACTGTAACATTCTATGCTTTACTGAGACATGGCTAACTGAACTTGTACCGGACAGTGCCATCACTCCGGTGGAGTTTTTCTCTGCTGCTCGCTCTGACAGGACTGAGGAATCTGGAAAATCGAAAGGTGGCGGTGTTTGCATCATGACGAACAGCAAGTGGTGTGATCCTAGAAATGTCAGCGTTCTCTCAAAGTCCTGCTCGCCTCATCTAGAACATCTAGCGATCGTCTGTCGACCCTTCTACCTGCCCCGTGAGTTTACTTCGGTAATATTCAACGCTGTCTACATTCCTCCACAAGCCAACACAGATGCTGCGGTTTCAGAATTGCAAGAAGTGTTAAATAGACAACAACACACGCACCCTGAAGTTGAGTTACATCAATATGCTAACTGATTCCATCATCCCAACTGTAAAGATCCGAAGCTTCCCTAACCAGAAGCCATGGGTGGATAGAGAAGTAAGAACGGCATTAAAGACACGCACCATGACTTATAATGCTGGGCTTATTTCAGGGGATATGACGGATTACAAAGCAGCATCTTATAGTTTACGTAGAGCTATTAAAGATGCTAAGCGGCGCTATAGAGACAGAGTTGAAGCTGATTTCTTGGAGGGTGATCCAGCACGAGTGTGGAAAGGACTCCGAACCATCACTGGCTTTGAAAGAAAGTCCCCTCCTATGATGAATGTGAGTAAAGCCCTCCCTGATGAACTTAATGCTTTTTATGCTCGCTTTGACATGAAAAACACAGACTATATTGGACTAGCTGCAGCATGTGAAGCAAATGAGGATGCACCTTTCTGTGTCTCTGAGGTCGATGTGAGCAATGCCTTTAGGAGGGTAAATTGTAGAAAAGCTGCTGGACCGGATGGAATTTCTAACAGGGTTTTGAAATCCTGCGCTGCTCAGTTAGCTCCTGTGTTCACTTATATCTTTAACACATCATTGGCTCAAGAGACAGTTCCTACTTGCCTCAAGCAGTCTGTTATTGTTCCAGTACCGAAAAGCAAAAGTCCATCATGTCTGAATGACTACCGCCCAGTAGCCCTGACGTCTACAGTGATGAAGTGTTTTGAGAAGCTTGTGAAAAACATTATCTGCTCATCCCTCCCTGCCTCCTTCGACCCCCTCCAATTTGCTTACAGAGCCAACAGGTCTACAGAGGATGCCATCTCAAACCTCATGCACACCACCTTAACTCACCTGGAGGAGGGGAATGGGAATTATGTGAGGATGCTGTTCATTGACTTTAGTTCAGCATTCAACACGATAGTACCTCTCACCTTGGTCACAAAGATGAAGGCCTTAGGACTGAACACCACCCTGTGTCACTGGATATTTGACTTCCTCACCAACCGTTCTCAAGTGGTTAGAGTGGGTGGTCTGACATCTGACTCATTAACCATCAGCACTGGTGCTCCCCAAGGCTGTGTTTTGAGTCCACTGTTGTACAACATCTACACACATGACTGCAAAGCCAGCAGTAGTCATACCTCCATCATCAAGTTTGCAGATGACACAGTGATCTTGGGCCTGATTAGTAACAGCAATGAACAGCTCTACTTGGATCAGGTTGATGAGGTGGCACAGTGGTGTCAATCTAACAGCTTGACACTGAATATCAATAAAACCAAGGAAATGGTAGTGGATTACAGAAGGCAGCAGCAGAACTACAGTTACATCCCACTAATGATCAGCGGGCAACCTGTAGAGAGAGTCACAAGTTTTAAATACCTTGGTGTCCACATTACTGAAGACTTAACATGGACTGTTAACACTCAATATGTTCTGAAGAAGTCCAGACAACGACTCTACTTCCTTCGTCAGCTAAGGAAATTCAACGTTTCTACATCCATCATGAAGGCCTTCTACACTTCAGCGGTTGAGAGTGTTCTAACTGGTAGCATCATCACCTGGTATGGGAACTCCACAGTTAGAGATTGTAGTACTCTGCAGAGAGTAGTGCGCTCAGCTGAACGTACAATAAGAACTCAACTCCCTGCTCTACAAGATATCTATTCCAGAAGAGTACTCCTAAGAGCCCAAAAGATTCTGAAGGACTCTTCTCATCCTAACAATGGATTATTCCTACCACTGAAATCAAGAAGACGCCTATGTAGTCACAAAGCCAGAACTGAGAGACTTAGGAGAAGTTTTTATCCCCAGGCCATCCGAACTCTGAACTCACACTATACTGACTTTGCACACATTCACTCCTCAGCACTCTCAAACATTTCCCAACTCTGAACTCACACTATACTTACTTTGCACTCATTCACTACTCAGCACTCATGACCCCCCCTCCACCCCCCCCCCACACACACATACAAGACTTTTAGCACTTTTACATCCCTCTCCCTATGCTACAGACCTTTTATTTATTTTATTTATTTTACAAACACACACACACACACACACACACACACACACACACACACACACACACACACACATATCTGACTTTCTCCAACTTTTGCATCTCCATAGAACTTTTTATTTATTATTTTTGATTTCTCCTCCATCTACCCATGTCCTTGATTGCCTAGCCTTTCTGTCCCCCCCCACCCCCCACACCACCCCCATCCCCAACACACACACTTACATCATCACTGTCATCACTTCACATACATACAGCACACTGCTTGCTACAGTAAGCCTCCTCTACATACTTGCTGCACACTGCCCCCCCCCCCCCCCACACACACACACACCTACAAGACTTTTAGCACTTTTACATCCCTCTCCCTATGCTACAGACCCTTTATTTATTTTCTTATTTCATCACACGTCAAAACACACACACACATACACACACACACACACACACACACACATATCTGACTTTCTCCAACTTTTGCACATCTCCATTGAACTTTTTATTTATTCTTTTTGATTTCTCCTCCATCTACCCATGTCCTTGATTGCCTAGCCTTCTGCCCCTGAACTCCCATCTCCCCTGTCATCCCCCCAGAAGGTTTAGCCTTCTGCCCCCCCCCCCCCCACCCCACCCCCATCCCCAACACACACACTTACATCATCACTGTCATCACTTCACATACATACAGCACACTGCTTGCTACAGTAAGCCTCCTCTACATACTTGCTGCACACTGCCCCCCCCCCTACATACACAGCACATTGTCTTCAGGATCTTCTCCAACACACATCCTCTACATACTTACAGCACACTGCCCCCACCTACCCACACACACACTACACACACACACACACACACACACAGTCACTGCTCCACTCCCCTCCCGCCCACACACACATCTTCACTGTCATCACTCACATACATCATACATACAGTACTCTGCTTGCAATAGTAAGTCCCTGCCCCCCCCTACATACACAGCACATTATTTCATCAGGAAGCTTCTCCAATACACATCCCCAACATACTTACAGAACACTGCCCACACACACACTACACACACACACACACACAGTCACTGCTCCACTCCCCTCCCGCCCACACACACATCTTCACTGTCATCACTCACATACATCATACATACAGGACTCTGCTTGCAATAGTAAGTCCCTGCCCCCCCCTACATACACAGCACATTATTTCATCAGGAAGCTTCTCCAACACACATCCCCAACATACTTACAGCACACTGACCCCCCCCCCCCCCCAATACACAGCACATTGTCTCATGAGGAAGCTTCTCCAACACACATATTGCACACTGCCCTCTCCCCACATGCACAGCACACTATCCCATCTCCCCTGTCATCCCCCCAACACACACACCAAGACCCCTGGCAGTTGGGTTAGCCCCTTGAGCCGTGGATCTGCCCAAGGTTTCTTCCTTGGTAAGGGAGTTTTTCCTTGCCCCTGTTGCTCTTGGGTGCTCCTTGTTGGTGCCCCCCACCCAATCCCAATCCTCCCCCACCTTTTTTTATGCAGCCCTTGCCACTTAATCTACTAAACCCCTCTTCTACTGCACTTTTTACCCCCCACATAAATGCACAAATAGGCTGACACCAGACATAATTTCACTGCATTTCTTACTCCCAGTAACTATATGCATGTGACAATAAACTTCCTTGTATCCTTGTATCCTTGTAGTAGTTGTAGGCTGTTGCTTACAACATGCTTTGATGATACAGGCCTAACACCCCAGGATAGTGCATATAATTACATAGAGTTGTGATAATTGAGTTTGAGTAATCCAGGGATAGCAATAGTGCCAATTTAGCAATATGAGGTGCTATGGAAACCAGGATGTAATTAAAATACTGTAGCTAACAGCAAGAAAAGTGGTGAGCAGCACATTATTAAAGAGGATTCCAAGGAACAGCAGAGCTACACGCTGGTGTAGGTGCTTCCATGGTCAGCTAGGATTGTAACAGAGCAAAGCTACACGCTGGTGTACCTGTGCTCCCATGGTCAGCTAGGGAAGGCTTTAATATGCTGGCACTCTCAACACAGAGGAAGGCGAAAAACTCCCAAACACTTTAAAGGAGAAAAAATTCCTTCCTTGCCCTCTTAGCAATGAGCGACAGAGCAACAGCTCCTGTGTATCAGCTGCCTTATGGCCAAAGCCGGCATTGAGGTGGGGGTAAAAGCGGCAAAACTGACCTCAACTCCGCATTTCACACACACTGGGACTCCATATTTGTGCATGTCTGGATCAGAATGATACCAGATTGTTGCGGCACAGAATCTGGCCGAATGACAGTTCAGCTTGGTGTTCATTAAAGGTTAGCATCATGAACACCGCAGCGCAATGCGTTCAATAAAATGCATATTAAACTGTTCTTATCTCAAATCAAATGCCGAGATAAGACTGTTTAAACAGGCAAAGTGGTAGCCATCAGCAACATGTAGATGTGTTAGCTGTAGAACACAGCTGAGTTTGTTAGCTGTTTGTTATGTAGGTCTACTACTGATCTTTAATGAGATAGAAACTCGTCACAGCAAGTGAGACTTTAAAGTTATTATTGAAATAATGTAGCAAGAATTAGCCTACAAACTAAGCTAGAACCCACTGCATAGCCCACGGTGACACAAACTGACTAGCAGGGGTAGGCTAGTCAGTAGCCTACTAAAATCAAAACAGTAGGCTAGGTAATTTTAGCTAACGTTATACAATTACCCTTGGCAAACGGCAGCAGTTTGTAGCCTAGCATAGATATATACACTAGATGTCGCCTTCTGCTTCTCAGCATGCGTCAACACCGCCGCCATTTTGGTACAGGGATCTGAAGCGCTAAACTAGTTCTCCTGTATTGTCAGCGTTACCTATTTAGCGACGTTTGGCCATCCCCAGCGATAGAAAACCTTTTTAGCGATTAGCGACAAATTTGGGAACTTCTCACAATAATGGCAGATCGGCTTCTTTGTTGTTGAAACGTAAGAAAATCACCTTTGTCATTTATGAATTCGGCTACATCTCGTTTGCCCATGGCACTGACCCATGATTATAAAAGTAACGACTGGCGTAGCCTATGTAGTAGCAGAGGTAAATGTTCTACAGATCTACAGCAACTGCTGGTGAGATTACAACTTACATGAGTAAACGAGACGAGGGGTATGTGGCCTCAACCAGAGCCTGCTACGAAGAGCCTGTTTACTTTCATTGTATCGAACCTGGTTGCAGTTTACTCATTGTTCCTCTAGGGGCCGCCGCTAGCTAGTGCAGAATGAATGGGAGTCTATGGGGCTAGACGGGTAAAATTTATCTTTATTATCGTCTTAAGCTTAGTTTTCTCTAGACTCAACCATAAATACATGCCTGTCAGTTGGAACAACCCAAAAAACTAGATAATTGCTTGAGATTTTGACGATTTGTGGTGATTTTATTTTCGCTAGATCTTTGCCCAGATTGACGCTAATGCATTATAGAGGAGTGGATCACTGAAGCAAGATGGCGTCTCGATTGACGCATTCGTTCCAATGAACAGCAGTAGTCAAGGCGACATCTAGTGTATATATCTATGGTAGCCTAGTACCAACTTCATGTGTAGGCTAACCATTAGCCATCTGCAATGAGGGAAGCTAGTTGCTTGCTAAAACAAACAAAGTGGCAAGAGATGTAACGTGTTAGAAGTTACAAGCTGGGACCCATGCAAATCACGGAATACAGGCACATTGGCTACTGAAGCAAATTTGAGTGACAAACAACTTAGGATAGACAACACGTTGGTTAACACAATTCCAAGCAAACTTTACCAAAGAACCACGAAGGACTGGAAGCCTGATTTATCAGAAATGTCACGTCTATATAACATGGCCGCTTGCAATGTTCAAGTGTTCAAGTGATTCACGGGATATTTAGCCTACACTGACTTCAGTTCACCCTATGCTCTAGACAAGAACTCCGTGAGCCTGTAACTATTAACACGGCCAATGTGACCGAAAGTTGTTAGCTAAAAACAAGTAAGGCAAATAGCTAAACAAGTGCCTTCATCTAGTAGGCTATAGCCTACATGTTTGTGACATGTATCTCAACATTCAGCAGGAACGAGTGGGCTTTACAAACAGCTCTAATACAAAGCAACAAGATAAGAACTACTAGTACAGCGGCTAAGCACCGGAATCGTTCAGTTTTTGCAGAAAGCATGAAACTTGGCACAGTTATACTACTACCCCTAGTGATCAAAAATTGAAATGGACCCCAACACATAGCGCCCCCTAGTGGCTGCTACCTTGAATTCAAATATGGCTACCATTCTTAATAGAATTGTTGATACAACTTCAAAATTAAACAAGATAAAAAAAGTCTTTTAAGTTCTTACACTCAATTTGTAGGGTCAAGGAAGCTATTGACATTATTTCCAAACAAACTTGATGTTGGCCATTTTGAAATCCAATATGGCGGATACCAAATGTGAAAATATAGACCATCTCTATTGTTATTCATGATATAATTTCAAAGTTTGAACAGTCATTTTATCACATGACAACCTCAATAATATACAAGGCATCAAGTATAATTTGGTAAGATTCCAATATGGCCACTATGTGTAAGAAAATAAGCCAATTATTCTATATCTTGGTTAATTAAAGTAACTACCTACATCATCAATACATTCTTATTCTACCTTCTTCTCTTTCTGAGCAAACCTTAACTCTTACTATACACTGCTCAAAAAAATTATACACTTTAAAAAATAAAACACATCATATCTCAATCGGGAAAAAACATCATACTGGATATCTACATTACATTACATTTGGCTGACGCATTTTTAGCCAAAGCGACTTACAACCTAGTAAACAGTTTAACGCTTTTAAAACAATTCTCTCAACAATTCTAGAACAATTTAAAACAATTCAAAAAGGTACAGTACAATAGGGAAAAGTGCATCAGTGAGTGTTGTTTTTATACAGTCAAGTCAGGTGGTAAGTGCTAGAATTAGCTAGTAGTAGTGCTACGAGAGGAGATATTCTCTGAAGAGCTGGGTCTTCAGGAGTTTTTTGAAGGTGGAGAGGGATGTCCCTGCTCTAGTAGGAACTGGTAGCGCGTTCTACCAACGTGGAATAACAGATGAACAAAGTTTGGATTGACCTGAGCGTAGCGGTGGCAGAGCTAGACGATGTTTGTCTGAAGAGCGCAATGGTCGGGGGGTAGCATGCCCTGTATGAGGGCAATCGTGTAGGTGGGAGCAATAGGTTTAGCTGGGAGGACCAGCAGTTTGGTTTATGAGTGGTTTAGCAGGAGGTGGTGTGCCTTCATCCATGTAGATATGTCTGAGAGGCAATCCGAGGTCCGTGCCGAGACCAAGGGGTCATCAGGTGGAAAGAACAGATAAAGCTGTGTGTCATCTGCATAACAGTGGTATGAGAAGCTGTGCGAATTAATAATCTGTCCCAAAGAAGTGGTGTGGATAGCAAAGAGAAGTACCGTGGAAATCCAGAGTTCTCGTGAGAGCACAATGGAATTGTCTCTGCGAGACACTCTGGCAAAGAGCAATGATGCATGTTACTTTTACCCCAACATTCCGGGAAACCAGCTAAACTGATGAAGACAGCGCTGCAACGTTGGCGGACAGTACACATTGGTCGTAGTGTTATCCGATTGCGTCGAAGTCCGAAATAATTCAGAGTAAACATGGTCTAGTGTTATCCAATTGCGTGCAGTGAGATTTTTAAATGCATGCTTGTTGCCGCCCCTCGGGTTGGGCCATTACATTGTTCTTTTCCAGACCCTTAATCTTTCTAGATTATCAGGATCTGGATTTTCCAGGCTAAAAGAGAAGGGGGCCCAGTACTGAGCCCTGGGAGACCCCTGTGGTGGGATGGTGAGGTGCGGACAGCTCTGCAAGCCATGATTTGTTAAATGAGCATCCTGTGAGGTAGGATTCAAACTGATATGGACTGGGTAATATGTTAGGAAGAAAAGGATGCCACTTCGTTATTTGGGAATGAAAATGATCAATCCACAGAGGACTGAATTAAAAGACCCCCCGAAAATCAAAGTGGAAAAAATTACGTGGCAAGCTAGTCCATTTTGCTTGAATTTCAGCGCAGCAACTCATGATGGTACTCAGTAGTTCGTATAGCCCCGACATGCTTGATGGCATCGGGGCATGCTCTTAATGAAACAGCAGATGGTGTCCTGGGGTATCTTATCCCAGATGTGGACATGGCCATCACTGAGCTCCTTGACAGTCAATGTTGCAACCTGGCGGTGTTGGATGGACCAAAATATAATGTCCCAGAGGTGTTCAATCGGATTTAAGTCAGGGGAGTGTGGGGGTACAGTCAATGGTATCAATGCCTTCATCCTTCAGGAACTGCCTGCACATTCTCGCTACATGTGTCTAGCCATTGTTGTGCACCAGGAGGAACCCAGGGCCCACTGCCCCAATACAGGGTCAGACAATGGGTCTGAAGTTTTCAGTTGTCTTGCCGGTAGAGGTGTGTACGTCCTTCCAAGGATATCCCTCCTCAGACCATCACTGGCCCACCACCAAACCAGTCATGCTGAATGATGTTGCAGGCAACATTACATTCTCCAAGACATCTTTAGACCTCACATGTGCTCAGGGTGAACCTGGTATCATTAGTGAAAAGCACAGGGCGTCAATGGCGAAACTGCCAATTTTGTATTCTATGGCAAATGCCAATTGAGCTGCACGGTGCTGGGCAGTGAGCAAAGGTCCTTCCAGAGGCCATCGGGCCCTCAGGCCACTTTCATGAAGTCTGACAGGTCAGAGACATTCACACCAGCGGCCAGGAGGAGGTCATTTTGTAGGGCTCTGGCAGGGCTCACTGTTTGTTGTTGCACAAAGGAGCAGATACTGGTCCTGCTGCTGGGTTAAGGACCCTCTACCATCCTGCCCAGCTCTTCTAGAGCAACTGTCTCCTGGAATCTCCAACATGCTCTTGAGACTGCGCTGGGAGACACAGCAATCCTTCTAGCAATGGAATGTTTGGTGTGCCATTCTGGAGGAGTTGGACTACCTGTGCAACATTTGTAGGCTCCAGGTACTGGCTTATGCTACCAGTAGTGACACTGACCGTAGCCAAATGTGAAAATAGTGAAAAATCAGTCAAGGAGGATAAAGATGGAAAAAGTTATAATTTGCCACCACCTCTAAAACCATTCCTGTTTTTACAGACCTATTTCCCTTCTTCTTTTCTTGTTTTGGAGAAAGTGGTCCTCAAGCAAGTCTTGGACTTACTATATCAGAACAACCTCAACTTGTATTGAGCTTTTGGTGTTTCCACTACCAAGCACACCCAAGGACTGGGCGCTGAACGCACTAGCAAGTGTCCTAAAAGTGCTGGTTCACTGACTAGCATGAGCCCTAATGTGTCAGGAGGGAGCTAAACTCATAAGGTATTATTAGCTTCATTGACAGGCATAATAATTTTATGGGATGCAAAATGTTAAACTACAATAAAACAAAATGGACCTTTTCAAACAATCACTATAAGCCTTAAATTGGCATATGCTAATTGGCCCCACCCACCTCAATTGAATTAAGCTAACAGTAGGATGTGTTGGACTGGGTTATATACTAATTTATCTAACTATGACTGGGTGTATGTACTAATTTATCTAACTCTAGGATAGAAGACAAAATAGCTAATTTCCCAAAAGGCAGCATATGTTTCTTTAAGAGATTTGACAGACGCTAGCATCCATGGGTTTTAGCCTCCTTGCTAGCATGCCAGCCTCTAGGGGGCAAATTAGAAGGATTGAGCCCAGGCAAGTGCAGGGTTTAGTCACACAGTCGAACATACATAGCCTAAACGCACCCCAGTTTTTGACTCAGTGTCAGAATGTATGGCTACTTCCTTAAAATCCAACATGTCTGCCATTTTAATTATGCATGATTGTCTCATATATTTCATAATGCTGAAAGATGGCTATAGACGTCATATTATGTGTTAAAAGCAGCATAGCATTATAAATGTAAAAAAAAGGCATATTTTGGTGGCCATATTTGAAGTCAAGATAGGGGCCACTAGGGGGCGCTATGTGTTGGGGTCCATTTCAAATTTTGATCACTAGGGGTAGTACTATAACTGTACCAAGTTTCGTGCTTTCTGCAAAAACTGAACGATTCAGGTAAAAATCTGGCCTTAGCCGCTGTACTATACCTCCCTGCAGTAGTTTCTCATGCAACCTAGACCATGAAAGTCTGTAACAGATAGTGGGCAGCAAGTTCTGCTTGAGACAGGCGAGCAAACCGGTAGTCATTGCGAGCGGAGTAACACCGATGCTGCAACTTCGGCAGGTAGACTGCGAATAAATAACCTGACTGATTGAAGGAGGCGTGGCAAATTCCGTCACGCTCCTCCCGAACTTCCGTTTGTAAAACGCCATTTATTTAAGAGATTTGCAGTTTATAACAATCGTTTTTTATTTACATTTTACACAATGTCCCAACTTTTTCTGTTCTATTTGTGTAACTGCATTTACACAATGGACAATTCTAAACGAAGCAACAATGACAGTTCCTTCAGAAAAAGAAAGATATGAAAACATACTGCATTTGTGATTATAAGGGTGTCAGACTCACCTCACCGGCAAACGCCTGGCCATTGAGTAGGTGCTCAGAACCTTGGCCATCTTCACTGCCAAAGTGTAATCTGATCTCCTCAAGACGGTGACTATATGTCATTGGTCCACCAGAGATATTCACTAAGTGCTCCTTGTCCAGTCGTAGGGATATATGACGACCAGTGTTGTACATGGTACCGCCCACCTGAGTAAAAGCAAAGTAGTAGTAAAGCTCAGTAATTTCACAAAGCTTTAAACAAGAACAATGTATGATGACAATAAAATCATCCACACCTGGCTTCCACCTGGAATATGAAGGCAATATGTTTCCAGTGAAGTGACAGCAGTATTGTAGCAGCTATTGTTTTAGTGTACCTGTTGTAAGGTTCCTAAAATTCAAAAGGATTTATGCATGTGTCAAAAGTTGTGTTTCCATTACAGTCGCAGGTGGGCAATACTTAGCTAAGCTCAGTGCTTAATTTGTAAAGTGGGAGGTGCCGGAGCGCGAAGGCGGGGTGGATCCGGCGACTCAAAACGGGGATTTGAGGTTACGGACCAACAACAACAAAAAACCCTGCGTACAGCTCCGACTAAAAAAACGAAACAACGCGGTGTGTATGCTACATCAGGGCAATGTTTATTAACCTCAGAACTTGTAACAGACTGTACGGGTGGAAAATGTAAAAAAAAGCAGCAATTATCCATTATCAAATTATCGGGAAAAAAACTAGACAAACACTCTAGCATAGGCCAAAATAAAACATATACAGTAGTATGCTATATATTGCAATGATGACCACCCAGTAATCTATCTGAACCCCTAAATATTACCCCCGATCAAAACACATAGGAACTGACACATTATGGCACAGAGAGAAAGGGGGAGACACAAACACTCACGCGCATACACACACACACACGCGCGCACAGTAATCAATGATCAATACAGCGTGGAAGCGCGATTTCTTCCTACCGTAGCAGGCCTACTTGTCCAAAACCCCCCATACAGCATCCAGACCCCCGGCCTCCATTACCCTGCTTCTTTCTCTACACCTTGTGTCCAGTGCAGCTCTATGTCCTTTGGAAATCCATGACCTCACGTAAGGAAAGGGGTTGAACCGGGTAAGCGGCGGGCCGACAAGGCAAATGAAGAGTAGGGAGGAGATGGTAGAGGGGAGAAGAGACGCTCTGTTTGCTGTACAGATTAGGTTCATCTGTGAAAAGCCCCTCTCACACTCAGCACTTGAGATGGGGACAGTGTCCACCGCAGCCAAGAGGCCATTCAGCTCATCTGGAATGGATGTCCCATTATTGCCACGGTATTCCCTGAAAGCCCTGATGACATTCCGCGGGCTGTCGATGCTAAACTGCTGGCAGAGCGCCTCAACTTCTCTCTCCCCGAACAGCGCGTCACCATCCTGTGGCCAATATTGTGGATAAAGCACCTTTAAATCATCAATTAGTTTGTTATATCCTGTTTGGTCCTTCCCCTGTGATAACATTCGTTTCTCCAGATTTCTTGCCAGGCTCCCAAAAAACGTCCTCTGGTCCAGGGTTCTGTCAGTGAGCCGTCCTGCATGCAGGGGTACAGCCTGGAAGTTGTTTTCCTCGACCCCGCGCTGGCTCAACAGGCTGTATCGACCGGGCCTCTCAGACATAGCCTCGAACACCCTGATCTGTCGGCAAATGGCTTTATGCGCCATTATGATGTTGCAATCTCGTTTTTGGAGCTCGAGAGACAGCTCTGACAGTTCTTGCAGTGCGTCACACATGAGTCCTAAATTGTACACAAAGGCATGGGATGAAAGGCGCTTTGCCAAGCCGTTGTAGCTTTCCCGAGTTGCGCTCTCGCGAGCAGAATCCTCCGCTGCGTGTGTAAAATGTCTATGGAGAGCAGGATAACTTCTCCACACAGCTTCGACTGTTCTGAGACTAGATGCCACCCATCTGTTGTCTAACACTCGACCAATTTTGCACAATTGAATGTTCAAGCCGTCAGCACACTCTTTGAGCTCAACTCGGTTTTTGTTTGATGTGCTGTACAGCGCATAAAGTTTATCCATTAGAATTTTGAAATGATTCACAGCCCCTATTTCTTTCATCACATCCCTGACTGCAAGCTCAAGTCGATGCGCAGAGCAGTGCCACACCATGATGTTTGGGAAGCGGGTTTTAAGACGAGTTGCCACACCACTCTTGCGTCCGAGCATCACTGACGCTCCGTCACATGTGAGACCGACGAGTGTTTTTGAGAGGAAGGCCTCGTCTAAGTTGGCGTGATCCAATGCATTCAACAGTTTGCGGACAATGCCTTCTGCTCCAAAATCATCCAACTCCACGAGATCAAAAAAGATGTTCTCGGGTGATTCCATCTCTGGCAACTGCATTCGTAAAAAGACTATTAATGCGCTCTTCTTATTTAAGCCTGTGGCTTCATCCAGCATGAGTCCGATTTTTGGAGCACAAGTGACAATCCTCTCAAGCAGTTTTCTTTTCATGTCAGTTGCAATATGCTGTTGTATATGAGAACATGCCACGTTAGAGTGGAGAATTCTCCCCATATCCACACCATTGATTTCCTGACAGTCTATTTCATGTTCAAATCCGTGAGCTGGCCTGTGACGCTTGGCCTCCTTGTAAGCGGTGCGAAAAATTCTGGCAGTCGTTTGCACCTGTTCGCTTTGGCTATGAATTACTGCATTTACCAGTGTATTTTCGTTTGCTTTATCACACATCTTTGATGCCATTACATGTGCTTTAGTACGCCCATGCTCAAAAACCTTTTTCCTTAAGGCTCTTTGCTTTTTTCTTAAATCTGGCGCAGATGATGTCACTGAGCCCGAGATCCATTCTTTTGCCAGTTTCACACCCGTCGTTTTTTCCGGACCCAGTGATCCCACTTTTTTACAAATGGCACAGCCCAGTCTAAATTTGTCCGTTGTAAGCCAAGGATAACTTTTTTTTTTCTCTGTAAACTGAGCGTCTGTCCAGATTTGCCCAGTTAGAGTGTCCCCGACAAAAATACCTGCTTCGTCGCTATCACAATCTCTCACAGATTGAAAGTCCCCATCAGCCGTCTCGTCCTCTTCTCCTTCTCGTTCCCCTTCCCCGTGTGGGTCTGGGTCATCATTCCCACTAACAACAGGTGCATTGGCAGCATCAAAGTTAGGCGTAGGCCTACTTCTGCTACCACCTTGGTCTTCACATTCTTGATCAGCGATCGACACGATTTTTGCTTGTTTAGGATTCGACTGGCCAGCATATTTGAAAAAGCTTTTTGACATTTTCCTGAGTGAAATCTACAGGCTAACAGCAATCTCAATCAGCACACGCCATGTGTCACTTTAACTGCCTCCCCCTCCCTCCCTCTGTCTTCTCCTACCCTGAAAATTCACCTCAAAACACATCGAAAATGCAAACACAATATTTCTAAAGACTAATAAGAAAGATATCAACATTGTAGACTACAGAAACAGTAATTAATTTTTTTCGTTTAGGCGATTCATTTTTTATATTGACATAAGAGTTGCCGGATCCAATAAAAGAGGTGCCGGATCCAATAAAAGAGGTTCCGGATCCAACATCGGAGGTGCCGGAACGTGTTCCGGCTCAAATTAAGCCCTGGCTAAGCTAACAACCTACAGAAGAATAAGTTAAGCAAATTTCAGTAATTCGTTCCAGTTACTAAATAACTGTAACATCCATCCCTGCGTTTCTCTTGATATCTCTAATATATTGACTTATTGTTTCCATAGGCATGCAGTGATTGCTTATTGAAAATATAGATTAGCCTATGTGATTAGTGACTATAGATTAGACACATTATTTCATTGTAGAGATATACACAGGATAGAGCACGCATTCTCTCCTTGCACCGCTCTCACTCAAACAGTTTGGCTTCAGCCCGCACCTCCCCTACGCAAATCAAAACAGTGGCTTGTGCAAGAACTGTTCATGCAGACTATAACTGGCGCAGTGTAACCTACACAACTTTGTTAAAAATTGATGCATTCAAGTTAACTTTGCAAAGTTAGTGTTATAGCCTACTTATCACAACGTTGTCAATCGCAAACGCTAATTTTTCTAACGTCCCTCTACGGAACTACCTGCTTAATTTGCGGAGGACGAAGAGAAAGCACCTTTTTGATAAATGAGCCAGTAGAGAAATAACTGTTAAGAACTAATCTCTAGCCTAGGGTAGGCTTCTGCAAAAAACAATGTTGTTGGCTATTTAATACCATCTAGCGACATTTTTAACAGGCTACACGCAATAGAGGCTTAGACAACTACCCACGTTTTGGTTCGTATATTAATTTGCCCTACTTCTTGACTGCAATGTAGTCAATTGACTGCTTGACAGGTTATTTTTATTTTTCTGTACATTAAAAAATACATCTGCTCTATGCCGCAGAATTACGCACTTGGCCAGCCTATAGAACTGGCACATTTTGGAGAGAGAATGTACTCACGCAATAATCTGTTGGCCATTTGTGGCGGGTTACCAGCAAACAATGTGTAATGCATTGACTCAAGACCTCAAACGTTTTTTAATCAATAAAATCAGAAAGGATGCAGCAGGCAGCAAATGTAGAAGAGTCATTTCCAGTGGAAGAACAAAATGCTGAATGAAGCCCAAAGCTTTAGGCTACTGATGTTAAAGAACACACACATAACGGTAAAATAAAAGTAAACAAAGGGTAAATTTAGCAAAGGTGACAAAATGAATATAGGCGTGAAAGTAAGCCTAACTCTCTGAATGTTGCACCCTGAGACCAACTCAAAAGTAAAAGTAACGACAACAAGTTACATGTTACTTTCCAAAATGACTAACGAGTAAAGTATTTTCATTACAATTTAAAGAAGTAACGAGTAACTTGTAACGCATTATTTTTTTTGAGTAACGACCCCAACACTGTGGATGTTATATACACCTAATCTGATTAATCTGATGAATCTGATTGTGATATCCAACAGACGTGCCAGGCATTTTAATAGGACATATAAATATCATCATGATATCCAATAATTTGTCAAATTTCAGATCAATCAGTCAAAGCATAGAAAATGCCTGGCACATTTCCTGCTTGGCCAGATGGTAGGGCTATAAACTAGGCATGTGATTACACATGTGAATATCATTACAATCATGGTATCCAATATTTTGTAGTTTCAGATCAATCAGTTATGGCATTGCCCATTTCTGGCACATTTCCCACTTGGCCAAGTGGTAGTGCTATGTCAGGCAGGCACATTGGTTGTCTGGATGTCATCATAATAATAATATTAACCTGAGAAGTTTCAGACCATTCATTCAATGCACTGACTTTAAGACACATTTCCTGTGTATGTGGCAAGATAATAAAATCAGAACATATTACAACATATCAAAAATCCCTTCACAATTTAACATTAGCAACGTCTTGGCGTCATGTTTGCCAAATTTCGCCTAGGAGGAGTATGTTAAAATTGATCATGTGACATCAGTGTAACTGCCATTCTTTATGTTGACAGTTGTTGGCGTTATGCCAAATATACATTATGGGGATGTGAATATCATCATTATCATGGTATTCAATAACGTGTGAAATTTAAAACATTTCAAGCAATACATGGTGAGTTTATGACACATTTATTGTTTATGTGGCAAGATATTAAAATTCATAGTTTCACCATTTCGTCAAATTACAACATATCAAACAAAGTTTCGCAATTTAGAATCAGCAGCATCTTGGCATCATACAGTATATACCAACTTTGACATGAATCGGATCAATCGTCTAGGAAAAGTGCGTAAAAATTGATCATGTCCACATAAAATCTCATTTCCTGTGGGCGTGGCTAATGCCATATATACATACAAGTTGATTGTCTTTGAGAGGTACATACACCTACCAAATGTGTTGCTGAAACTATATGCCAACCACAATCCACAGTTTCCTGGGCCACGCCCGGAGCCAAGCATTTATCCCTGTGTATTCACTGTACCAATTGATGTGTTTGCCAGATTTCATGAGTTTTCGCCCATGGGAAGCATCTCTTTTGGCATCACAATTCATCATATTATAGTGCGCACAAATTCCCAAATATCTCACTTCCTGTTGTGTGTGGCTAATGCATTTTACATACAAACGTTGTTCACCTTGTACACCTATCACATTTAGTGTGTGTAGCTGAAAGTATATGCCAACCACGTGATCAGCCACCTAAGGGGGCGCTATGAAGTCTGTGGGCCACGCACGGTGCCAAAGCCTCTGTAACTGAGTGGCGGGCGCTACGACTGACGTGTGTACCAAATTTTAACGTGTGTACCAAATTTCATGAGTTTTTGACCATGGGAACCACCTCAAAAAAGGCAAAGTCAGTAAGATCCTTACAAATCAGTAAGATCCTTACAAAAGCAATAGGGCTTGGTGCTCGGGTTGAAAAAAAAGCCAGAGTCCAGACCTCAATCTGTCAAAAAAGTGAGCACAAGGCCAGAGTGATGGCAAATAATCGTTCTTGGTAGGTCCTATACAAACCATTTTGAGAGCTGTGAATGCAAATACTGTAAAGATGTTTCCACTGACTATTTAAAAAGGTTATGAAAAATTTCGGACATGCCATTTTCATAAAAATGCTTTACATTAATACACAGGATTAGATGTTATAATCCCTTGTGCCAAAATCCAAGGTAAAAACACATTCAGAAGCTCCTACTCAAATTAACTTAAAAAAAGCACACTAACCACAAATCTGCCAACCAATGGTCACAAACACAAGACAAATGGCCCATCAAACAGCAGTAGATAGTATGTGGCATGTCATTGGGGTTATCAAGTGGGCACCCTCATTCACCGATGTTTCGTTAAGTTAGGCCCGCGACACCTCATGAAGGCTTAACAGTGAAACCTCGACACTCCCCACCATGCTGCCACCATATTACCACATTGAAATATCCAATACCCAAAATACTCTTAACCATGGTCTAGGTTGGTCTGTCCCGTTGATGCGGACTGAACCATAACCCTAAAAACCCTAACCAACCACCATCGACCTAAGCACGGTCCATCACAAACACAAAACAAATGAGCCAGTTAGCTTACCTTAGCTTGCTCCCCAGGAAGTTAACTTCTCCTTATACAGAACGAATCCGTGAATTAGTGAAACACACACAGCACACAGTGTACACACAGTGAGGTGAAGCACACTCTAATCCCGGCGCAGTGAGCTGCCTGCATCAACAGCGGCGCTCGGGGAGCAATGAGGGGTTAGGTGCCTTGCTCAAGGGCACTTCAGCCGTGCCTACTGGTCGGGGTTCGAACCGGCAACCCTCCGGTTACAGGTCCAAAGTGCTAACCAGTAGGCCACGGCTGCCCGCAAGGTCTGCCCGCCTGCTGCCAAGGACATGTTACTAACCACCTGCCTTAGACTCCGTCCACAAATGCCCAATTCAGACAGCAAGCCAATAGCAGATCTGGCTACAAACCCTTGTGCGCCATTTCATTAGGCCTTAATCGTGCACTCCAACCTCGCTTAGCTGCTTCCTCTGCTATCTCAGTGTATTTCGTTCTCTTCAGCTCATTGGCCTCTTCCACTCTGTCTTCCCAAGGAACAGTAAGTTCAATGAAGTAAACTATCTTAAGAATTAAGAATTAAGTAGGGTCTTGGGTGATGCTGGCCAAGATCAACTTTCATTTCCCAGCCCGCTCCATTTTCCAACTGGCCGGTTTTACACCTGGCCTTTTCGGAACGAGGTTTATCCCCTGACGTACAAAGTTAATTTGCCTAACCCCTTTACTAGCTGCTAATGAATTGACTTCTCTCCTTTTATCCTCAATTGCCGCTGCCACACATTTCAATACCTGGATATGACACCACGTATACCGCCCCTGGGTGAGACTTAACTTGCACCCTGATAGGATATGGTGGAGGCTGCCCACACACGAACAAAGTGTGCATTTATCGTCCTCACCAAACCATTGACTTAAGTTCTTGGGAGATGGGAGCACATCATATGTAGTGCCTAACATAAATCTGATCCTACCAGCTTCCATGCCCCATAGATCTTTCCATCTAATCCGTCTTTTTTCCACCCATTCCCAGTTCACCCACTGCCCTTGTTTTGCCTGTGACACTGCCTTAGTACATCTTACAGTCTCGTCCTGTCTATGCATTTCCTCCACTACCATTTTCCTCTTTTCTCCTTTTCGCCTTGCTCGACAAAGGGTTTACTTACATCCAACACTAGACCCCGCCGCCCATGCTGCACATGGCCCATTATATCCCTATGCCTCAATGCTGATTGAGCTTGCTTAACTGCCGGTTCTGGGTTCCACTTCCTCCCTGCATTAACTGTGGGTGCAACTCTCCTCACCACTGGGTCCCTACTGAGTAAGAGTAATTTCCAATCTAGCCTTAGCACACTTAAAATCCTCTGTCAGACGAGATATTGGCAACTCTACAATGCCCTTCCCATACAAGGCTACACTGCTTAGGCAGCGTGGGACTGACAAAGGAGTTGATAATTTTTTCCAACCTTTCTACCAGAGAGGGTTAAAGTGGAGCGAGAGGCGCAAACGTTCGACAATTTCCGCGTTCGATTATTGCAAGGGGGGGGGGGGATCCCCCTTTATGCAGACCAGAGTAAGCCCTCGCTGCACTAATGTCAATGGAGACTTGACAATAAATTGGTCATTATGTCTTTCTGGAATTGGTTAGGGTTTTTTGGAAAATGTTGTCATATTCTGTAAGTGTTTGGGATCATTTCAAGCCTAATAGTGTAATTTTTTAGTGTTCAGATTTGTAATAAAATAACTTAATATCAGACCATGCTGCTGCCAGTTACTGCCCGGTTGCTAGCAAGCTAGCTAGCCTCCTAGCTAAGGTAACATTTTAAACGGAGAAGTGTAATTTCTTTGAAATGACAACTAGCTGAATATCATTACTGACATTAGTTAAAGTGGGTAGTTTATACTCATGTGAATTTGCAACAGTATATTATGTTTAAGCGAAGTCATTCAACTACTAGTCACTTGTTAGCGCATAGCTGTATTGCCATAGCTACTCCCATCCACTTGTATAGCGTTTTAAGATAGCGTTAGCTAGCTAGCTAGCTCGGTTCACATGACTAATTAAATTATTCATATAATGTCCTAAAGAATGATTCATTGATATCAAACATGATCATAGACAATAATAATGTGAACACAATTATGTTTATCTGTTCTTATTGCTTATTAAGAGAGAAAGTTTATTTAGTGACGTAAGGTGACACTCCCACTTATGCAGTAATCAAGGATCTTTGTTTCTACCTTTGACAAAGGAACTTCATAAACGGTCAATGGCCACATTTGCCAAGGCAATAAACCAAACTGCAGACACCACAGCTTGAGCTTACCTGGCAGCCCTGACTTGTCAATTTTTGCTATACCTTGCCTAGTGTCCTGTCAAGTCTTCAACCTGTGACTTATCACTGAGGCTTGCATCATACCACCTTCCCAGACTCTTCACTGGTTTCTTCAGAACTGTGGGAATCACCTCTTTATTTATAGCAAACTTCTTATCTATTACCTTCCCCTTAACAATTGAGAGACTCCTAGACTTACTTGGCTTCACCTTCATTCTGGCCCATTGCAGATTGCTATTTAACTTATCCAGCAACCTGTTGGTGCATGGAACGGTTGACGTCAAAGTTGTCACGTCGTCCATTAAATCCCTAATCGGGGGAGGCGTGGCCCTCCCTGCAACTTCTCCCCACCCACTACCCATTTTGAGGCCCTAATTATAACCTCCATTGCCATTGTGAAAGCAAGTGGGGAGATGGTACATGATTCCTATCTCGAGTTGTTACCACCCTGTGGTGTACAAGGATACAAGGATACAAGGATACAAGGAAGTTTATTGTCACATGCATATAGTTACTGGAAGTAAGAAATGCAGTGAAATTATGTCTGGTGTCAGCCTATTTGTGCATTAATGGGGGGGGGGGGGTAAAAAGTGCAGTAGAAGAGGGGTTTAGTAGATTAAGTAGCAAGGGCTGCATAAGAAGGGGGGGAGGATTGGGATGGGGGGGGGGGGGCACCAACAAGGAGCACCCAAGAGCAACGGGGGCAAGGAAAAACTCCCTTACCAAGGAAGAAACCTTGGGCATATCCACGGCTCAAGGGGCTAACCCAACTGCCAGGGGTCTTGGTGTGTGTGTTGGGGGGGATGACAAGGGAGATGGGATAGTGTGCTGTGTATGTGGGGAGAGGGCAGTGTGCAATATGTGTGTTGGAGAAGCTTCCTCATGAGACAATGTGCTGTGTATTGGGGGGGGGGGGGGGTCAGTGTGCTGTAAGTATGTTGGGGATGTGTGTTGGAGAAGCTTCCTGATGAAATAATGTGCTGTGTATGTAGGGTAGAGGGGGGGGGGGGGGGGCAGTGTACTGCAAGTATGATGTATGTGAGTGATGACAGTGAAGATGTGTGTGTGGGGGAGTGGAGCAGTGACTGTGTGTGTGTGTGTGTATTGTGTGTGTGGGTAGGTGGGGGCAGAATGCTGTAAGTATGTAGAGGATGTGTGTTGGAGAAGATCCTGAAGACAATGTGCTGTGTATGTAGGGAGGGGGGGGGCAGTGTGCAGCAACTATGTAGAGGAGGCTTACTGTAGCAAGCAGTGTGCTGTATGTATGTGAGGTGATGACAGTGATGATGTAAGTGTGTGTGTTTTTTGTGTGTGTGTTGGGGATGGGGGTGGGGGTGGGGGGGAGGCAGAAAGGCTAGGCAATCAAGGACATGGGTAGATAGATGGAGGAGAAATCAAAAATAATAAATAAAAAGTTCTATGGAGATGTGCAAAAGTTGGAGAAAGTCAGATATGTGTGTGTGTGTGTGTGTGTGTGTTTTGACGTGTGATGAAATAAGAAAATAAATAAAAGGTCTGTAGCATAGGGAGAGGGATGTAAAAGTGCTAAAAGTCATGTAGGTGTACTCAGCTGTAGTACTCAGCTGTAGTAAAACATACAGTAGTTGAATATCCAAAAAGTATGATTTTCCTAGGCTTTTAATGCTACCTGGGATTCGGAAATAATCAAAGGCCTCCCACAACAGACTATGCGGCACTGATCCAAAAGCATTAGCCAATTCCAAGAACACAACGTTCAGGTCTCTCCTCTCCGCAAAATTAAAAAGGTCACATTGATAGCCTATCACCTACCGGCAGCAGCGCAGGTAGACGAGGCTATATTACCTTTAAACATTTTTTATTCTCGAATAATTGATTCACACGTTATTTTTTAAATGTTTATGAGCAATTTTACGAAGCATTGATAATTTAAAAGGCCACTCAAAAGGGCACTTTCGACATTCAGGCAAAGGGGCAGGGGCTCAGGCACCCATAGCGCCCCCCTCTACACGTGCATCTGTCAAATGGTTGAATAACTGGTTAACCGTTCAAGAATATCCTTATTCAGTTATTCTTATTAAACATATCCTGATCAAATCTAAGTTCAAAGTCTTAACTTAAACAAGGCAATATCAAAGGCTAATTCAACACCATAGGCAATACATTGTATCACAAACATTGATGATACAGCTATTATGCTATAGCTAATGCCCACCATTCAGATTAAGGCCTCTTGTCCTTGTCCACTAAAATGTAGAAATGCAGTTGTAGCTTAGCATTACTTCTGATAACATACATAAAAATAATTACAAATTATAGTAACCTATAATGCTTTTAGGTGGAATAGAATAATAGAGAAAGACCCAACTATACCATTTGTCCATCTGTGTTGAGCCTCAGAGGGGCTAGGTATGGATCAAAGATCATGTGACTGGTCTCTACATTCACTGGAGACTGTCTTTTCCCAACAGAACATAGGTTCCATGCAGAGTTTACTAATCCCCAGAATGATGGAACTGCAAAAGAAAGTGTGGAGAGAGAGAAAGACATTCAGTATGTTCAGCATGTGCTGTGTTTCTACTGTGCTGTGCATGCTGTCATGTAGGATGATTATGCCTTACAGCTCATGAACATCAAAAATCTCAAAATATTAGAATAAAGAGGTTATAATACAGAAATGTTGATTTCCTGAGCCTCTAATCTCTCGCCTGGTTTAATAAACACAACCACAATCATGGGAAAGACATGCTGACTTCATAGTTGTCCAGAAGACACTCATTGACACCTTCCACAAGGAGGGTAAGCCACAGTAGGTCCTTGCTTAAAGGGCAGGTTGTTCACAGAGTGCTGTATTAAGCCATATTAATAGAAAGTTGACTGGAAGGGAAATGTGTGGTACTGTAGGAAATGGTGCACAAGTAATAGGGATGATCGCAGTCTTGAGAGAATTGTCAAGCAAAGCCGATTCAAGAACTTGCGGGAACTTCACAAAGAGTGGACTGAGACTGGAGTCCATCAAAAGCCACCACACAGACGTGTCCAGGAAATGGGCTACAAGTGGCACATTCCTAGTGTCAAGCTACTCCTGAACCAGTGAGAAGGTTAGAGTGTCTTACCTGGGCTAAGGAAAACAAGAACTGGACTGCTATTCAGTGGTCCAAACTCCTCTTTTCAAATGAAAACTAATTTTGCATTTCATTTGGATATCAGGGTTCAATCAGGGTCCCAAGAGTCTGGCGGAAAAGTGGAGAGGCACAGAATCCAAGTTGCTTGAAGTCCAGTTTGATTTTTGTTTCCACAGTCAGCGATGATTTGAGGTGCCATGTCTTTCATGTTAATTATGTTTTTCATGCTAAATTAGCACACATGACCAATGGCTTCTGCTACAACACTGAATCGCTGTAACCGTATTACCTCATCCTATTCTTGCACTGACATAGCTTTTATATTACCTTGTCTACATTATACATTACTCTCTTATTTGTCCATATTATTTATGCTGGTCTCTAGACCTTATTCTTGCACTGTTGGACTACTGTTGGACTGCTTTTTGCACCTTCACCATGACACTCACTCTCTTGAGCACCTTACCATGCACACAGAACTACAGGCCAGTCCCGGCCCTGTCACTGCAAGCGCCTCATGCTTGATCATCCTCAAGCACACTGTGGATTTTTTTTATTTAATTTATATAGTATATTTAGTATTTAGTTTTGTTAGTTTTTCTTATCTTCTACTGTCTCTATTGTACAGTGGAGTTTTGTTATATGTATATACTTATATTTACCCTTTCTGCTGTAAGTGCACATTGTGTGTGATGTCTGTATGCTACGGAGACCTTGAATTTCCCCTCGGGGATCAATAAAGTATCTATCTATCTATCTATCTATCTATATATATATATATATATCTATGTCATCTGCTGGTGTTGGTCCACCGTGTTTTAACAAGTCCAGAGTCAATGCAGCCTTCTACCAGGAGGTTTTAGAGCACTTCATGCTTCCATTATCTGCTAACAAGCTTTATGGAGATCCTGATTTCCTTTTCCAGCATGACTCAGCACCTGCCTACAGTGCTAAAACTTCTAGTAACTGGTTTGCATACCATGGTATACTGTGCTTGATTGGCCAGACAACTCGCCTGATCTGAACCCCATAGAGAATCTATGCTGTGAAAATGAGAGACACCAGACACAACAATACAGATGAGTTGAATGCTGCTATCAAAGCAACCTGGGCTTCCATACCACCTCAGCAGTGTCACAGGCTGATTGCCTCCATACCACGTCGCATTGATGTAGTAATTTGTGTAAAAGGAGCCCGACCAGTAAAAGGAGCCCAACCAAGTATTGAGTGCATAAATTAACTATTTCTGATTAGTCAGTTTAGTTCATTTATTTTCAAAAGGTCGACATTTCTGTGTTATAACCTGTAATATACTGATTTTTGATTTTTTTACATTTTTCATTTTATGTGTAATGATTCTAGAATATATGAAAGATTCACTTTTCCACAATATTTATATTTTTTTGAGAGCCACGTGTAAAATGGAAAAGATGGTGTCTATAAAATGCGTACTTGAAAACATTTTTTACAACTCGGCTAAAAATGTCAGTACAAATGTCAAACTACATGGAGAACAACCCAAAAAGAGATACAATTGTGAATGTTTTTAAGTGAAAGTATAAGGAAATGTTACTGTTTTTACTGTGAGGAACAGATTTAAAAACATTAGAGTGTAGCATTAAAACCTACGGAGCCCGTGAGGTGACATGAAAAAAAAAAAAACGAAGGTAAAAAAAAAAAAAAACTGAGAAAAGGTTATGTACTTGGGACAAACATTGACTAGGTTTGCAAGATCTCGAGTTTCTTTTGCAAGATATTGAGTTTGTTTTGCGAGATCTCGAGTTTCTTTTGCGAGATATTGACTTTCTTTTGCGAGATCTCGAGTTTCTTTTGCAAGATCTCGCAAATCCATCAATGCAGAACCACAAACGTTCTGGAGAGCTTCAGTCACTGAAATTACGTTGCAGTGCCTTGTTTTGCCAGCATGCGGCGAACAAGAGCAAAACTAAGGGGCTTCGCGCATAAATGCAGGCCAGGCTGCAGTGTCATTGTCGGCGAAATCACTGAAAGAGACGCAATGGGAAGCAACGGGAGCAACATCACCGGGCCCGTTCTGGAGGGGAGGGGGGGGGGGGCAGAAAAATAAATAATCAATAAACGCTTTCTGTGGTGATTCTGCATTAAGTGTGCATTCATCGATGTGTCTCACTTACCAGCTTAAAGCGTTGTTGCTTGTTGTTTCTGGCAGTTTCCCTATTGGCTGATAACGATTTATTTTTAAAAATGTATCAAAAGTTAGGCTACCCCTCCCCCGTGGGGAGTAGTAGGCTACGTTAGACGTGACCTGTCAAGATGTGAGATTGAGAGATTCTGTTCTCGGTAGCGTAGCCAGAATTGTTCAAATGGGTGGCCATACAAACATTAATCATAGGCATGTTATATTTATGTGTAATTTATTGAAGGCATTTGATCATAGCTGACAAATTACGCAAAAACATTTCCAACTGGAGCAAAACAATGCATGAATGTAGCTTCGGTGCGTCACATGAAACACAATTGATTGACCATATTGGACAACTTCAAAGCCTTATCATAGGCATGTGGCATGTTACATTCATGACATGAAAAGTGGAACTTATTGTACAAAAATGACACATTGTGCTGTCGGCTAAACAATTTAAACTTGCGCAAAACTGCATGAACCCAGCATCGGTGCGTTGCATAAATTAAAACACAAATTGAAGCAACAGCTTGACCATCGGACAATCCTAATGCAAAGCCTTTTCATAGGCATGCAGCGTTTATGACATAAAAAGTGGAATATGAACGCATTTCATCACACCTGACAATTACGGAGCTGCCGGCTGTAGCCTACGCGATTTTACTGATTCTTGAACTATCAGCGCAGTGTTGACTTGCGCGTCTTTTTTAGATGGTGAACGTAAACGAAGGAAAGCCTAATTGGACGGGCAAGACTGACAAGTAGACAGGCCTGGCCGTGGCTACGCGTATGCTTGGTAGGCAAAACTAGTGAGAAAATGGCTGTAAACAAATTTGGTAGCCAGAAAAAAGAACATAAACAGAGGATAGAAAATACAAAAAAGGAGGGAGAGAACGCAAAGAAGGTAGGCCTATGGTTCTTGGCTTCACATTCGGGCAATAGACAAGTTCGAGGATATGGTAGGACAATAAGGGTGTCACGATTTCGATTTTATTTCAAAATCGATCGAAATTACATCTCAATCTCGAACTTCGAACTTAAAAGTAGAATCGACGATGCAGCCACACCCCCAATGTCACGTCCAGCATGTATGACAAGACGCACAAACACACATGCACGTGCTGAACTGCAGCGTCAACACTCCTCTAATTTTAAGCTGCAGCCAGTTAAAATATAGGCCTACACATCAACCTACGGAAATCAAAGCCCCTCTTGCTACTTTGAAATCACCGGTGTGGAAGTATTCGTTCATTCACGTCAATTAAAACTAACTTAGCCTACTCAACTTAGCAAGTGAAAAGATGGTCTTATTACAGTCCAAAGTTACTTTAAGGCATAAAATGCACATTTATAAGTACATATTTCATGAACACTAACCTTGGGTCTCTTCGGAGTGTGCTGAAACAATGAAATTAACATTCTGTGTTGTTTCATTTTACCATGTTCACGTCTCTGTTTTAGCCTAATGTTTACATTACAACCTCGCGGTTGGAACGGTTTCAAAGCGGTTTCAAAATAAAAGCCCCCCGAAAAAGAAAAGGCCAAAAAGAGTAAATAACATATAAGGAATGCATTAATAGTAATATTTTAAAAAGATCGAAAATCGAAACGAATCGTGACTTTAAAATCGAAAATTACATCGAATCGAGGATTTGGAGAATCGTGACACCCCTATAGGACAATGATGACATTAATACAGTAGCCCGCTGTGGCATGGTCGCTTGCAATTGTATGGTTCATCTATATTATTTTAACTAATTGATCTGAATTGGTTGATGTTTCTCCTGGTAGCCTGTGCTCGCCTGTGCTGCGTGCGTATACCTAGAATGGCTGTTGCGGTCATGGGCGTGTTGCTCCCCGGCACAGAATAACGTAGAACCGGTCCTGTCTAAAATCAAAAGACTATCACTGTGCGTGTGTGCCGGTAACGTTAACTTCTGGTCTCGACTCACTGCAGAATGCAGCGGCTTGTTCACTGCACTGGAGAATACAGCCAAACAAGTTAAAGAAAGGGAAACGAAACTTCATATTTTTAAAGCCTCGAAAATCAAATTGACTATTGAAATCGAGGTTTAGGATGGAGTGATGTGTAGGAGCGATGACGCCCCCGCCCCCCCTCGGCTTTTTTCACAAATCGCACCCTGACTAGGTTGGCTTGTCAGTCAGTGTGGAACGCAACCTCAGACCAACACAGATGCCAAAATAAGGAACTGCAACCTAATTCCAGTGGCTAAAGCTCTCCGGAACATTTCTAGTGGTTCTCATAATGCATTGATGGATTTGCGAGACTCGCAAAAGAAAGTCAAGATCTTGCAAAAGAAACTCGAGATCTCGCAAAAGAAAGTCAATATCTCGCAAAAGAAACTCGAGATCTCACAAAAAGAAATTCAATATCTCGCAAAAGAAACTCGAGATCTCGCAAAAGAAAGTCAAGATCTTGCAAAAGAAACTCGAGATCTCGCAAATCAAACTCAAGATCTCGCAAAAAGAAATTCAATATCTCGCAAAAGAAACTCGAGATCTCGCAAAAGAAAGTCAAGATCTTGCAAAAGAAACTCGAGATCTCGCAAATCAAACTCAAGATCTCGCAAAACAAACTCAATATCTCGCAAAAGAAAGTCAAGATCTCGCAAAAGAAACTCGAGATCTCGCAAAACAAACTCAAGATCTCGCAAACCTAGTCAGCGTTTGTCCCAAGTACATACCTTTTCTCCGTTTTTTTTTATTTTTTTACCTTCGTTTTTTTTTTTTTTTTCATGTCACCTCACGGGCTCCGTAAAAACCAGCTTTATTAGTCAACAGAAAACACATTCTGTGCCTTGCCATATTACATATTACACTTTCACTTCATCAGGTAAAGTGCTCATTTAATTTGCGGTGCCCACAACTGATCGCTATTCAATCAAAGGCACAGTTGAATCGAGTCTACCAACAACAACATTAAAAGGAATAAAAATGTAACAATCATGAAATAATATAATAATGTGTTATCCTCTTGTAATAGTATTGACAGATGCAGTAGTAATTCCTAGTTAAGGTCTCTTATAACTTGATTGTTATTTTATTTCTGTAAGCTGTAGCATCCGCCACATAAATGGCCATATTATGATATAAGACAAGTCTTATTTATTTTTGTAAAACATAACAGATTTGTTAACTGTTTCTTCATGTGGAATAGGCCTAACTCTCTTACTATAAAAGTGTCTTTTCTTTATAATGTACTATTTTAAAACCTGG
Organism: Alosa pseudoharengus; assembly: GCF_046254945.1. Taxonomy (NCBI): domain Eukaryota; kingdom Metazoa; phylum Chordata; class Actinopteri; order Clupeiformes; family Clupeidae; genus Alosa; species Alosa pseudoharengus. The sequence continues at coordinate 34,970,063 of NW_027468674.1, read as the reverse complement.
CCAGGTAGTATTGAGCTCTTTAAGCTCCTTTCTCTCTAACCATCTTTATAGTTCGCTAGCTATCTTGATGACTATGGGCATAAGTCAGTGATCCAGGGCGAGTATAGTCGAAACAGACAATAGGGTCTAGAACTGTCACTCACCTTTCCACGCTCACTCTCACCCACTTTTCCTGTTCTGGCCCTATGGCTGCGCTCTCGGAGAATCACATGTTTGCTTTTTAAATGGGACGCGGGAAGAAAGCCAGGAGGAAGAATGAATGAATGAACAGGGGTAGAAGGCGATCTGCCTCAACCTCCTTTTGGTTAATTCATACACTGGATTTATCCTCTTTTTTACACCCGATATAAGGAATATATGATTGGTTTTTCCGCGTATCCTGGAGATGATTTCGAGGTGAGATCTATTTTTGTGTTTGCAGAGTTTCAAAGACTGTCTTGACACCCTCGGATTTATGGATTCTTATTGCCGTGGATTACTTTCATTTTTGGACTGATTGACATTGAAAATACAGAGGTTTTTTAGACTCTGGCCTATGGGCTTATCTCTCTCTCTCTTTCACGTTCTCACCCTCACCAAAGCACTTCAATAAATCGAAGCATGCTAGAGACTATCTGTGAATGTGCGTTTTAATGAACCGATTACGTTAATTTGGTGACAACTCGAGCTGAGCTTGTTACAAAGCCACTTTAGATAAATGAATAAATGAAATAAATGTAAATGCAAGATGTCAACAAACAACAGATATTGCATTGCAGGGCTGTACATTTACAAATACTCGACCTACTGGGTTATAACAGCTTTAATAGTTAAGCAGGCATAGGGAAGTGGATGATGTGAAAAAAACAAGACATGAAAAATAGGTATGTGCATCTCTCCCTTATCAGACTATCCTATACATATCTAGATGCATGAGCTATGATATGAGAGGATACAGAACTATTTGGTGTGATTCGTTTTGATGTGATTCGTCAATGTGATAGCCAAAGATGCAATAAAGTTCCTTACATTTGCTTAACATAGACATTTATTTTCCATTCTAAATTAGCCAATTCTACATTTGTCAAATGATTACCAAATAGATAGGCTATATAAGTGACTAGGGAAGTATTTTTGTCACTGCTATTAGCTTTAGCAGCTTTTGGCATAGGCACACGTGTAGTAAAAATTATTTGTAAGAACATACTGTATACAAATGTGACTAACTTCATCAGTCTGTCTGCCTCATATTTGCATTAACTGATGATTGTGCCTGGTGATGACACGCCTTGACCATTTGCAAATCAAGTCTTTTGTCATGTACAACGGCCCAGCTTTTGTCTTATGCCAGACTTCACCACAGGTGGTCAGCGCCAATTAAGCATGCATATGTCCGGGGCGTGTCTGAACTTTTCCACTGGAGCAGACAAAGAGCCGGCTAACAGGATAAAAGCCTGTGACAAACGACAATCGTGAGGTGACTTGGACAGAGGCAACTTTGTTCATGCTCTCCTCCGAGCCGGCTTGTAATAAACCTGGGAGCGTCTCCCTTTCTTAACACATCTCAGTTCGGTTTTGCTTCTACATCATTTTTAATTCTCACCACACACGCATGCCCCTAAGCGGAATTGAGCCATAAAAGCTTTGATTGACGGCTGTCGTTTGCCCGATAAGTGGACTACGTTCAACGTAAGTTCCAGAAAATCCTCTTACTGGCCAGGGAGCTTTTCGCCCAGTTCACTTTCAGATCTAGATTTTGCAGGTGTGACGGAGTGGGAGCTATGTGATGACGAAGCGATTCCTATGACTTTGCCAGGATCGCCCTATAGTCTAGGTACTGTAATTTAATATCCGCATTCCCAGCTGCCTGAGGGGGGAAATGGCAGCCGCTACACACTTTGAGAAAGTTTGAGGAGATAGAGCTAATCTGAAAGGGAGAACGTGGAACTTGTTAACTACATTCTCAAACATGAACCTCAGAAACGTTCTGTGTCTGGTATCCTAAGTCCAGCACCGTTATCCAGTTGTGCTGGTACACGCTGTAGATTATTTTGGGCTGGTGGAGTGCTACAGTGGGCATTACTTCAAATTTGCCGGCTTCACGCGTGATTCGCATGTGACCGCACGCGCGATCACGTGACTTTAATTTGTATTTCTCCAGTGACGCTGCAATGACAATGCAACAACCCAAACAACCGCCAGATGGCTCTTGTGAGCAGGTGTCTCGTAAAAAGAAATGGAGCCTGGAAAACCCTACACAGACTTCATTACAGACTTTAGCAGACTGGTTTAGAAATAATTTAATAGCCAGAAATATGCCTGCCCTGTCCTAATAAAGAAATATTTGGTTAACTGCGAGTGAATCCCGTTTGCAGCCGCAGAAGAAATGTATACGCCCTGGCTGTCAGAAGACGGAGGAGGAGCGCACAGTCTACGAACGCACGACGCTGCAGCTCAGCGATTTAAAATGGCTCAAAAACACTTTGTATTAAGTTTTAATGACTCAAAAATGACATTTTTAGAATCAGAGAATGAAGAACACATCAGGTTCATTAAAAAGTATTTTCTATGTGTCACGAAAGGCTTCAGAGGGTGGGTTACAGTTAACACGATAGTACCCAAATTTCAATAGCCAGCACAGAATGGACTTTGTTTGGTATGTTTTAGGAATCATTAGCCTACATGCTTTACGCTACTTCAGCAGATTTCGTTGGTTTATTTGGAGCTCCTTAAAATAGGCCAATTGTTTTTCATAAGGGTTATAGGTTTTCAGAACAGACAAGTCACATACAAACCACTGGGGCAGGTAAGAGTCATTATGGTTCCGGCGCCGTCGAGAGAGGCAGCCTGTCGAGGTAGCTCCGTGTCTTTGTGTTTTTCTTACCGTCCTTTGTTTACTTTTTACTTTTTTTACTTCGCAACTTTTTTGGATTACGCACTTTGAGGAGTGTTTTCATTCTATTCTATGGATATGGATCTATTACAATGCTCCAGCGGCAACAAACTTGTGTACACAAGGAATCAGCTGCTTGCAATACGACAGAATGCTGGTAGGGTTCACGTAAACATCCCGGAGGAGCTGTGGTGTTTTCGGGGGTGCAGAGCGGGAGTTAAAGTGAGGACTAGGCGTCGGGAGAAGAAGTGGAAACACGAGCCCTCAGTTCCTTCGATGGTTATGGGAAACGTGAACTCACTGGCCAACAAGACTGACGAACTGGCTGCCCTGGTAAGAAATCAGAAGCTGTACAGGGATTGTAGTTTGCTATGCTTTACGGAGACGTGGCTAACAAGCCATATCCCCCCCAGCTAACGTCGAGCTGCCCGGCTTCAGTGTAGCTCGCTTGGACAGAGACAATAAACTTTCTGGCAAAAAGAAGGGAGGCGGACTGGTGCTATACATAAACAATAGATGGTGCAATCCCGGACATGTTACAGTTAAGGAGACTGTATGCTGTAAGGATGTGGAGTTACTAACGGGCAGTCTACGACCATACTACATGCCGAGGGAGTTCTCGCACACCATTGTTGTTTGTGTCTACGTGCTGCCTCAAGCCCTCCCGGAAAACAGGGTGTGACGTCATTCACTCTACAGTCGCTAGGCTCCAAACTCAGCACAGTGATGCCTTCTTTGCGATCTCTGGTGACTTCAACCACATTACACTGGATTCCACCCTCACAAACTTTTACCAGTTTGTTGACTGCCCAACTAGGAAAAACAGGACAATAGATCTCATGTATGCAAACGTGAGGGATGCTTACAGTGCCACCCACCTTCCCCCACTGGGGAAGTCAGACCATAACCTCATTCATTTGCAGCCAATGTACAAGCCAAAAGGCTTGAGGCAGAGGCTACCAGTTGCCACGCGCACCTTCAGGAAGTGGACACCGGAAGCGGATGAGGCTTTGAGAGACTGCTTTGAGTCCACTGACTGGAGTGTGCTACTGAATGGAGAGGACTTAGAGGAGGTCACACATTGCACTGACTATCTGAACTTCTGTATGGACATTGTTGTTCCCACAAGGACTGTACGCTGCTATCCAAATAACAAGCCTTGGATAACCAGTAATGTCAAGACTCTTCTCAATAGGAAAAAGATGGCGTTTAAGGAGGGGGACATGGCAGAGCTGAGGCGAGTACAGGGGGAACTCAAGAATAAGCTGAAAGAGGCTAAGGAGGACTACAGAAGGAAGATGGAACAGAAGCTGCAAGATAACAACATGAAGGAGGTGTGGGACTGTATGAAATCTATCACTGGCCTTAAGAAGAGCAGCAGCTCTGTGGAGGGAGACCTGGACAGGGCGAACCAGCTGAACCACTTTTACAACAGGTTCGATTGCCCATCCCCCAGCCCCCACCCCACCTCATTACCAGTGCAACCTTCACCCCCACCATCATTGGATATTGCACCCCTCCCCCACATGGACAACGACCTCAGTCAACAGCCATCAGACACACAGACACCAGATGCTTCCCCCCTCCCCTCCCCCCCTCCATCATCACTGATGATCAGGATATCGCACCTCTCCCCCACATGGTGACCACGAGTAGTGCAGCAACAATGGCTTCAGCCAATGGCCATCAGTCTCTAGCCACACGACAACCCTCTCAGAAGCACCCCTCCTCCTCCTCATCCTCCACTCCCCTCATCCCCCCCATCATTTCAGCGGACCAAGTAAGTTATCTTTTAAAAAAACTCCATCCTCGTAAGGCAGCCGGGCCTGACAGACTGTGTCCAAGGCTGCTCAAGGCCTGTGCTGCTGAACTGGGGGAGCCACTGAAGCACATCTTCAACTGGAGTCTACGTCTCGGACAAGTTCCAACACTGTGGAAGGCATCATGTCTCACCCCCGTTCCCAAGAAACCACACCCCAGCGAGCTTAATGACTTCAGGCCTGTCGCTCTAACATCACATGTGATGAAAACAATGGAGCGGCTGGTCTTAGGTATGCTCAGACCCCAGGTACGCCATGCACTGGTATTGGTTAGAATGGTGGTCATTTCAGATGTGTTTGCCAGCACTTCATAAAACTGTCATAGTTTGATAACTTTAAATTATTTGTAGGATATTGCTTGTTCACAACTTGAGCTATGTCTTTTTATTAGTATTATTTAATTTGAGCTACATTTTACACTGATATGGCATGGTGGCAACATAAACACAGCTAGCAATGGTATTAAATTGCAGTAGCCTATGATTAAATGTAATGGAATATTCAACTAAGCTAGACTGCTGTTGTTCACAGCACTAAGCTATTTATGGTTGATATACTCTGGCCCTCTCTTAGAGCCAGGCATAGTGAGCTGGCCCTCGGAAGAAAAAGTTTGGGGACCACTGGTGTAATGCATTCCCGTGTATAGTTAGCCATTCCAGAGTAATCCGGTTTTGAAATAAATTGTAGCACAATTCAACATGGTCTTTAGGCTTAAAAGCATTTCTTAAAACAGAGCTGTGCTTACATCGCCTAGATATCTGTAAATATTAGAATCAGAGAATATACAGCTCATGGTTAAGAGTTTGTCAATGTAGCCTTAATGATTTATTTTCACAAAATGCTAAGCATGCATGTATTTAAGTTTCTTAAAACTGAGCTGTGCTTAAATTAGTCAATGCATTATTTCATGACCAAATAGAAAATAAATGTTAAATGTTAAATATAGCCTATATATCTGAACATATTAAAATCAGATTATGTAGGCTACACAGTATAGTTACTGTAGATCAAGTTAGACAGCTCCAGAACTCATGCCAATGATGAGCCACACCACTTTTATGACACTATGGCATATGAATGCTGTTCTGTTGACTAATCATGATATCACATTTTATACCGTATCTATAGTGGCTGGTGAAAGAGTTGAGTGGCTTTTTTTTCGGGGACCGAAATGCAGTGACAGTTCATTAGATGCTTTGTTTGTGCAGTTATCTTGAGTCTGCGTTTGTGTGTGGTGCGCTTGGCACACTGTTGTTATAGGCTTGAACAGAAGTGGCAATCGAATCCCTTTTGCGCTTCGCACAGGTGCGAGAGCGGGTCACAGTCAATTTCTCCTCCTCTGAAATTGCCTAAAAAGCGCTTGAACACATGGATTTACAAGCAAGAGGGATGTCGACCACACCGCTGAAACAACACGATTGAAAGCCCTTCTTAAATCGACCAGAAATATGCTTGTTAATGTAGCCCATCCTTCAAAAGCATTGACTGATGATAGTGGAGATAACGTGTTATCCCGAGGCCTTTGCAAGTCAGCATCTCCGACAGTAGTCTACCCTATTAAAAATATAAGTTTTCGATGTCCCAAACGCAGAGCCATATGTGCTTACTTTATTGTTTTTAACGATCTCTATGCTACTCACCAAAATGTAGGCATGGGAACATGATGAAGTATCCAACTGTCGTGTGTTAAATTATTTTGATTATGAGCCAGTGGTTTTCAAACAGTATGCGCGACTCAGACATCTGACAAAATGCAACAGGCTCATATCGTCCTCGCATTCGCAAAATGAGGACATACATTAGACTGCTCAGATAATAACAGGTGTGCCTCCTCAGTTTTGCACGGTTTTAGTCAAGTAATAGGCCTGTTTACCTTTAAAGGTTCTGTTTCATTTTGCAATGAGCAGTGTTTTCCCTTTTGAATTGAAAATGCTTTGTGTCATGGTGTGTGGGTGTGTGTGTGTTACAATAATAATAATAATAAAAAAAAAAAACATTTAAAAAAATTCTGACCGCCCGATTCACGTTGGCTGGGGGGCAGGGGGGCCCATCAGACATTTGTGCCCAGGGGTCTATGTATTGCTGTGACTCAATGATTGATCTATCCTGTAGCTTTATTTTGATTACGAGACTGACTCCCCTACTTGGCTCATTCTTGCTATTTCGAGTATTGCCTTGCTTTTTGATAAGATAGTATTATGATCTTCACAGACTCTTAAAATCGGCACAGTGAGAAATGGTGTAGCCTAACTACATACATACCATAAAACTTCAAATAATCGCCGAGTCCCTAAGAGACGCCTGTCTCTTTTAAACGCCTGGTGTGGCTACAGGTTTGGGTTAAAGGCCGGTCTCTAGTAGCCTAGAAATTTAGACGCACCCTAGCGGCGGCAAATTAATTTGCTCAGCCTGTACGTCTAGTATCAAACCATAGGGATTTCTATTGACTGACGCCGTGGACGTCATCCAATCACAGCGCTCTATTTTGTTAGAGAGTCTTAAGGCGGGCTTAACCCTTTAGGCGCCAGAGGCGTTCGATTTTGACATCTTCATTTCAAAAGGCTATATCTTAAAAGTGATAAGAGATAGAGACTTTCTGTAAATTAGAGAAATATTAAGGATGACCCAAAGTTTATGTAGGGATTAAATGTTTATATCTAATTTGCATATTATGACGTCATATGGTGGCGGCCATCTTGGATTATAGAATTTTCATGAAAAGTCGCATGTTTGAATGATAAAATGCACCACTTCTTTCCCCCCAAAATGTCCCTCACCTTCTGTATGCTATATTGCACAATACTGAATGCTCAGGTAAATACTAAGTAGTAAACAAACTATGTAAATCATTACTAATAAATGGCAGAAACAAACGCATGGCCTAATGGCTCTCCTGCCCCGTGTCACCACCTCTGCTCCTGTTGCAAGCAGCATGGCCAGATCTCGCGCTTGCGTCGAGTAGAGAGAATTTGCGCAGCTCGGACTAGGCCTACTGTCATTCTCATTGCGACTCCCCACACTGCCTCTACGTTCCCCCCTAACTGTCCTGTGAGCACTTCGACCTCGTCTAACATACCCAGTGGCATTAGACAAAGGCTCCAACACGTTACTGTCGCCGCGATTGCGGAGAGGCACACGTTCAGAAGACAGAAGCTAGGCTACCTCCAGCCTTGTTCGCCACAACACTAACACCCTGCTAACTTCCCGATGAACCCGTGAAACATTATTCCCACCAGTGACATTGGGCAAACGATTCAACGTTTGTGCTTGGTGTAAGCTAAACTATGGAGTAAACTCTCACTTTGTCCAGCTGCATCATTGCAAGGCAGGGACACATCTGAAGCCTCACTAAACGAATCACCGTCATTTTCTGAAGGCAGATATTCCCCTTCAGAATCAGGGTCCGTGAATAGAAGACCCAACACTTCATTTCAGGTAAGCTTTTTTGATGCCATTAGACGATAATCTAATGCAAATACTCGCTGACGTTGACAATATCGCTCTGACAAAGTGGCTCACACGCACACTAGCTCCGGTACTTCACGCACTGATTCAATGCGCTGTAGCTAGAAGGTTTTGTTTAAAGCATGCCCCTCGGGGATGACGTATGACATGTCTGCCATCTAGCGGAGTGGAGGTCGAACGAAATATGACACCCTATTTGACTAAATCGGCCGTTTTATTCAGTACCGCATCTTGTCGACTAAAGTCGACTGTGGCGCCTAGAGGGTTAACAGGATAACGACAGTCCTGCAATGGTGAACAACAAGGAAGGTGGCTATGGCGAACGAAGAGCGGTTGTTTGAATTGGCATTGGCGTCAACTTTGAAGGAGTTGGACTTGTGCTTTTCTTTGAAAGTTGAGCAATACAATGCACTTAAGTCATTCCTTTCGAAGAAGGATGTATTTGCCTTGCCGACCGGATATGGTCGTAGCGCTGGCCTATTGCATGCCTAGGCAGTTTGAAAGACAATTCTCTGCCCGCCCCTTGGATTAAGCGAGGTGAATTGTTCGATTCCAGACTTTACATTTCAATGATATAGGATGGCCCGCCAGGCTAGGTCTCTAGTAGAGGCCTGGTCTGTTTTTTAGTTTCGGGTTGTATTTAATCTTCTAAAACCCGTTAGATCATCTGTTTAAACATTTGCAATGACACGAAACCGTTACAGAAAGGAGTGTGAATTAGATGTTGCACGTCGTTGCAAACCGTCGCAAAGCATTCACCTTGTCTGGTCACAGTTGCAAGGTTTTAGAATGTTGCATCAAGTTGCTGCTCATCTCATCGTGAATCTTGGGTGTGATTTGGGCTTAAGTATGGCGCAGACTGCGCACGTTATGATTATGGCATTAAAAGACTGCGGTGAAAAGCTAAAGTTCCAAATTGTATAGCTTTTTAAAAAAAATATGAACTATGCCTATATGTCCGACTTTGTCATCGTTCAATTCATCCCTTGTGTTTAAAATTTGCGGTTAGGCCGATGGTAAGCGTGTTTTTATGCTGGCAACAAAACCAGAACGGTTCGCAAACGTTATTCTTTATTCTAAATGCCATGGCGATACAGAGAAAGAAGTCAGAAAAGGAATTTACCTTAGACTAGGCTATATCAGAGCCCGTCTACGGACATTCTCTTCTGGCTATATACTGAAATAGGTAAATGATGTAATGTGAAGTGCGCTTCTATGGGACTGGTGTGTGCACGCACAGTTTTTATTTTATTTAGAGTCGGAGTGGCAAGTGCTGCGCATAGTTGCAGTGGAATGTGGCTGCCCAGGGCATTATAAAACTTCTCACTCTTAGACCTACTCATACACGGCGGTGAAATGGCGTATTTAGCTGTCTAAATTCGAATCATATGCTGGGGAAGAAATCGTCGGACATCCATGATTATTTTGTTATTCAGCACCCCTGGTCAAAAATATGTTCCCGCGCGCTTGGAAGTAGGATGATTTGTACTATGATTTGTAGACTGTTGTCAAATTTGGCAAATACAAAACAGGAGAAACAATATATGCTCATGCTCTCTCATGCGGTTTCATTCGTGCCGAAAAGGAGGGAGAATTATAGGGCTGAAACGATTCATCGAGTTACTCGAATAACTCGATTACAAAAATTACTCGAGGCAAAAACCCTGCCTCGAAGCCTCCTCGAATTCCTATGACGCGCACTATACGCGCAGGGATCTGATTGTTCCACGCGGACCGTTGTTCAGCAAGCACATCACTAGCGCGTGAATCGTCAAGATATCCATAAATGGCAGAGAATGTCTAAAGTTTTCAAGTAATGTTTTGGGATCATTACATACTCAAAAAGGAAAAGAACAAGCATCTGAACCTAAATATCCACTCCATGCTGTTTCACCAAGCCTCAATAAAGTAGGCTAGGCTATTTATCAATCTATCTAGTCTATCTATCATCTATCTACATAGCCTATAGCCTACACTGATATTGGCTGATTTTAATCACATACTGTATTTGTAGCGATGTCGTGATAGCTTGTTTAGCTTGTTTAGCTTTGATGTTTTTAAGTAAGTAAACTTATTCACGTTCAATTGCAAGACAGTATGCCTAAAAAAGAACCCCTCACACACATGCATGCACCCTCATCTTTCCTCACGCACCGCACGCGTGCACACACACACACACACACAGGTTGCTAGGTTACCATAGCAAATAGGCTCACCCCAGAAATGATTTTTTAGTAGCCTAATGGTAAAATTATTTGTTAGTAGCCTAATGGTAGGCTATGTTTTAGTAGCCTAATGGTAAAATTATTTGTTAGTAGCCTAATGGTAAATGCTGCAGGAGTAGAAATCTACATAAAACAGATATTTATGTTGATGTCAGGTCTAGATTACAGCATGAAACTTGTTGTAGGCTACATATTAATACATTAAATTGCTTTCCCTCTTCTCCCTCCCAGCACTTCACAACATAGTATGGACAGCTTTGTTCGCCCAGCTAAGTCATGCACAAGAGGCTGCAATTTTACAGAGAGCATTTTGAACATTATTTAATTGATGGCACTGGCACTTAAAAACACTAAATGGGTAAATTGCAATAAATGGGCTTAGTTTTGTAGCCTAATCTTGGAGTTAGAATAAATACCTCTGTGCCAATTGCTTGATCATTTTACAGCCATGTCATTTTCGTTATGCATTATGTGTTTTGGTTGTTTAACACTTAGAACCCTAAGCTGTTTTTAGGGGATTTTCACTACCTTTATTCATAAGGATTTATTCTGGTCATTGTAAGTGCCACACACACATATTATATATTGTTTTTTTCAGCAGAGTCTAGGCTATCCAGATCATTTCATGTATTAGTACTAGCATTGATTTTATTTTGATTTTTAAATAATTAAAATATAAAAATCATATTATAAAAATTCTTATATTTTGACCTGTATCTCACCACAGCAAGCTCATAGCTCCACATGCATTTCATGTGTGTGTAGGGCACTGTCCTGAAACGGGCAATATAATTGCCATGTTGGAGGGATACTCTGGGGCTGAGCAATTTACAGAAATATGTGGTGTGTGATTTACGGAAATAAATGCCATTTTTTATTTAGCGATGAAAAATGACCATTCTGCGCTCCATATCTGTGACACGAACTGATCTGACCTGACCCAAGTTTGCCTGTTAGCATGTGTGACTATGGTGTATGCACTCATGATGATTCTCAACTTTTTACTGCATTGCCATGAACAAAGTAAAGGCAAAAAAGGTGTTTCTTTGTTGAACAAATTGGGATGCAATGTGAGCCTTGAATTGGATGCCATGCAGGAATTTGCTAGGATTTCAAAACCGGATTATGAACATGTTTTGCCATAGAGAAACACACGATAGCGTTATAAACATGCTTTGCCACAAAAACAGACAAAAACGTGGGGTAAGTCCAGCTATATGAAGTTATTATTTTGCTGTCACTTCGTCTGTTTTATAACCCAGAAGGATGTATTTGGTATCAAATGATAGCTCTGTGTCTCTTCTTTCATCTAACATATGTGGCATATATATCCAATCACGGGTCCGCGAGTAATTACTCCGAGAGTAATGGGTGTGCAGCGTTGGTTTGTGTACATGACGTTAATATTTTGCAGTCATTTCGTCTGTTTTTATAAGCCAGAAAGATCGATATCCATGGTACCAATGGATAGCCCTGTTTCTCCTCTTTTATCTGATATGCTTGCCATATCTATGCGATAACGGGTTCGCGAGTAATTCAAACGAGAGTAATGGGTGCGCATGGTGAACGCAGAGAAGTATAGACTGTAAATATGAAACATGATTTTTTAAAATGTTCATACTTGATCGTACAGACAAGGAAAGCCCCACTTCTTCTCTGTCATGCAATAAAGGTTTTATCTCGTTGCGATGAACAGTCGCGGAGCAATGTAACAGAGAAGAAAGGGTGTGTTTTTTGACGTACTTTGCATCAATCGGGTTCTAAGGGTTAAAAATGCAAAAAAAAATATCCGATTAATCGATCGATAAAGTGCTAGATTAATCGATTACAAAAAGAATCGATAGCTGCAGCCCTAGAGAATTAAACATTAAGCACGTTCCACTTTTGCATGATAATGCAACTGTATTTGACAAAGGACCGATAAAGGCTATTTGCTAGTGACAAGATATGAGCGTTCAGTGTGATACGATCTCTTTTTAAATTACATAATTAAAACGTGTTTCATCTGTTCGGGCTATCCCTGCTATTTGGATCTTACTGTCTCTCACTCAATGAACAACATCAACACTAAATGAATGATGATCCGTAATTGTCATCAGAAAGCCTAGTCATATAGGTAGACATTCAGTGTGTTTGAAATAATTAATTCGATAATATTTTCCATATTTGCAGAGGAAAAGTTTTGTGTAAAGGGAATTAACCCTTTAGGTGCCAGAGGTTTTTTTTTCGAAACGTTCGATTTTGACATCTTCATTTCAAAAGGCTATATCTTAAAAGTGATAAGAGATAGAGACTTTCTGTAAATTAGAGAAATATTAAGGATGACCCAAAGTTTATGTAGGGATTAAATGTTTATATCTAATTTGCATATTATGACGTCATATGGTGGTGGCCATCTTGGATTATAGAATTTTCATGAAAAGTTGCATGTTTGAACTAGAAAAGCATTTCCTGAAGGAAATACAGTGCATGAAAATGCAAAAATATGATGAGTTCATATGGTTAAATTATTTGCTTGGTAGATAAGGTTTAATATAGTTGGAATGACTGAACAGTTAAATAGGTTGATAATTGAAATGGTTAAATTATTTAGGCAGATAGTTGACGATAACTAACAGTTGGAATGGCTCTAATGTTTGCTAGCAGTTATGCTAACTATGTTAGCAAAGATAATAATGTAAACCAAGTTACTATGCTAATTAGCATGCTAACAATGTTAAAATGTTAACTATGCTAACCATGTGACTTAGCTAACTTTGCTAATCATTTTTTTATAGTTATGCTAATTAGCATGTTAGCATGCTAACCATGTGACTTAGCTAACTTCGCTAATCATTTTTAGCAGTTTTGCTAAAAATATTAAACTAGCATGCTAACACGCTAGCATGCTATCTATGCTAACCACGTTACTTAGCTAACTTAGCTAATAATTTTTAACAGTTTCGCTAATTAACAGTTTTTGGCAGAGGAAGCAGTTGAACAGGATGTGTAGTCTTAATAGGGCCAGTTTGTATGCTTAAAGCCTGAGACTGGCAGTTGATGCAGGTGGCCCGAACACCTGCCATAGGATTCTAATTGCTTAACGGACGTATTGTGATGTCATAATCATAGTGTTAAGTCAATGGGGAAATTTTGATTAGTTTTTAATTAATAGTTTAAAAAGTATAAAAGTTACAAAGTTGAAAAATACATAGTCCGTTTCCTAAGTAAGACCTACGTAACATAGTTTGAATGAAGTTTCTACGTTAAACGGTTGAAGCTGCATTAAATGCGTTAGAAGAAGAATAATAAGAAGAAGCCTAGGAAGAACAGTACAGTGCATTTTCATGCACTGTAATGATGAAATGCACCACTTCTTTCCCCCCAAAATGTCCCTCACCTTCTGTATGCTATATTGCACAATACTGAATGCTCAGGTAAATAGTAAGTAGTGAACAAACTGTGTAAATCATTACTAATAAATGGCAGAAACAAACCAAATGCATGTAGCGGTAGACTGGCCTTTTGCTGTAGAGATTTTCCATTTACTACATACAGTAGGCACTCTGATTCCATGTATGGGGCACATATATATTATTCAGATGACACACAAACACAAGTAGACAAGACCTGTTTAGTTCAAAAGCTCATTTGCCACAGCAAGGCACAGATCAGGAGTGAGATGACGAGACAAGACAAGAGACAATGTGTTGATGTTTTTTTGTTTTTTTTCTTAGCTGACAAAGACACACACATCACATGGACATGAACACACAAAAAGGAACACATAGTGTATGTCCTAAATGATCAGGGAAATAGATAGCAAATCAACAGTGTAAATCATTACTAATAAATGGCTGACTTTTTTTTATGTAGCAGGCCTTTTGCTGTAGAGATAATGACTCCCTATCCCTATCCATACAGGGCCGGCATTCCCATCATCTTGTGATAGACTATGCATGACCTAATGTGTATGTGTGGGAGAGGGAGAGAGCGTGTCACCACCTCCACCATGCGAGCAGCATGGCCAGATCTGCCTCGCGCGCGCCGAGTGGAGAGAATTTGCGCAGCTCGGACTAGGCCTACTGTCATTCTCATTGCGACTCCCCACACTGCCACTACGTTCCCCCCTAACTGTCCTATGAGCACTTCGACCTCGTCTAACATACTCAGTGGCATTAGACAAAGGTTCCACCACGTTACTGTCACCGCGATTGTGGAGAGGCACACGTTCAGAAGACAGAAGCTAGCGCTATGAACATTAGGCTACCTCCAGCCTCGTTCGCCACACCACTAACACCCTGCTAACTTCCCGATGAACACTCCGAACCCGTGAAACATTATTCCCACCAGTGACATTGGGCAAACGATTCAACGTTTGTGCTTGGTGTAAGCTAAACTATGGAGTAAACTCTCACTTTGTCCAGCTGCATCATTGCAAGGCAGGGACGCATCTGAAGCCTCACTAAACGAATCACCGTCATTTTCTGAAGGCAGATATACCCCTTCAGAATCAGGGTCCGCGAATAGAAGACCCAACACTTCATTTCAGGTAAACTTTTTTGATGCCATTAGACGATAATCTAATGTAAATACTCGCTGACGTTGACAATATCGCTCTGACAAAGTGGCTCACACGCACACTAGCTCCGGTATTTCACGCACTGATTCACTGCAGCTGTAGCGCGAAAGTTTTGTTTAAAGAGTGCCCTTTTTTCGACTCGGGGATGACGTATGACATGTCTGCCATCTAGTGGAGTGGAGGTCGAACGAAATATGACACCCTATTTGACTAAATCGGCCGTTTTATTCAGTACCGCATCTTGTCGACTATAGTCGACTGTGGCGCCTAGAGGGTTAAAGGCCGGTCTCATATAGACGCCTGTCTCTAATACTAGCCGGTGCAGTTTGGCGATTTGGGAAAATAAAAGCCCGGGCTTTTTTAAGGTAAATATGTAGTCAAAACCTATTGTTGTCTCGTAGGCCTACTCTTATTCAGAGGTGAAAAGAAGAGATAGGATGCGACCTCCCACCGAACGCGAAGTGCACCGACGCGCTGCCGTTAAGCCACGAGACAGCTGATTACACTTGACATACCCAGAAATTCGTCTAGGCTATATATTTTTTCCAACATAGTTAAGTTTATATGCTTGCAATGGGTTTAGGTTGTTGCTGATGGCAATGACAATGCCAATATAAATCATTAGAAAAATGTCAACATGGGCCGTGGCAGAGAATTTCTAGGGGGTGGGGTATTACACGTTGCCACTTTTTCCACCAATGATATGTATCGCTGCATCATCAACAACGTTGTTGGAACTACGGTGTTTGAACGCCGGAGGTATGAATTGCGACACAGATACGATGCTTTCTGGAAACAGGTGTAACAATGTCGTTGTTTGGTCGCTGTGTGATCAGTGATGTGTGGTCAGTGGAATATGGGGAGGGAAGTGGCAGTGTTTTTTTGCGCGTCTGCAGAAGTCAGCCAAATATGACATGCGATTCTCTGTGCATAATAAAAAAATATAGGCCTACATTATTCCCAAATCACAAAACAATGGTTGAATATTACTGATAATATTTCATTGTTATTTAAGAATAGGGTTGGGCACCAAAACACGGTTCTAATATGGCACCGGTGCCGACGCAAACAGTAGTAACTGCATCGAATAACAACGTGGATTTCGGTGCCTCATTTCGGTGCTTAAATCACGTTTTTTAATTATTTTTTATACGAGGCATCACTGCATGTCATGCACCATCTCTAACGTCTTGCTCTGATAGCAACACATCCAGATACAGTTAGCTAACATAAACACTGGCTGGATGTTTAAACAGAGGAGTGCACCAAATAGGCGAGTGGACAGTGTTTGACAGCTTGCGTGAGCCCAAGTAGCTTCCTTTAAAGATATCACTCCAATCTAGCAGTGGGCCTAACTACACACAAGCAAAAGGCTATGAAACAACATCAACAGTATACTTTACACAATGTCCTTGCTAATGCGCTAACTGGCATTTATTTGAAATGTTATCAGCAAAGTTGTAAGGTGAAAACTTTATTTCAGGGTGTGTTCTAAACAACACAATGGCATGATATTGTAGCGCCGAGGCTATTTACTCCCGTGTTGGACTTTCCCCTGTGTCTCTGTTTTCCCGGCGTGTGCGCCATACCTGTCAACATTTAGCTTTCCAAAAACGGGAGATTTTTTTTTTTTTTGGGGGGGGGGGGGTATGTCAGTGTTTATACCGGATCTGTGTTTGCATATTTAATACATTTCATACACGTGTTTCAACACTGCATTTCAGTCGTTGCTTTTACCTTGAATTTCCCCATGAGGATCAATAAAGTATCTATCTATCTATCTATCTATCTAGCAACACATCCAGATACAGTTACTCCTACTCCTCGGTATTACATGGTGTGCGTGTGTGTGTGTGTGTGTGTGTGTGTGTGCGCGAGCGTGTCTGTGTCTCCTTCTCCCTTCTGTGTCATAGAATGTGTCAATAAGTTCTGATGTGTTTTGATTGGGGGGAGGTGTCCGGGAGGGAATATTTAGGGGTTCGGATAGGTTAGCGATTGATAAGGGGAGGGAATAGAATAGGGGGTTCTAAGACGTTTAGTAAGTTTAGTCAGAGTAGAGGTGAATTACGTGCGATTGGGTTGTGTTGTTGTGTGTTGGCCGGTGCGAGTGAATGACGAGTGATTGAGACGTGATTTGTCAGGATTGGTTTGTTGCTTTGTAGTGGACACCTCCTGCTACCCGTACCTTAGCCTGTACATCATTTGAAAAACTAGAAATGCAATTCCAAGGAATTACCAGTGCATGAAAATGCTAAAGTTGTGATGTAAAATATCATGTATAGTTAAAACAGATAATACAGAGATGGTTACTACGGTGATGCTAGGATAGACATGGTGGTTGCATAGCTTAATAAAAGTTGATAGTTTAAAAGTAGACTGTTTAAAAGCTGAATGTAGATAGTTTAAAAGTTGTTGATAGACAGTAGATAGTTTAAAAGTTGTTGATAGACAGCTAGTTTAATGAATGTTGATATTCAAATAGTTTAATGGCTGTGTATAGGTAGATATTTGACGATAACTGAAAGTTGGAATGGCTCTAATGTTTGCTAGCAGTTATGCTAAGATTTTTAACTATGCTAACCATGTTACTTAGCTAATGTTTTATAGCAGTGCTAGCAATGCTAACCTGCTAACCATGTTACTTAGCTAACGTTTTCTAGCAGTTTAATGAATGTTGATACTCAAATAGCTTAATGGCTGTGTATAGGTAGATATTTGACGATAACTGAAAGTTGGAATGGCTCTAATGTTTGCTAGCAGTTATGCTAAGATTTTTAATTCTGCTAACAATGTTACTTTGCTAATGTTTTATAACAGTGCTAGCAATGCTAACCATGCTACTTAGCTAACATTTTCTAGCAGTTTTGCTAAACATGCTAACTATGTTAGTAATGTTAACTATGCTACTTAGCTAACTTAACCAGAGAATGTCTAATAAGGGGAGAACTGCCACTCTCGGAAAACTTCCGGTTTCTGAACTGGTTGCAGTTCCTTCTGTGGTTCCACATGAGGGTGCTCGTCCACGAGTGCAGAATGCATGGAAATCTATGGAGCTGTACCCCTCAAAATCCACTTTTCTCTGGATATAATTTTTTTTCAAGTAATTTGAGTATTGGAATCGAAAGGGGAGGCAAAGAAAATACACTTGGTTGAGTATTATATATTTTTAAAGTCACTTAATTGTTCTTAAAAGCCTTTCAAATGTGTCAATGACGTCATTCATTAGCACAATGCTAGCGTGTTATGTGCAACAACGACCCAACCTGTAAGAAATCAAAAGGACATAAGTACTCGTTCATTCAACTTTTGACCTATAACCCATGTTGAAGTTATACAAACTACAATCAAATCTGAGATTTGTCAACGACAATAAGGTGAAAGAGACAATTTTGGCCGTCTAGCTCCATTGACTCCCATTCATTCTGCACTCATGGCGATCGCCCCCAGTGGAACTCTGGTGGAACTGCATCCAAAATTCGGTACAATGGGACTTAATACGGAGTGGCAAGGCTCTCCGTAGACGGGCTCTGACTTAACTAACATTTTCTAGCAGTTTTACTAAACATGTTAACCATGTGACTTAGCTAACCAAGCTTATCATTTTTAATAGTTATGCTAACTATGCTAACTAACATGGTAACTATGCTAACATGCTAACTATGCTAACCATGTGACTTAGCTAACTTAGCTAATCATTTTTAGTAGTTATGCTAACTATGCTTACTAGCATGCTGACATGCTAACCATGTGACTTAGCTAACCTAGCTAATCATTTGTAATTGTTATGCTAACTATGCTAATTAGCATGTTAACAATGTTACATGCTAACTATGCTAACCATGTGACTTAGCTAACCTAGCTAATTATTTTTAGCAGTTTTGTTAAAAAATGCTAACAATGTTAGCATGCTAACTTTGTTAACCATGCTAACAAGCTACAGTGGGTAGGAGTTATAGTTGATGAAAAGTGTTGACATAGTTGATGACAAGTTAAAAGTTGTTGATAGACAGCTAGTGAATGTATATAGTTTAAAAGTTTTAAAGTTGAATGTAGATTGTTTAAAAGTTGTTGATAGACAGCTAGTTCAATAGATAGATAGTTTAATGATAGTTTAAAAGTAGACCGTTTAAAAGTTGAATGTAAAAAGTTCAGTAGTTTAATGGGTTACATTGTTTAACAGTGGATTATTGTAGTGAGGACTTTTATTTTGAAACAGTTTTGGGCAGAGGAAACAGTTGAATAGGATGTGTAGTCTTAATTGACCCAGATTGTATGCTTAAAAGCAGTTGCTAGGTTACGGGGACGCTGGCGAGACACGCCGCTCCGTCTGGCATCATGTTTTTGTTTGTCTTTATGTAATGTTCGTAATTTTATGTAATGTCATGTTTATTTTTTGTATTGGTTTGTCTAGTTAAATGTTTTCCCTATTTATTTACGCTATTTTTGATAGTTTTCGTGTTATTCTTAGTCCTTTTTACTGCTTCTAAGTCAGCTGATGTCATTGACATTTGTCCATTGGGAGCTTGCTATGGCTAGCTTTTGCCCTAGCTTGGCATCGGACATCCTTCCATCTATCCGTGAGCGGTGCAGCACTTCACTGTCTGGTCGAGGGGACCTCTCGGGACAGCTGGACCTAGGCTACTCTGCGAAAGATCTGCCGTGGCCGCCGAGCTGTTGCTGACCTGCGAGCTGCCATGCCAACTGCAGACTAACGTTAGTGGTGAAGAGCTGCAATCTCACGGAGCAACAAACGGTCGCTGTTAAGTCCACCGAATTGCGGATCTACACGATCGCCCAGTACTTTGGACTGTGCTTCCAGTCATCTCCAGACTGCGGTCTACAAGGCCTAGCTTCTAACGTTAACGTTATCTCCAGACTGCCAGTGAATTCACCGGGTTGGTCAGTTGCTAAAGAACTTTGTTTGCATTGCATCGGTTGTGAAGACACATCTCTGTGCGCAGTTTTCACGGATTATCATTGCCCTTGGACATTTTCAGCTGGTTTGGAAATTGGACTAATTTTAACATCACTTTTCCCCCTTTTTAAATATATCTTGTTTTTTTTATTTGTTTTGTTGTCTGTCTTGTATGTATTGGTGTCACGGGTACGCTGGCGACTAAGCCGCTCCGTCCGGCATTTTTTGTATTTGTTATTTTTTAAATGTATTTGTCATGTCTTGATGTCATGGGTACGCTGGCGACTACGCCGCTCCATCCGGCATCGTTTGTCTTGTTGTTATGTGTCTTGTTTGTGGAGCGCTTTGGGTTGCACTATGTGCATGTTAAATGCGCTTTAAAAATAAATCTGACTTGACTTGACTTAAAGCCTGAGGCTGCAGGAGGCCTGAACACCTGCCATAGGATTCTAATTGCTTAATGGCCGTATTATGATGTCATAATCGGCAATGTTAAGTCTCTGGGGATTTTTAAAAAGTTTTTCTTTAATAGTTTAAAAAGTATAAAAGTTTCAAAGTTGAAAAGACAAAGCAGCTTGGTCCGTTTGAAGAACTACGTTACAAAGTTTGAACGAAGTTTCTAAGTTAAACTGTTCAAGAGAAATTGCGTACGGAAAAAGTGGTAAGCGGAATAATAATAAGAAGTTGTTGTTGATGTTGCCTTGGAAGAACAGTACAGTGCATTTTCATGCACTGTAATAAATAACCGGAGTTTGGAACGATACCTCAGCCTCCCCGTCTCCTAACTACTCCTCGGCATTACAATATTAATCTTTCATGTGCATAAGGCCCATATAGCATCACAATGAATATGAAGATCATGTTAAAAGTTAGCTGGCAAAAACATAAATCGGTTACATACCTGATGTCACTGAGCTGTCAAAGAGCCTACGGAACCATCTCCGTTATCGCTTATCGTTATCGAATTAAACTCAGCTGACTGGTGTTAGCGCATAGCCATAGTTGCTGTTAACATGCCTAACCTAGGCTACTACAAGCGCTGGGAATCTAAACACTAACTAATCTAACACCGACATAATGTAGCCTAATATGTTCAAAACTATGGCGTGTTATGGGGGAAGACATGCAATTTCTTGAAGCATTTGGGAACACACTGAATTAACTGGAAATATAGAGTCCCTGTTAGATTAGCTTGCTTGCAAATGTCGTTGTCCATGACCTGGAAGTTCTATGGCAAGCGGTTTTAACATACCTTATGGCAAACTGCCTACACTGGGTAAACTTGAAAGCAGAGCTTTGTGTGTGCATCCATGGCAAGCTGTTTTAACATTTAAATGTATTATGCGTAGGAGCAATGAGATATTGATAGTAAATTGAATATAACAGTTAAATTTCATGTTCAAATTCAAATTCATGCTTTAGACCAGTGGTCGCCAACCCGTCGATCGCGATCGACCAGTAGATCTTTAGGACTTGCCCAGTAGATCCCGAGAATAACAGGAGAATTAAAAACAGTCACCAAATTCCCACATGTTCGCCAACGTTTATAGGGCGTAGCCTACATTTCAGCGTGTGATAGGATAGCGCATGATTTATTCAAGACCTAGCCATCATAATGCGAGAAATTCCTGCATACATTTACAGCTGTCTGATAACGTTAATCTAATAATGGAGCAGCGTGAATGCGGGACCGGACGGACCAACTTCTGACTTGAACCGAACGTAACCCCATGCAGACACACACACTCGCACAGCACCACTTTGCAGGTGTGCTCTCTCTCTCTCTCTCTGTCTCTCTCGCAACAGGACTTGTCACCGCTGAAGTCAAATTATGTTAGGTGCTTCTACATCAACTGCTAACTGACAGAAAATAAAAAACGAAAGTTTAGCGATCAGGAATTTGTTCTCCATTTGAAGAATGTAATCGATTATGAGTGCATTGTAGGCCTAGGCTTAGGTTACTTTCACTTTCTAGAGTACGCATTAATTACGTGAAAGATGCTTCATACCAAAACAGCGATCAAACATCAAATTTATCATGACGTATTGTCACAAACACTTACTCCAATTAGAAAATCAAAACCAAAATCATGTAAGTAAAGACTATGTTAAAGTGTTGTTCTCATTGACGCCTGTATAAGGGGGTGGAGGATATGATATTTTTGACCTGATACATTTGCCTAAATAAAAGGCCTTAAATTGAAAGTATTTTAGCTTTGATTTTCTTTTGACGCTTCAAGGTAGATCTTGCCTTTGTTCAGGGCGAGGTTAAGGATCTTGGGCTCAAAAAGATTGGTGACCACTGCTTTAGACCATTTTAATTTAAAAACAAAGTACCCGTTCAGGCACCGTTTCGCCATCGGCACCGTTTTAAAAGTATCGATTTAGCACCAGTATCGGATAAAACCCAAACAATACCCAACCCTATTTAAGAACATGCAAATCATCATACCGCATATCGTGGCGGGTCTGTTATTTAGCCTACTTACTGTAGGGTGTGCAAACCACAGGCCTATATTTTGGGCAAGCCTGCTTTCGAGGCAGGCCTTTATTTCATAAGGCTTCTGTTGAAGAATTTTATTTGTCAGTTGTCCTCCTGCATCCGCTACCACAGCTGTGTGAGCGCGTCCCTGGAAAGTGTGGCATGCTCCTTCTTGCAAACTTGACTATACCGAAACCATTAATGAAAGCAAAGCAACCATTTACGTCTTCATAAAATATAAAAATATAAAAACAACTTGCCAGATATGCCATCATGGGTTTGGGCTTCATTCAGCATTTTGTTCTTCCACTGGAAATTACTCTTCTACATTTGCTGCCTGCTGGATCCTTTCTGTTTTTATTGTTTAGAAAATGTTTGAGGGTTATGAGTTATACATTAATGTATAACTCAAAAATGTTTGAGTTATACATTAAACATTGCTGGTAACCCGCCACAAATAGCCTACAGATTCTTGTGTGCGTACATTCTCATTCTCTCTCCAAAATGTGCCCGTTCTATAGGCTGCCAAGTGCGTAATTCTGCGGCATAAAGCAGATGTATTTGTTTATTGTACAGAAAAATAAAAATAACCTGTCAAGCAGTCAATTGACTACATTGCAGTCAAGAAGTAGGGCAAATTAATTTACGAAACCAAAACGTGGGTCATAGTTGTTTAAACCTCTATTGCGTAGCCTGTTAAAAACGTCGCTATATAGTATTAAATCGCCAACAACATTCTTTTCTGCAGAAGCCTACCCTAGGCTACAGATTAGTTCTGAACAGTTCTCTACTGGCTAAATTATCAAAAAGGTGCTTTCTCTTCGTCCTCAGCAAATTAAGCAGGAAGCAGGCAAGAACGAGGCTACCATAGATATATATAGAATGGCTAGATGTCTCGTCCGCGCTGCTGGCCAAGTGACCTGAAGGTGTCATTGTTATAGCCTGGGGGCATTGTTCTGCCTTTAGTAGAAGAAGAGCTATCAGGTACCACAGAGCCCACCAGATAGCTTGCCTGTGACAAGATGGCCACCGGTGATGCCGTTGGAGACTCCCCTATAAGACATCTAGGCATTAAATATATGGAGGCTACAGGGTACACTTTAGGGCTGCACGATATTAGGAAAACATGCGATATGCGATAACATTATTGAGTACTGCGATAACGATATAATTTGCGATATTTAAATATACTGCTCAAAAAAGGTTTTCCACACATTTTTGAAACCTTCCACCCTTTTCTCCATTCTCAAACTACATTCACAGAATGTCTGACAGTTCTTGCAAAATAAAACACTCGCCTCAAAAGTTTTACTTGTGCTCAGAACCAAACAGTGTCAGAGTACTGATCCAGTGTATAATTGAAGTGTTCCCTTAATTTTTTTGAGCAGTATATTTAATGTTTTTTTCCCCCATTCTGCTTGGGGGGGGGGGGGTAAATTTATAATTACAGAAATAAATGTATAATTTTCTACATAAACAATATAAAATATCATGTAGCCTAGGCTATATATGGCCTGATGGAAGTGGACAGCTAAGAGACCTGATAGGCTATCGAAGTTGTGTGGAAGATCTGCTCCTAATCCTCATAAAAGACGGATGGACAGCCAATCTGAACACTTGTGCACCAACCAGCGGAATATTCCACATTGCCAGCCTTCGATGGGCCTAGCAAAGAAGCTACTTGCTATATCGCGGCAGTCATCTCAGTCTGTAACCTCATAGGCTGTGCATCCCACGTTATTAGGCTACCGGCATGCCGACTACGAGGGCAGCGGAAAGTGAAAGTAATTGGGCTGCAATCGCACAGTCCAGGCTAAGAAGTAGGTTAAACAACTTTTACAAATAACGAATCCTGATTACCTCTGTGCTGCTGTCTGAGGCTTTTGCTACATGCAAATCATGAAATACAAGCCTTATAGACAGTGAAAGACAGATATCTTCTGATATAACGATAACGAAAGAAATTGTTTATTTTAACACGAGAAGGACGCATTTGCGCTGTGTTTGTAACACGGCATCCTTCATAAAACCAAAATATTCCCATATAACAGACGTGCTTTTCCTTTTAGTCACTAATTCCTCTTCACCCAAGTGTAGCCTACCTCGCTCGACTCACTATCTTCAGCCATCACGACTTAGCTCCCGCTTCAACACCTAAAACACCACACACCTAAACTGGTAGGGGACGGGCTTCTTGGGCAGCATGACAGCATCGGTTTGGTAAAATATGTTGACATTCAGAATGTGAATACACCAGACTGTATAGAATGCGCACGGCACAGAAAATGTATCGAAATGTATTGAAAATTACGTAATCTTTGCGGTATGTCCATCGCAAGCGTTGATATCGCGATAACGATAGATTAGATCGTGCAGCCCTAGTACACTTGCCATTACACCTCAGTCCAGCAGATGGTGGTAATGCACTCCATTTGACCAACTGCCAAAAATAACTCACTGAAAAAGAAGAAGGTGGTTACTCTGGCAGGCCAGCGAACTCTTCTTCTTTATCTGTGAGCTTTTTTGTTGGCAGTTTGCAAAAGGAGTGCATTACCACAATCTGTTTTTATGACAGCTCTGACTTCAGAACATGCAGCAGCGCAAAAGCATTGTGTCAGTCTTTTAATAACAACAACTTGCAGGATGTTTTCCGAAACTTCGAAGCTACTTTGAATTCTGGTCACTATTCCCATGAGAACAGCGGTGTCTGAGC
Organism: Alosa pseudoharengus; assembly: GCF_046254945.1. Classification (NCBI taxonomy): domain Eukaryota; kingdom Metazoa; phylum Chordata; class Actinopteri; order Clupeiformes; family Clupeidae; genus Alosa; species Alosa pseudoharengus. The sequence continues at coordinate 34,945,010 of NW_027468674.1, read as the reverse complement.
GCTGATTTTCCACACGTCAAGACGTTTCTTAGAAATACACAGGACAGACTAAAAGGCTGGCTGATGCTCATTCTGGTGTAGGCTATGACAAGATAGTACACAGAACTGTAAAGTGTATCAAATTAATATACAAGTTTATTAAATCAAATATAAATTATGCTCTTAAAGTTGGAGAAAAGTAAACAGGTGTAAAGGGGAATTAAAGGGCCATCACCATTTTTGTTGTTGTTGTTTTGTTTTTGTTTTTTTTGTTTTTTTGGGGGGGGGGCGGGGCACGACGTGCTGACATCTTTGATATGCATTTGGGCTGGCTTTAGCTACTTTCCATTTGAGCTGGTTGGCAACACTGGTCTGTCTGTGCAAATCATTCTGTCTCAAGTCCTTGTATGTAACATAATATAACAATGAAACACATTGCTATTATTTCTATGTTGAAGAGCTATAGTAGTGGCATATATCAGCCAATTTTTTATTGAAACAAATACTTATCTTCCCTTACACACATGTATTAAAATAATCCAACAAAAAGGTACCTGGAATGAATTTCCCTTGAACAGCTTCTTTATACGCCCACCATCCCTCATGACCTTTGTATGGATTTGGTTGAGCTAGGAGGCAAGGGACAACATAAAGCAAGAGCAAGAATAAGCCATGACATGTCTTCAATAACACCAATTTAACTCATTGAATGCCAAGCTGTTTTCGGAAGCTTTGTCCTAGAGTGCCAACAATCTAGACCATTGTTGATGATTTTTGTATAGCCACAGCATATGTGTTATAGCTATCAACACATACAATGGCTTGTTTGAAAGGTGAGGCTTTAAGCTCTCAGTGGGTGCAAACAGTGTATTTCTACACGCCTCTGTTCCTGAGCTAAACAGTGGCTAGTTTTCATCAAAATTGCTGTTTTTTTCTAGAAATGGAGATATAACGTCTTTCATGAAATATGAAGTGTTGCCTGTAAAGTTTCCGCGAAGTGACCTGGCGAGACTGCCACCTAGTGATAGACCCACGAAAATGGCCTGGTTTTGAGCTGACGTGCATGCGTCACTATTTCGACCCAAAGCGGCAACCGAGTTATGATAAAATGTCCATATTGTGCATTTTCATGAGTTTTCGATCGTCATATATTTCATTTCCATTCATCACAGAGTTCCCAAAATCACATATAAGGTGTGTTAGAGTGTCTAGTTTCGTAATTTAAAAAAAAGGTAAAAACGTAATATTACGTTTTTGGCACTCAACGCATGGGAAGGAAAAACGTAATATTACGTTTTTGGCACTCAATGAGTTAATAATACCTTTACAATGTTTCCCCACTTTATCCTGAAACCAATTGGTGTATAAAGTTAGGGCATGCCATCCTGATCATCTATAGCCTACATTTATAAAGAAACAGATATTCACTGACTTAGCCTTCTGGATTGGGAACTCGTTTGAATACCAAGACAAAATCATATCTGAACATTTTCCACAAAAAATGCAGTCAATCCTAAAGATTCTTGCATTATTCATGGTTGTTTTCAGCAACACTTTAGCATGAAATACTAAACTATATAGTTCAATCAATCACCACTATACTGTATCTTTGGAGCTTCCTTTTTTGTGAATGTGGATCTGTCAAGGTTGGTTAAGGCAAAACAGAACCCCAAAATTCTGCATAAGAGTAGTAGGAATTCCTAGCCTAGAAATCTAGACGTGCCCCTAGCGGCAGCAAATTATTTGCTACCAGGGCTAGTCTAGCAACTCTCCGTTGGCTTGTGAGCTCCAGAAATTGAAACTCAATCAGGCCAATGAAATCGTGTATAAAGTCGTTAGGTGGGCTTAACATAATGATTGATGGCAGAGTTGCAACGGTTTGGTTTGAATTCCCTGATACTTGAAAACAAATAAGATGGATGTTGCTGTTGGCGAACAGTGTGACACGAGTTAAGCTTTTATTAAGTTGGCAAACATTTGAACTAGCCAACTAGCTCCGCTGGTGGGAAATGCATGGGACTCATAGCGCTGCCGCTGTCCTATTGCGTGCAGAGGGAATTTGAAAGACAACTGATTATCCCGCCCCTCGGACTGAGCACTGCAAACGGTGAGTGCCCAGACCCTACATTTTAATGTGGGTCTGGCTCGTCAGGCTAAGGAATTCCTATCTCTGTCCTGAACTGGTGTACATAGTAGTGTGTAGCAGAGATGGGGACTCGAGTCTGAGACTCAGACTCGAGTCAGACTTAATGGCCTCCTTACACCAAACAACTTTGACAAGATTTGGGAAAGATTCTTGAAAGATTGGAGTCTTTTGAGGAAAGCTTGAAAGGGGGGCATTAGTTAAAGGATAATTCCGGTATTTAGCACTTTGAGTCCCTTTATCTGGTTTGTTTTGGATGAACTAGAGTGGTGGACACCGAAATTTTGACGAGGGGTCCTGTCTCGACTTAGCCTGGAAACCAGACTCTCTGACTTCGCAGAGTCTGGCCTAGATCCATAGGCGTTCGTTTATTTCCGGGTGGGAGGGCACAGTTTTGAGGTTTAAAGGGACACCAGGCAACGTTTTCATGTTAATTACTCATCTTCGTAAGTCGGTATATGGTTAAATGACTCATTACAGGGCGAATGAAGACTCTCTCGCCCGCCCCTACTGCCTGTAGGAAGAATATCCCGCTTGCAAGTTCAGTGTATCGTACCCGGCGACCGAAGCAGTTTCAGTTTCCATCCTGCATCCACAGCACAGAGGGAGGCTAACGAAACGCTAGCGATTGTTGAAAACGTGTGTATAATGGCAGGGCCGGCGAAGAAGCAGCGAAAACCCTTGACGGAAGATGCAAAGAAAAGGAAAAGAGCTTAAGACCGAGCGAGGGGGAGTTTCGTAGAGAAAAAGCATCAGGCTTGCCTGGTGTCCCTTTAAAATCATTGGAGTTCCTTTGAACCGCTTTGAACCAATCACTAACAACCGGCGTTTCGTCATACAGAGAAGTTTCTCTGCAGCACGCCCATAACAAGCACGGGTGCATCTTATCAGCAAACAATCACAAGTGTTTTGTGAATGTACCCAAGTCAAACTTTCATATAAATGCATAAGTATGTCCAAAGCGCCACTTTTAAGCTTGTATGCGTTGTCGTTTTCGGGTGAAATGAACTTTTGAATGGGATTCCTATAGGGCTACTACTTTTTTGATACAATCGCGTCAAAATCGGTATTTTTCAAATACTATGAAGGCTCGACACAACATGAAACTTCGATCGAAGTATCATCAGTGTCTCTACACATGAACTCGAGCATTGAGAACATTGTTGGTGTACACAGAGTTTACTAAAAGAGAGGTTTTGAACAGCTCACTTGTTTTTTCTGCTCGCTGCCATCTTGCAAAGAGTGAGTTGTCCAAAATCTTTCTTTTTAGTAAACTATGTGTACACGAACAATGTTCTTAAAAAAAGCTGCCAGATTTGTCAACCACAGAACATAAATCAGCAGAGGAAAATAACGTGGTGTCAAATGTTTCTGTTCTAAACGGCATCAACGTCAAAAGGTATAAAAACATATCTCTCCGTTTTAAAATCTCTCCTTCAGGTAGCGCAGCACTCTCATATCGCTGCGATGCGTGTGTCCCACTGAGTGAGACAGACCAGACGCACACACAAACTTCTGTTTGGTAGCTGACGAACCACCATTGAACTGGATTGATAATGATAACGGCTCTAAACAAGTAAGGCATACACAGTATGTCTGGTACATGATAAACGTTAACACAAATTAATATTCAACTACATATAACACGTCTCATTATTAAAGCTCTGATATCACTGCGATGGCAACTCCGCCCGCTCGAAGGGAGAGGGGGAGGGAGACGCACACACACACACCACACGCGTCCAAAACTCAGCCAGGTGGTCGCTGAATAAAACTCCCACAAATATCTCGGAACAATGTCGGCATTACTTAATCATATTGACCAGTGTTCGTAACAGCTACCGCTACCCCATGCATATGGATAGCCTACAACTTAGCTATTTGCAGCTCCCTAAATACAATGGCAAGCAGTTTTATAGAAGAGGGGCATTCAGGGAGGGAGACACACACACACACACACCACACGCGTCCAACACTCAGCCAGGTGGTCGCTGAATAAAACTCCCACAAATACCACGGAACAACGTTGGCATTACTTAATCATATGAACAGCAGGGTTCTAAATTAATACTTAAATTAAGGGTTCTAAATTAATTCTTTTTTGATCACCAGCCAATGTGGCTGGTAACTTTCTAAAGTTACTAGCCAATCAGAATTTCTACTAGCCAATTTTTTCCCGGTGAAAATAAGAGAATTATGAGTTTATGAGATGAGTGTCACTGAATGCATTTGATCATTTTATTAACATTGTAGGCATGAATAGCCTACACACCACAAAATATACACAGAAAGTGCAAATACTTCATTTCATGTTTGGGATAGCTATCTATCTATCTATCTATCTATTTCTCTGATGATATCCTCATCCCCTGCTTCATTCCTTTTCTCGCCCCCATACATCTGTCCCAACCACCCCCGCATTTAGTTTAATCTTAACTTAATAAAAAGTTGATATCAATTACCATCAACAATGACAAGCCAGCTGGAAGCTGCCACTCGTTTTCTCTCCCTCTTGTGCGTGCTCAGAGCGTTCTCAAAAAAAATGGAGTAGCATGTTGGTCCCTCCTCTGTCTCTCGGTGCCCTATGCACAGTGCGTGATGCGTGTGGTGGTGGTGATCACTGATCAGGCAACTTTTTAAAACGGATAATTTTCGCCTATACAAGCTCCTCACGTTCCTCTCCATCTTCAGCTAACTCCATAGACAATAAAATAAACATCTAGCTGCTTCAGGTTTTGCGGCCTCCGCTACATGACATCAGCCCCCCACAAAGGAAATAGGTAAACACAATGCATTAATTGCGTTAATATTTCGTAACTTGTTATGTATTTGTGTTATGTACATGTGTTATGTAGCCTACTTTTTACTTTACTTTACTGGCTAACTACCTCCTCTTTCAGTCTATGCTCCCTGCTCTGGCTCCGTTCGTTTTTCTAATTCCTTGAGTTTTCTGGTAGAGTTTTCTGGTTCGTTTCCATCGTCTCTCGCGCTGGCAAACTGCGCGCAGCTAATGGGCGTATGAAACGTCATCACGTAGCATTACGGCACAGTGATCATGGGAAATGTAGGAAGTACTGCCAGGGGGACATATGACCGAGAGCAGAGCCTTATGTATATCATGCACGTAATGCTTCATGCATCACTGGCTGAACTGGCTACTAAGTTTTTATTAACACCCGCCAAAATGAATTTTAACCCGCATTTGGCGGGTTGGCGGGTGTTAATTTAGAACCCTGATGAACAGCTAGCTACCGCATGCATATGGATAGCCTAGCCTACAACTTAGCTATTTGCAGCTACCTAAATACAATGGCAAGCAGTTTTATAAACTAGGCATTAAGTATTAAATAAAGTAGGCTACCTATATCATTCGCATTTTCCATTTGGACCCACAAACTTGCTTCCATCTTCAAAGTGTATGGCAATATTTCAAACAGTTAAAAGATGCTTTGAAAGTTTAAAGTTTACTGTTGTCTTGAAGAGCAGGCTTTCAGCTCTCTCACGTGGAGGAGGGGCAGTCTGCACGTGAATTGCAGCGTCTCCAGCAACACAGAGCTGCCTGTGGACGCCTGTATGTAAATAATGCGGGGGAAAAAACTATCGGCAAACGCAGCCGCTTATCGGCCGATGCCGATACACGTAAAAACGCAAATATCGGCCCGATATATCGGCCGGCCGATATATCGGTCGATCCCTAAGTAAGACTTTTAATTAGCACGAACGCCGCTACTGTGTCACACGCAGAGAACTTCTAGCTGTGTTATCGTCCATCCGCCACTTCAAATACTACCTCTGTGGGCTACCGTTCACCATCAGGACGGACCACTCTACCCTCCAGTGGCTCATGTCCTTTAACCCTCTAGGCACCACGGTCGACTTTTGTCGACAAGATGCGGTACTGAATAAAACGGCCAATTTAGTCAAATAGGGTGTCATATTTCGTTCGACCTCCACTCCACTAGATGGCAGACATGTCATACGTCATCCCCGAGTCCAAAAAAGGGCATGCTTTAAACAAAACCTTCGCGCTACAGCGCATTGAATCAGTGCGTGCAATACCGCTGTTAGTGTGCGTGTGAGCCACTTTATCAGAGCGATATTGTCAATGTCAGCGAGTATTTGCATTAGATTATCGTCTAATGGCATCAAAAAATTTACCCGAAATGAAGTGTTGGGTCTTCTATTCGCGGACCCTGATTCTGAAGGGGAATATCTGCCTTCAGAAAATGACTGATTTGTTTAGTGAGGCTTCAGATGCGTCCGTGCCTCCGTTGAATCGTTTGCCCAATGTCACTGGTGGGAATAATGTTTCACAGGTTCGGAGTGTTCATCGAGAAATGAGCAGTGTGTTAGTGGTGTGGCGAACGAGGCTGGAGGTAGCCTAATGTCCATGTAGCGCTAGCTTCTGTCTTCTGAACGTGTGCCTCTCCACAATCGCGGCGACAGTAACGTGGTGGAGCCTTTGTCTAATGCCACTGGGTATGTTAGACGAGGTCGAAGTGCTCATAGGACAGTTAGGGGGGAACGTAGAGGCAATGTGGGGAGTCGCAATGAGAATGACAGTAGGCCTAGTCCGAGCTGCGCAAATTCTCGACACGAGCGCGAGGCAGATCTGGCCATGCTGCTCGCAACAGGAGCAGAGGTGGTGACACGGGGTAGGAGAGCCATTAGGCCATGCATAGTCTATCACAAGATGATGGGAATGCCGGCCCTGTATGGATAGGATATGGATATGGATAGTCATTATCTCTACAGCAAAAGGCCTGCTACATAAAAACAAATTGTCAGCCATTTATTAGTAATGATTTACACTTTACCATTTAGGACATATATGTGTTCTTTTTTGTGTGTTCATGTCCTTGTGATGTGTGTGTCTTTGTCAGCTAAGAAAAAAACAAAACAAAAAAAACAAAAACTAACATTGTCTCTTGTCTCGTCATCTCACTCCTGATCTGTGCCTTGCCGTGGCAAGTGAGCTTTTGAACTAAACAGGTCTTGTCTACTTGTGTTTGTGTGTCATCTGAATAATATATATGTGCCCCATACATGGAATCAGAGTGCCTACTGTATGTAGTAAATGGAAAATCTCTACAGCAAAAGGCGCCTACCGCTACATGCATTTGGTTTGTTTCTGCCATTTATTAGTAATGATTTACACAGTTTGTTTACTACTTAGTATTTACCTGAGTATTCAGTATTGTGCAATATAGCATACAGAAGGTGAGGGACATTTTGGGGGGAAAGAAGTGGTGCATTTTATCATTCAAACATGTGACTTTTCATGAAATTCTATAATCCAAGATGGCCGCCACCATATGACGTCATAATATGCAAATTAGATATAAACATTTAATCCCTACATAAACTTTGGGTCATCCTTAATATTTCTCTAATTTACAGAAAGTCTCTATCTCTTATCACTTTTAAGATATAGCCTTTTGAAATGAAGATGTCAAAATCGAACGTTTCGAAAAAAAACCTCTGGCTGGATGGAGGAGCTACAGTCTTATGACTTTAAAGTGGTGCATAGAGCAGGAGCCCGCCACTCCAATTCCGACGCCCTGTCCCGCCGACCCTGTGCTGAGGATGGATGCCGCCACTGTGACTGGAGGGAGACACGAGACAGGGAGTTACAGGGTCTGGAGGCAGCCATCGTCAGCTGGGTCGCGGTGGCGGTGTGCTGTGAGCTCACTGAAATTTCAGCGACGCAGTGGAGACAACAGCAGGAGGCCGATATGGACATACAGCCAGTGCTCCAGTGGGTGGAGATGCAGACACGGCCACCATGGGAGGAGGTGGCACCAATCTCCACGGCGACAAAAGGGCTGTGGGCAAAGTTCCAGGCCCTGCGGCTCACCGATAGGGTGCTACAGCGGGCCTGGAAGGATCCAGCGACGGGAGAGTTGAGGTGGCAGTTGGTGGTCCCCAGAGCAGAGAGACCGACCTTGCTGAAGGCAGTGCATGTGGCCATGGGGGCTGGTCACTTCGGGGTGACCAAAACTCTCCGTCGCCTATGTCAGAGCTTCTACTGGGGGCAGTTCAGGAGGGACATAGAGGACTTCTGCAGGAGGTGTGACAGCTGCACGGCAAAGAGAGAACAGTCCCATGCCCAGCTCCAACAGTTTCCAGTCGGCGCAGCCATGGAAAGAGTCGGGGTGGACATAATCGGTCCACTCCCGGTCACTGACAGCGGGAACAGGTACTTTCTGTCAGTTATGGACTACTTCACCTAGTGGCCCGAGGCTTATGCCCTCCCTGACCAGGAGGCAGAGACAGTGGCTGAAGCCCTACTGGAGGGTATGGTCTGCCGTTTTGGGACGCCCCAAACCATACACAGTGACCAGGGGTGAAGCTTTGAGTCACGAGTATTCGCCGACCTGTGTCACAGGCTGGGCATAAACAAAACTCGCACTACCCCCCTACACCCGTAGAGCGATGGCTTAGTAGAACGCTTCAACAGGACCCTGATCCAGCAACTGGCCATCATCACCACTAAACATCAATGAGACTGGGACAAGCGCCTCCCGCTTGTGCTGATGGCCTGTCGGTCTGCCGTCCAAGAATCTACGGCCTGCACGCCAGCCCTGCTCATGCTGGGTAGAGAGCTCCGTACCCTACTAGCAATGGCCTTTGGCCTCCCCCCTGACAGCCCAGCTGTGCCCCCAGGACGAGGGTATGCCAGGAGACTGCAGGACCGCCTAGAGACAGCCCACAACTTTGCACGTTTGCAGCTGCAGAGCGCAGGGGGAGACAACGTAGTAACTACGATCTACATTACAAGGGCCGCCACCTGGAACCAGGAGAGCTGGTTTGGGTCCGCAGAGAAAAAAAAGGTTGTTGCCCTAAGCTGGACAGTGACTGGGTAGGCCCCTGTAGAGTGTTGGAGCTAGGGGAGGTGGTATACAGAGTACAGCTACCTCCACGTGGCAGACAGGTTGGCACCCTACCACGGAGATGCTAACCTCTAGCTCCCACACAGGGCCTCACAGATCCCTCCCAACAGCCCCCATCCAGACATTTCAACCACACTCCCCTCCCCAGTGCCACTCTCCCCAGCACAGGATATTGCGGTGCCTGCACGGCTCCGGAGGCAGAGAAGACCGCTTTGTTGGAAGTTGTTGTTGTGTTGTGTGTATTTGTTGTTTCCTCAGGGTCGAGGAACTTTGATGGGGGGGGGTAATGTAGCGACCAGCTGTCAATCGGAGAGTGCCCGCGCTATGTATAACCCCGGGCACGCTCATGGTTGGCAGTGAAATAACGTTCCTGTGACAGGCTATCAAATATTGAACAATGGGATAACGTTTCATCACCTTTATTGATGCCTGAAATGTTGACATTGCTGAAATACAGAAATGTAGCCTACAGAGAGGCAGCTGCAGACAACGATGTTCAATAGGTTCAACTTGTCCCTTGCCTAGGCTACCAAGTGGATGTAGGCTAAACAAGCGAGAACCTATAATACGTCACATGAAAAACTTTAATAATGGCTTTAAAATGCAACTGGGTGCTTGACGTTTTAGGCCGAAAAAAAGTTTTAAAAAAAAAATTCAGATATTAGGCATGGAAATCACTTAGTCCTGTTGTACTGACCGTTCCATTCCCAAAAATATGTATGGTCTTTTAGATTTTGTGTTGAAATTCATATTTATTCACTAATTAGTTGTGGTAGTGACTAAAAGTGTCATATGGTGTGACATGAAAGTTATTGTTTGTAAAATTATAATGGGATTTGTTTTTAATGTGAGCAATGTATTATAATCTTCTATCATTACTTCATCAAGATCTAGCATTTCCTTGTGCAAATTTATTACATTTTACAGTATATTTCTTCATCAGTGCACAGAGTAAGGCATACAGTATGTCCTCAATCTTTCAATAAACGTCATATTCATTTTGCCATTTAATATAAAAGAAAGAAAATGCTTGTGACTTTTGCTGACCCTATTTTCTATCTGTTCCATTGAGATTTGTATGATTTAGACCCCAAAAGCCTTTTTAGTTTCATAATTTCTTGATGTCACACCAAATGATATGGTGTCACGCCATATGATAAATAACACCACAAAACAATCTGTTAATACAAAAATGTGTATTATATGTATTTCACAAGCAACAAAAGACAGTTTAAGACAGGTAAATCATGTAAAGGTTCACTTTTAGAAATCACAACTATGCAAAACAGAATGCCACCAAATATTGTATAGCTCTTAGGTTCCCAGAGTTTTTCTCTTCTCAATGGTGAGCTTCAATCTGTTTGTAGTTCCCCTTTGAGTTTATTCTTTTTATATCTGTTAAAAGACAAATTCAACAATTTATTCAAATAATTTAAAAAGTTTTCCTGCATTATAATCAGATTAAATTGTTGCAATTACTTATAGTGCTAAAGACAACATTAATATTACTGTTTTCTTTAACACCAGAATTTATTTTCTCAGACTACTATTGATATTTAGCATGTCAAATATGTATCTTTTGTATCCAAGGCTGTAGAGTGAGTGAGTGAGTGTGTGTGGGGGTGATTTCTGTGTTATATGTGTGTGTGATTCGCAATACATGCAATAGTTGCACATCTTAAATAATAAATGTTAAATCATGTTAAATATGTCAAAATATATATTACACTTAATTATAAGTTAAACATATGTATGAAAAAACATTATTTATGTAGGAAAATGCAGTTTCTATCATACAGTGTGACAAATAAATCATATGGTGTGACGAGAAAACCCGGTCACACTATATGATATGGGGTCACACCATATGAGGTTTCATGTACTTAGCATGACATTAAGCAATGTGCTTTTATGCTAACATCCTAAAAACATGCTAACTGCAATATGACAATATAGTTTTAAAGGTAATATTGACTGAAAAGTAATTTTATTTGGGCATTTTTGCGTAAAATGCGTCACAGCAAAAGACAATGCAAAAGGGAACTGAAGCAGGAGTCCCGGATATACTTTTTTTTTTTTTAAAACATGAAGAGAGAAAACTCACCTTGTAACTTTCAGTGTCCTTCTGAGGTGTTGTTCTTGCTCCTGAAAGAAGGAGGACCCCTACTAGGGCTGTCACTTTACGTTCGAAAATCGATTGCACAATCGATTGGACCAAACAACACAAGTTTCGAAAACTAAAATAGGGAATCGATTTTAACCAAATATGTACACTTCATTTTAAATGAATTAAACAAATAAAAAAGATAGATGTAACAAAATTCACAAACAAGAATATGGAGGACAACGTGATCAACCTGTGCGACATGTAGAGAGACGTGGAAGTTAGATGTGGAAGTACTTTGGATTTTTGGTATATCAAACTATGGAGAAGAACAAAGCGGTAGGCTATGCAAACTGTGCAATCGAGTACTACGTAGGCGAAATTTGTTTGACATTTCTAATTGTAAACACAGACACAGCTACGTTGAAGCCTGCAGTCATGTTTGTCACTGATGTAATGGCAGTCCACTCGGCTTATTGTTTTTCGAGAATGTTGCACTCCTGTTTGTCTTTGTGCACGAAACTTCACGCCAATAAATCATCAGAAATATTGCTGGCTTGCGTCTACAAGCGCTCTCTTTACATTCGTCCTAATGCCTGTTAGTTGTTTGTGGATTGGCCTATATTTGACGTTGAAAATGGAAACGTTTTTAGACATAAAAAATCGATTTTACAATCGATTCAATGAAAACTTATGTCTCAAAAATCGAACAGGATTTTTTCACAAAAGTGACAGCCCTAACCCCTACTCCCCAAAGGTCTCCAAACAATTGCCCATTTAAAAAAAGTAATATGACGTCACACCATATGATATCCATTTCTGGGACAAAGTGTTTAAGTTACAGTAACTCATTGAATGCCAAGCTGTTTTTGGAAGCTTTGTCCTAGAGTGCCAGCAATCTAGACCATTGTTGATGATTTTTGTACAGCCACAGCATATTCTGTGTTATAGCTATGAACACATACAATGGCTCGTTTAAAAGGTGAGACTTTAAGCTCTCAGTGGGTGCAAACTGTGTATTTCTACACGCCTCTGTTCCTGAGAAATCCCAAACTAAACAGTGGTAGTTTTCATCAAAATCGCTGTTTTTTTCTAGAAATGGAGATATAATGTCTTTCATGAAATATGAAGTGTTGCCTGTAAACTTTCCGGGAAGTGATCAGCGAGACCGCCACCTAGTGATAGACCCACGAAAATGGCCTGGTTTAGAGATGACGTGCATGCGTCACTGATTCGACCCAAAGCGGCAACCGAGTTATGATAAAAATGTCCAGATTGTGCGTTTTCATGAGTTTTCGATCGTCATATATTTAATTTCCATTCATCACAGAGTTCCCAAAATCACATATAAGGTGTGTTAGAGTGTCTAGTTTCGTAATTTAAAAAAAAAGAGAGCTAAAAACGTAATATTACGTTTTTGGCACTAAACGCATGGGAAGGAAAAGGCACTCAATGAGTTAAGGGTGGCTTCACAATATTATGCCTGAACTTTTAGTCAAGCAGACTCAAAGGTAGGCATCTGGGTTATCAATATATGATTGAATAAACAGAAAATGAATTCATTTTCTTGTTTTTATTCAAAATCAAAATTTGTGAAATGTGACTGGGACAGTCGCGCCATATGAGCTTTTTCTGGTTTGGCTGAAAATTTTGAAAAAATTGAAGATTAATCCCATGAATGCTCTGTATGTTCATATAAAACAGCATTTTCTGAACAATATCACCATAGTTTTTGATATATTTTTTAATAATTTACCTATCTTTGACAAAATGGACCAAGAAAAGGCCATGTCATGTCAACCACCCAACTGCAATTTAAGCATGGGCTATCAAGCATTGTAGTACTCCCCGCATACCAATTTCGGCTAACTGTTTTGTGCCTAATGGCCACCTTACACCAATTTCAATTTCAATTATTATTATTATTGTGCTTATAGAGCGCCAAAACATAACACATGTATCATGGCGCTTTACAGAATGTAGGCAATCAGAGAAAGAAGGAAAGAAAGGAAGAAAAGAAAAGCAAGAGAGAGGCCCATGGGTAACAGGGGCGAGGAAAAACTCCCTAGAATTGGAGATATATATAGGAAGAAACCTCGAGCAGATCCACGACTCAAGGGCCTGACCCATCTGCCTAGGGTCAGTACATGACAGTAAGGTCTGTATACATGACAAATGCATATGATAGTCGGGTGTAGAGAATAAGACATGGTGTTAAGCACTTGAGCTGAAAGTTACAAGAGGTGGGATGATTACGTATCCGTTATGATAATTCGTTATTCCTGATTTAGTGACAGAAAGTTCAATAGTCCAGCGTTGGGATTGTCCAGGGGGAGGGAGTTTTCGAGGGGCATGTGGTGTTACACCAAACAACTTTGACAAGATTTGGGAAAGATTCTTGAAAGATTGTAGTTTTTTAACTAATGCCCCCCTTTCAAGCTTCCCTCAAAAGACTCCAATCTTTCAAGAATCTTTCCCAAATCTTGTCAAAGTTGTTTGGTGTAAGGTGGTCATAACATGCAAATCAACTCGGGCTCCACGACTTGTGGAGCATCACTGCAATTAGACTACAGCCTACCATGCCAGGTAACATCATAGGACACCACGTAAATTGTAGGCTAGACAAGTATTCCCAGACTGGTAGGTTGGACCAAGTAACCTATTTGCAAACTGCGTGCGTTCTCGTCCAGCCTAAAGCAGCGCACTAGGTGAAACGTTTAAAACGACCCTTTGGAATGGTAGGCTTTCTTAAATGCCCTCTTCGATTGATATTGAAGTAACCTATTTTAATTTGACTATGTAGCCTGCTTCCGCTAGACTTAATCAGAATCGAGTTTTAGTCATAATTGCGTAGCCGCCCTAAATCAATGAGGTTTAACTGTAGCCTATCTGTCCTGTTGCTAAGGTAGGGCAAACTGTTCTTTGACCCAGAATAAGAAGTCATGAGCATCCAAAATGTGTAGGCTAACGTTTCCGTTTTAGACTACTGGCGACATTATCACAATGCAATATTGGCATTGGTAGGATGGTAGGCTACAACACGAAACACACGAGTTCATCGCATAGTTAACTCACCTGAGGAACAGACGATGAGGTAGGCATGGGAAAATATAAGTACTTCCCAAACAATATCCATCATTTGTCTTTATTTTATGCACATTCCGCTGTGGACTATTAAATAATAGCCTCTTGCAGCTGTTCAGTAGCCAGCCGTATCACGCTTCTGCACACCTTCAAAATGTTTCCTCTTCGATAGGCTATTGCAGATTAGGCTACCTCGCTCGAACGCATGACGGCACACTTCCTATGCGCTGGGATTTCAAGTCGGCGAGCAATGCTTGATATATTCTAATCTTAATTAAACGAAATTATTAATAAAGGTTAAGTCATCCTTTCGATGTGTTTTAGGCTACACGGATCCGAATCACGCAGGACCCATCTATCGTTCGGTAGCCTGGAAAAACCACGCTGACTTGTTACTTAACCTCATTTCGAGTAGCAGAAACGTTTCACCATCATCGATAGACCTAGCTTATCCTCACTCCCTTACAAAAATAGGCTAACCTACAATGCAGTAACAAACTGTCCAATATTGTGCAGTGCAGCAGTAACTAGTGCAATCCTGTTTTTCCAAAATATTGTAGCCTATTTTCAACATATGAACTGCAAATCATTTCTCCAATCCAATTTTTTCTTCAAAGAAAGGTTTTGTATGGAAGCCCGTTTCTGTCATTTGGGGAAATAATTGCCACAAATGAGACATTTAGGCTAAATGAGATTCTAACTCATAATCATGAGATACAAAGTCATAATTGTGTGACTTATATTCAAAATTATAAGGTGGGATAATCAGAAATGTTGAAATTCAAAGTCAAAAAAGACAAAAATAATCAAAATTGAGATTCAAAATCAAAATTATAATTTGGCAGACAGTAGCCATTGGAAAGTTCAGGCAAAGTCCTTTTAGGCAATTCCTTCCACTGGGCGGCCATATTGCAACGCATTTTGGGCACTTATCATGCATCTATTTCGGGCAGAACTGCTTCCGAGCTGATTTCACAAACACACTTTTTCCGGAGGTCATTTTTAAAGTCGGGTCCTCTGAGTTTACGGCTGGCTTGAAGGCAGTATTATATTAGAGTCAGGGTGCTCAAGGAACAGTGTTGGGCAAGTTACTTCAAAATCGTAATGTACTATGCATTACTTATTACTGTCATTTCAAAGTAATTTTTTACATTATAATATTACTGTCTCTGAATTGTAAGGCATTACACTACTATTGCATTACTTTTAAGTTACTTTCACCAAAATATCTAGAAATATGGATTTGCCATTCTAAATGCAGTTTATTATGCTCAATGCAGCTTGCTCTTCCAATGGAGGGAGATGTGGTATAGCATAATGACTGAGCTAGGCTTAAGGCAACAGTAGAATGCAATAGGCGCAGTGCTCATAATGCAATACAAGGAACAATCATAGTCAGAATTTTGTTAAAAACCGACAAAAGGTCAAAGTCTGGTAAATTGTGATAGAAATACTGTAACTTTAAGGCCTAGGCCTACTCATTAAAATCAATAGAGAGCCTACTATATTGTAAATCAAAGCTTAAAGGAACCGTATGTAAGATTGTGGCCAAAACGGGTACTACAATCACTTTCAAATTACTGTAGAGCGGTGTATCCCCTTCCCCTCCCCTCTGACTGGCAGAGTTGGCAACCGGATGACGAAACATTACTGACTTTGTGATTAGTAGATAGGTGGAGGGTGGCGCATTAGGCCAAAACAAAACATGACAACATCAACATCAGTTGAGGGCTGCAACTTCACTTTTTAAATGACAATATCCTGGCCAGACTACTGTTGTCAGTGATATAAGTATTTGAAATGAACATGATTTCTTAATGTCTAGTGACATATCAGGGCAATTTTATGATTAATTGAAATACAATTTTTACATACGGTTCCTTTAATAAAGACATGTCAAGATGGTGGCCTGCTGGCCATTTCGGTGCCCTAAGTGAGTGGCTTTGAGTGAGTGACATTTAAATGATAACTCAAACACCTAAAGTAAAATAAAAGGCCTATTATTTACAGACCATTACTGTGTATTTTTAAACATTAATTTCTGAAGAAATGCTGTTTTACTTATAAATGGTGCACTGTCACTTTAAGAGCATTGATCTTTACGTTGTCATAATGCCCTTTTGCCAGCTCTTGTTTACAAGCCTTATTTGTTTGAGTTACATTAATAGCACAATGTTAACAATAATATGCACAATGTTAAGTTGTTTTAAGCAACCTTAATTGCTTTGGAAATGGAAGTATGCAATGACATGTTGCTTCACATTTCGTTTTGCGAATACAAGTGAATTATGAGCCTGGTATCCACCTAGCTATCTGAATGGAATGCGTTTCAGTCGACTCAGCATATCATGTGCTTCGTGTAGCCTAAATGCTTGGAAAACGAATGATTGAAGACCCACCAATTCTAGTACTACGTGGTGATTGAGAGAACCCAAAAGGTATCAAACTTGCATGTAACATCGTGTTAGTGCATTTTGACATTGTAAACGTTATTGATGAAGAGTGAAACGCAGTTTGCAGTAAAGCTACTATTCATTGGTTACATTTGGGTGCCCCCTCTGTCCTTTGGTGCCCAACGCAAAGTGCGTGATGCGCGTGGTGGGAGCGGTGGCACTGCCAGGCTACACAATCTTTTTCTGCATTTCTATCCCTTTATTCTCTTCAATTTAAGTTCACAGCACAAAGCTGACATGCACAACAGCATAGTTTGTGTTTTTATCAAGAATCAAAAAGATTAGCGTGGCACTACTATGTTTCATTAATTTACTTGTGCTATTTCGCGAGCTGAGAGATCTTTCGGTTTCGCACACAAAGTGCACTAACTATTATGTTCTTCATAGCCTTGTCTCTGACAAGCTGAAAATAATGAGCGTAGGCTTATGTCCATCCCGCGAATAGAGTCCGCCTGCGAGTCTGCTGCAGCCACAGTCATATTCAACCAGTATCAGGAGATAACGTTCTACTATTTTGCGCAGATTTTTTCTCCTCTGTTGTTCTCGCGTGGTGTTTGCGAATATGTATCAAAACAAAACAAGCGCTTAATTTTGGGTTAAACTGCATTGTAACGCGCGTTACTAAAGTTTGTACCGAGTAAATATTACCCAATTTTTTTTTTGTAATGCCTTACATTACCGCGTTACCGCAAACAGCAATATATTACAGTAATTACATTACTTTTGTAACGCATTACTCCCAACACTGTCAAGGAATGCTCCACTCAGAGGTTTTCACAGGCTGTTCCAACAACTTCTGGACTTGGGCTGTGTCCCCAACCAGGGAATCCACCATCATTCCAATGCCCAAAAAGCTATAGAGACCTGAAAGCCTACAGACCAGTGGTGTTAACAGCTGTGTTGTGTAAATGTATGGAGAGGGTAGTCTTTGATCACCTATCAAGCATGGTGTCAGACAAACTGGACCCACTTCAGTTTGCCTATAAGGCAAAACGTGGCTGGACACGTCACCAGAGACCTGGACTCAGCACACCCACACACCAGGATTTTATTCAAGATTTCTCTTCTGCTTTTAACACCGTGAACCACCTCTCAGACCTTCAGGTACATCCAACACTGACCCTCTAGATCAAGAGTTTCCTGTTGGACAGGCCACAACAAGTATCTTTTAATGGGGTTAACTCAAATAAGTTTTAAATATTGGATGTGGTTTTAAAGGCTGTGTTTAGCAGTGAAGGTATGGCACTTCTTAAATATGCTGTTGACATGCCTTTAGTTGCACACATCACGGACACTGATGCCCTAACCCAGTACCAACAGGCGGTCAACAACCTGGCCCAAAAATTTGATGAGCTCTCCCTGGAGCTCAACACATCAAAGACTAAGGGTGCTGTGTGGGCAGACAAAAAAATGCCACCTCTGTTCCAGCCACTCAGCATCCAGGGTCAGTGGAAAGGGTGGAATTTTTGAAATACCTGGGAATTACAGAAACTCACACCTGTCTGTCCTTCTCACAGCACGCGGACACCATATACAAAAAAGCACAACGTCTCCACCTGCTGAGAAAGCTCAGAACTTTCCAGCAAGGACACTCTAACTTTGCTCTACCGCTCCCTTATTGAATCAGTTCTCACCTTCAACATTTCCTCCTGGTACAACCAACTCACCATCAAACATAAAACAAGACTCTCCCGCATAATAAATCACTCTGGAAAAAATAATTGGCTTAGCCCAACCCCCCCTACCTGAACTGTACAGTCGCTCAGTGATCAGGAAAACAACCCTGATCACAGAGGACCCTTCCCACCCCCTTCACAACTCCTTCCAGTTACTACCGTCAGGCAGAAGGTATAACATACCACTAGCCCGGACAAAAACATTTACAAGAAATCCTTCATGCCCTCTGCAATAGCCATTCTGAATAACACCAAATGAACACTTCACAGGCCCCGTCTATGAATGTCTGTTAAATTTGAGCCTTGTCAAAGAAAAATGTCTGTAACCTTTTGGTATGAAGTCTATCTATCTATCTATCTATCTATCAATCAAAGATCACAGGGAGGGGCGTGAGGGGCGTCCATAGTTAGCCTACATGTGATTTGTATACATATTTGCCTATTTAATGCGATTTAAATTAGAGGTGGTTTACTTCATTAGGTGATAACCACTAAAAAGCTACCAATCTCAGAGGTCTATCATATCAAAACATAAACTAGGGATGTGTAGGTATAAAAAAATCACAACTAGAATTTGCCCACCCAGATGGTACCGGTATACTATATTTTGGGTCTTTGGCCCAAGGACTAATTGGGTCAACTGCACTAAGTCTTTCATGCACACTGCAAAAAATAAAATCTAACCAAGTATTATTAATCTTATTAAGATCAAACAATATATTTGGAATTATTTTTAGTATGAGGAGACTTACCTAGCACTCTCTTGAAAGATCTTATCAAGACAAATTTACTTAACGCACTGGCAGACACATTTGCTTGTTTTTAGGACAAATTTGGTTAACGCAGTGACAGACAAATTTGCTTGTTTTCAGGATGAGACATCTTAAAATAAAAGGAGTCAAACTTTTCTTAAATTAAATCAAATGATTGTATGTGAAAGTGCTAGGTAAGTCTCTTTATACTGAAAACAATATTAACTAGATTTTTTGATCTTGATATAAGATTAATAACACAGGTTAGATTTTATTAGATAAACAGTTTTTGTAGTGCACTCTCCATCTTTGTATTGAATGGCCCCTTGCTATCATACGTCCTTGTTTAAAAAAAGATGTTCTTACTTTTGCAAACCCCTAAATCATGTAATTTAGAAGAAATTTAGAAGCACTGAACAGGTTGACAGTGCTGTCCCGTTAACTTACCACAACAACATGACACAACATGCTCAGCACAGACAAAAAAGCTGTCTATTATGATAATGGATAATATCAGTCAGGCATGTAATTGGAAAACCACATGCTTTCATGTCGGGTAGCAGCAACTGACCTATGATAAAGCTGACATAAAATAAATGAAGAATTTGTGTAAATGAAACAATTCCCATTAGTGGCAATAATCTGCTGAGCATTAGAGATAAGGAGGAATAGTTTACCTCAGCCATTTGTTGATTAATACAAAAAAGACAGCAATTTGAACAAAAAGGAATACCCATCAATACAAAAAACACAAAAGGAATTGGGGTAAGACATTTATTTCACATATTCAACAGTGACACATTCTTATACTGGATTATTCAGAGCATTAAATAGGATATCTACACACATAACATTCCTTATGAATGTTACATTTTGGTAATTTTCTGATATGACTATATCACAGTGACTCAGACAGTCAGCTGACTAGTCTATAGTGTTTTGGGAAAACTCATGAAAACGCACAATCTGGACATTTTATCTGGACATTTTATCATAACTCGGTTGCCGCTTTGGGTCGAATCAGTGACGCATGCACGTCAGGTCAAAACCAGGCCATTTTTCGTGGGTCTATCACTAGGTTGCAGTCTCGCCAGGTCTCGCTGATCACTTCCCGGAAAGTTTACAGGCAACACTTCATATTTCATGAAAGACGTTATATCTCCATTTCTAGAAAAAAACAGCGATTTTGATGAAAACTAGCCACTGTTTAGCTTGGGATTTCTCAGGAACAGAGGCGTGTAGAAATAATTGCACCCACTGAGAGCTTAAAGTCTCACCTTTTAAACGAGCCATTGTATGTGTTCATAGATAACACAGAATATGCTGTGGCTGTACAAAAATCATCAACAATGGTCTAGATTCCTGGCACTCTACACTGCAAAAACTGCTTATCTAACAAAATCTAACCAAGTGTTATTAATCTTATATCAAGATAAGAAAAACTAGTTGGCATTGTTTTCAGTATAAAGAGACTTACTTAGCGCTTTCTTGTGAAATCATTTGACTTAATTTAAAAAATAATTCACTTATTTTAAGACATCTTATCTTGAAAACAAGCAAATTTGTCTGCCAGTGCGTTAAGCAAATGTGTCCTAAAAACAAGCAAATTTGTCTGCCAGTGCGTTGAGCAAATTTGTCTTGATAAGACTCCTTAAAATAAGTTAAAGTCTTCTTAAATTAAGTCAAAATAATCTTTTGAGAGGGCTCTAGGTAAGTCTTTTCATACTAAAAACTAGATTTTAGATTTAAAATTAGATTTTTTAATCTTAATATAAGATCAATAACACTTGGTTAGAATTCATTTTTTGCAGTGTAGGACAAAGCTTCCGAAAACAGCTTGGCATTCAATGAGTTAATCACTTCAGCCCATGTCATCCCTCATCAAGCCTACCGCACAAACACAAAGCATCTAACTTTTACAACACTGGCTGTAAGCTAAAAGTTGAACATGGGCTAGTCTATAAATAGGGGTGTTTCAAGCTTTGTAAAAGGTCTGGGATGATGGAGGTTTCTCCCCGGGATTTTTTTGACATTCTGGCTGCTAAATACACCATTTTAACACAGTGTCATGTTTGGGAGGGACAGAAATACCAAGCAGCTTTGGCTCACATGACGTGAACATTGCTTAATGCATTATCATTTCACTACCCAACCTGGAAAAAAGGGAAAGAAAAGAAAAAAGAAACCAATGAGCTTATGTAGAGAAAAACACAGCTATGATAACCTACAAACAATTAGCCTAAGGATTTGCTCGCAACACTCTAAATACCTTGCACTGTTGTTTGGTTGTCCCAAACTATTAGATGATGCATAGGCTGGCCTAGGCCTACTCTGCGTCCATCCATAGGCTACTCTATATGCATTAAGTGAATCTTATCAATCTTGAAACCTGAACGGCAAAATGTTCCAAACAGAGTGACCGTAGTAGAGGATACAATGGCTAATCTCACTGCTGTCAGCATCACTGCTAAGAACAGTGTGCGTGTGTGCGTGTCTGTTAAAGCGATGGTTCGGAGTAATTTCACCCTAGGGTCCTTTGCACCATGACCCCGAGCCAAACACCCTCCCAGAACCTGTTTTCCCTTGGTCGAACCCTGGTCGAGTAGCGCTGTCAGAAACTAATGACGTTCTGCAGTCGTGATGGAACCAACTTTTTTTCTCGTAAATAACCCCACTAATAATGCCCTGAATGGTATGAAACTTCTGCAGTAGTACAACTATGACCTTTAGTCCAATAACGAGGCATTAGAAAGTTTGTAAGTGCACCAGGAGTTTATTTAAATAAGACTTGCCTGATTATCTGCTACTATACCGCTGCGTCGATGTTTCTTCCGTGATTTGGTAAAAGTCCTGGCAGGAAGCATGCATAAGGATGTAGATCCAGGAATGCACTAATATTTTGTTCGTAGTCCGGTTTGCAACAATTATAAGTTAACACTAAGTTGTAAACACTTCGGAAAAAAAATATTTAAAACTGGATATACCAAAAAACGTTGATGTAATCGCTTCCTGCAAGGACTTTTACAGGCTATTCCCAAATCAATGTTTGGCTCGGGGTCATGGTGCAAAGGACCCTAGGGTGAAATTACTCCGAACCATCGCTTTAACCACCTGAAAAATATTAAGCTGCTGGTTTTTTTTCATGACGAGCGCTACGCTCGCGCTATGCTATAATGATTTAAATATGACTGAATGGAACGTTGCGTCACGCCATGTCCTAACCAGATGCGATGCGAGCAAACATTAGTATTAAAATCTGTTTAATTACATTGTTTTCAATTGGAGAGTCCTGACTGCAAGCGACGCAAGCAGCGTGCGTTCGTGCGATATTGATATCGTTGACTCACATAATCGGAATAATCATTATTCTGTCTAAAACCGGAATATAGTGTGCATGGAAATGTTGTCATGTTTTTTTGATTGAAGTTTAGGCGAAGTAGGAAGTAATATTAGGAACCCCTGAATATGATTGGTTAGGCTGTACCAATGACTTCAACGTTAACGCAAATTCTATGCCTGTTACCATACTAGTGTTGAATGGGTCTGGTTTTAACCTGGCTAAGTATGACATTCTGCCTAGTCCAGCTATCCTCCACACATGGAGCAGGATAAGTCACCAACATGCCTACTGTGCACAGGATGTGGAACACTCAAGCACAGTGGGTTTCTTGAGTGGCTGCCCGAAAGCTCTGGCAGACGGAAGCAGGAGAAGGGGTGAGATCAGCCTCTGCTAGATCACCTGGAGGAGGGAGTGTGATGTTGAAAGACCCAAAACCCACATCCCAATCCCAAATCCCATCCCAAATCATGTGCCCATGTGTTTTTCTACATCCTTAAAGCCAACTGAGTTCTCTCCCTCACATAAAAAAATCTAAATATTATTATGTCTATGATTGAAATTAAATCCATATTGAACACTTAGCCTACTCAAAATGAAACATGACATGTGTGTCAACTATGCTACTGTTGATTGTGTGCGCAAACTGCACGATGCAAACTGCGCGGTAAAGAGGGATTCTGCACACTCGGACACCGTTGCAGTGAGTGCCACCGATACATTTACCACGACTCCTGCAACGCCAAATGGGCATAAATCTCGACCAGTAGGGTTTTTAGACACTGCTGCAAGGTTTTTCGCGTATGACCACAGGATGACCCAAGCTGAATGCATGAGCTGTAATCTAAATTGCAGAAACTGTAAATAAAGGGCCAAACTGACACGTCGCATTTCCTATATTTTCCAATATTGTCCAGTGCTAATGATAAACTCGAGCAACGGAGACGTATAGTGCTTTGGATCATGTAGGCTAGGCCTACTTTAAGGGGAGATGGAATCGCCCTTTAGTGAGTGCAACACAGCACGGGTCTTAACCTGCTTTATCCAGAGGGAGACATTATTGGAAGCAGTGACAAAAAGCCTATCATGGACCTGGCTGGGAAATGCGACAGTTGTGAAGTCGGCATTTGTAGGCTATATCCTGTCGCTGCAAGTACTTCTCCAAACTCAAAAACAGTAGACTAAAAGTGCCAATAAAAGTGGACTGTCAGAGCAGCACAAAATACTAAAAGCCAGTGTCCTGTTCTCTCTTAAAATTTCCATCATAGTTGGTGCATCTACCTAGCCACTTCGTAAATGTGTTAGAATTTGTTCTGTACTTTAAAGAACATTTTGAGGGATCACATAGCCTAAGTGCAATGTTGTGATATTATCAGTATGTGTAATTTGCTTTTGAGCAGGATCTTACAAGAACATTTCGAAATGAATGGAAAGACACAGTGAAGCAAAGTGTAGCCTAGGCTTGCTAGTGGTGAGTCTGTTATAGCCTATTTACTTGTATTGTAGCCTATGCAACGCTATTCTATTAAAATTATATTATTCTAAACGTTGTGTGCTAGTCTATTCAACGCTATAGGCTATGACCGCTATGTTCTTGCACTATTTTCCCCCTGATCATATTGATTCAGTTATCCAAAAGGCTCGAAGGATGCTCTTTATTATATGGCAATTTTGGAAAAATAACGAATAAAAGTGAGGTGAGGTGCCCCCCCTGTCAGTGCTCATAGCCCCTCCACCCGTTGCTCTCTGGCGCCGACGCTGCTTAAAGTGCATCTGGCTTTGAAATTAAATAGGAGAGGACACTCCCATTGCTTTTTATGACATGTTATGACCAAAACACACTCACACTCAGTGACACATGTCCACTGTTAAATTACCAAACGGTAATTGTTCCAATCAGCCCATATAGACACCTTTTTTCCCTATTTATTCCTAACTTACCTCTACCCCACATGCTCAGTTTCCCAGGCCCTCACTCAACCCCCACCCAATGCCTTTTTGGGTCAAATCCCACATCTGTTGGGGATAGCTGTGTTGTACAGACAATGCTGAAAGCCAATGGAATAATTAATCCACAGTTAATAGTCTTTCAAAATTCACAAACTGATTTTCCAGCAGTGAAAAACATTAACTGCAAAGTAGTTACACTATTGTCCAAAATAAGCACACAACACACTTATATCCATACACATATTCATTTTAGTTACATTGGCACTAATAGATGATGGGGAAAACACTTGATTAA
This sequence comes from Alosa pseudoharengus, assembly GCF_046254945.1. NCBI lineage: Eukaryota > Metazoa > Chordata > Actinopteri > Clupeiformes > Clupeidae > Alosa > Alosa pseudoharengus. Next base: position 34,920,344 of record NW_027468674.1, on the reverse strand, counting down.
AAATGGTTTAGATATTGTGTATGACTGAGGTCACATTGACCTATTTGTTGCAGGTAATTCACACAAAGTGGTACTTATCTTGAACACCTGCCTTAATACCTAACATTTTGTCTGATTAAATGCAGAAATCTGATTATCTCTTTATAACCAGAGAAAATACAGGGTATCTTGGGGATTAGGGTTAACAATGCAATTAACACAGCTGGTTACATCATATATTGGCATTTGTGTTTTCCTCTCTCGCATACTTTGCGCAGGTAAGAATGAAAATATATGATTAATGCAAAATATTTCTCTCTGTCTCTATCTCATTCATAAACACACAAACACGCACTCAGGAATGCTCACACACAGAACAAGAAAGGATTTCATTTTAACAAATTCTCAATGCTGGAAAAATAAAAAATAATCTTGATCATTAAAAAAACCTCTGTGTAAAAAGAATAGCCAAAAGAAAATGAATTTTAAACAATGAATTGAGTTTCTCCATGGTAATCTGACATACTGTAGACCAGTGTTTCCCAAACTTTTTTTCTGGCGACCCACTTTTTAAAAATGACAGACCATCGCGACCCATTTCACTTCAAATCTACCCTGCAACCACCAATATTGTTTTAGGCCACAGGTTCTCCAACTTTTCTATGCTTCCCCCAACCATAGGCCTACATTGCTATAGGATCCCTGCTTTGAACACGGTTGTGTTGCATTTTGAGCACCATCAGCGTGAAAAGTTGGAAATGACTACTGAAAAGATACGTTTTAATGCGCATCCGAGAGTAGGGCAAATTCTCGCATGTTGCGCAGTCATCATTCGTCAGCATAGTAAGCTGTTCCTGTATTTCTAAAAATAAATGTTGTAGGCTACGTTGCGTTGCAGACAAATGGGTCCATAACACTGTGGACGTCAATTCCAATGTAAACAGCAAATAACTCAAGTCGTTATATTGTACTGTTGTATTATATTATAGTCGTTATATCAGAACAAGAGGCGTTTGCGCAATAGCCGGAAGAATGCGCCTTTACTTTGGAGTCAGCGAGGTAGAAAACGAGAGGAATAGTGTTTAAAATGCCCATTTAAATTGTAGACTAATATAATGCACTGTTGTGCATTTTAAATCAGAAATAAGAATGTGAGGAGGTTGCTATTAACTTTAAAGATTGCATCTGCAATCGAAACTGTATGCAAATTGAATGGCCTTATGTCCGGTCTATGGATGTCTGCTTTAGTTGACAGCACGGTCACTAGATTTTAATCGGTAAAGTTGAGGAACTGGTATCTATTAATGTTCGTGCAAATAGGCGGATTCATGTCCCTTGCAGTTTGCAACTGCGAGGTACATGGCAGGCGCCCCATAGAACGGTTTCATTTTGAGAGGTAGATATCCATGCTGGCACCCCCTCTGCGATGCGTTCGTCCCCCAGTTTCATGCGCTTTTATGACAAAACCGTGACTGTGGTAGTTAACAGTCTACATCCTAATAGAAAAATGTTAGCTTTCCTGGTATCAAATGACAAATGGTATCAGTTAGGCCTATAACACAACATAAATTGTGCTGGCGACCCAAATAAAATCTCCTGCGACCCACCCGTGGGTCGCGACCCAGACTTTGGGAAACACTGCTGTAGACTGTGTGATGCCAAGCTTTAAAATAGATTGTGTGTGTGTGCCTGCGTGTGTGCATGCCTGAGTGTGTGCATGCCTGTCTGTGCTTGCGTGTGTGTTTCCGTGTGTGTGTGTGTATGTTTATGTGTGCGAGTGTATTTATGCATGTGTGTGTGCTTATGTGTCCTAAACACACACATAAACACACACACACACTCAACACCACCATCTACAGGCTGATTGTTGCACAGCAAATGCCAGAGTGTTATTTTCCCAGAGTATGAGATTAAAGAGTGTATTTTTTTCACTGTGGAGTATATTGAGGATTGTGTACACTTGTCAGTGTGTTTTAGCGGTGTCCATTATTTTGTCAGTGTTGGTCCAGAATTTATTTTTACTGCACGAACTCCCAGGATGTCTATAATCTGATTGAGTCCTTCGGGTTTGCATTTTACATCATTACGTCGTCCGATGTCTCTGCATAAAGTCGCCTCAGTGGGAAAGAACAGTGGCTGCCTGACAACTACTGTCTGACTTTGGCTGAAGGTAAGGTGAAATGTAAGATGTAGTTTGTCTAAGGAGTTTTCTTTGCCCAGCATTTGTAACTTTTTTTAACGTTCCTGTCCCTCCATGTTTAAACTTAATGTTTATGCTAAGGATGTACTGGGTTAACTAGGTGTTGTGGAATTCTCGCACTAACATTAATAACGCTAGAACTAGCTTAACTCATTGAGTGACAAAAACTTAATATTATGTTTTTAGCTTTTTTTTTTAACTACGAAACTAGACACTCTAACACACCTTATATGTGATTTTGGGAACTCTGTGATGAATGGAAATGAAATATATGACGGTCGTGAAACTCATGAAAACGCACAATCTGGATATTTTATCTGGACATTTTATCATAACTCGGTTGCCGCTTTGGGTCGAATCAGTGACGCATGCACGTCAGGTCAAAACCAGGCCATTTTCGTGGGTCTATCACTAGGTGGCAGTCTCGCCAGGTCTCGCTGATCACTTCCCGGAAAGTTTACACAAGTAAGTAACAGGAAACACTTCATATTTCATGAAAGATGTTATATCTCCATTTCTAGAAAAAAAAACAGCGATTTTGATGAAAACTACCCACTGTTTAGCTTGGGATTTCTCAGGAACAGACGCAGAGGAGGCTTCTATAAGACTACAGGTGAAGCAGTGCTTCACCAAAAAAAAGTAAAAAACAAAACACAAAAAAAATCTTATAATAATCCCAATTTTACTCCTTTGAAACAGAAATACAGTCACTAACACGAACTGTTTTCCTGAAATCAATTCTGTGAGTGACAACAACGCCATCAGTCACCCGCGGTGGAACAGAGAATTACAGTGAATCAGACTGCTTCACCAACTTTTCGTTTTGCTTCACTACCATAGATATCTTTCCCCATTGACTTCAATGTAAATCGAGTGAAACCCCAGTAGGCGGTGGGCCGAAGCCGCGTATCTGTTCAACTTTGAAAAATGAGAGATGGATTACTTGTTTTTCTACTATTCAGTAGGATACATTTATTTTAAACGATATGCCACTTGTTGCCACTGACGTTCGTGACGCAGAAACTAGAAATATTAGTTTTATTAACTATTAGTGGTACAGGCGAACGCTGTGGTCCCCAATGTCAATCTACCAATAGCATAATACAATACTGACATACGAATATTACAAGCCTATCAGATTTGGCTATACGAATCAGCTGTTGGACAACAACATACACACTTTTTTAGCAGCCGTCCGATATGGCTACCTTAGTATGGACATCGCCGAAGAGGATTGGTTTTGTGGGGTAAGTATCTTTGATATAGCCTATTATATATTTATCCCGTGTTGGTTTCGTAGACAGCGATGGTCAAATGTGTTTTGTCAATGTAACGGCAATCTTAGTTAATTAAGGTTTGCGTTCTTGGTAGGCTAATGCTTGTTGCTAGCTTGTCGAGCTAAAACTGTCTAGGTACATTGATTTTGAACAAAACGTGTACAAAACGTCTGCGATTACCTTAAAATGCAGTTGTTGTTAACACGGAACGATCTATTTTGTTACAGTGCCTGTTAACTTCCTTAAAATTGGCAGGCTGTATTGACAAGATGGCTATATAATTGGCACATACGGTAGGCTATGTGCAGTATAGAACTTTTGACGTAAGTGACAGTCTTACAAATTAAGTAGCAGTGCTTAACTTTGTCAGTGTTGCATGCATGAAGAGACATTGTAAAAAAGATTTAATTAAAACATTTAATTAACAAATATTTGATAACCAAATAAACAGAGCTGATAGTTCAAGAGGTGAACATCATTCAGGAGAATGCCACTCTAGTCATTGCTTTACCTGTTCTCACACATTGAGCACTGGCATAGGTCTGTACATGGCAGATCTTTTGCATGTACATCTACCCTTAGTACATTTTTTTTTGTAAGTGCCAGTACAGCCTCTGGACCTGGTGGCAGTGACATCCACTACACTTCGTAGCCATCTCCAGCCAACTTACACCCATGGCTTCGGCGGTGTACTGCAACCTGATCACTTGCCCGCTGAATATGTTTGTGCAAGCAGTCTTTATTTGGAGGTAAGTCCCTCTCTGAACATTTTCCTGCCTTAAAAAGTTTGGCCCTTGCAATGTTCAGTTATTTACAGTCTTCCTGTTCATACAGGTGAAGCCCGTCAGTGTTTAACAAAGGTCTGAAGATGGGGGTGAAGCTAACTCCTAGGTCTTGGAACAGACGCAAGTACTCTACAAACTAGTTTCTTAAAGCAACACCAAAGAGTTTTTTTGTACCTTAATATAATGCAACACTGTAAACAAACACCTGTGTCCAACGTGAAATGTGGAATATTTGGGTAATTTTTAGGCTTTTGAACTCTTTACTCAACTTGATGGAAAAAAAGGCTGTAGGCTAAATTAAACAAGTATGGGTGTAGAAGTAACGTTTACAGCATAATGTATGATGGTTGTTCTGTTTCTTTGAACTAACACTAATAAACGTTTTCCATACATTTTGGAATTTGTATTTCGTGCAAGTTTTATACATCCATCACGTCATGAAAAAGTCAGGTAGTAGGCTCTTTAGGCACATGGTACCTACATCATCTACAACCATGAACTGCTGCATGCCTGTAGTGGAAGTTGATAATAAGCCAATAATACCAAATATCAATAAGCCCATTTACAGCTTTAAATTGGGATAAATTCATTCAGTGTTTCTCTGGAAAGACCTTGCCTGTAAAGAGTGTTGTTGCAGAAGAGGCAGTGCAGAGATTTAATTTGAACAGCCAGGAATCAACTGCTATTCCAGACAACAGTGGCTACCACAGAGACTGCTACTGCCATTTCACAAATAAAACCAAGATACAAAGACTAGAGCCCAAAAGTGGAGAGATTTATTGAAAGAAAATGTAACCAAAGTTTGCTATCAAAGATAAAACATTAAAATGAATGTTTGTGTTAACATCAATGTTGAATTCAACTTGCCCTGTAAATGAGAAAATAAATGGCAATTAGTGGCAAATCTCATATTAGGGGACATTTTAAAGCAACACTAAAGCACTTTTCTTCTATTTGCTTTGCAAATAACAATGTCCACAGACACGGTAGAGTATGTTGCATGATTTTATGAAAGTATGATGTATTGCGACATTCCGAAGCAAGTCAAATTTGTTTCTTTTCATGCATGCAACACTGACATAAGGTTTAGCACTGCTACTTGATTTGTAACAGTCACTTACGTCAAAAGTTCTATACCGCACATATAGCCTACCGCATGTGGCAAGTAAATAGCCATCTTGTCAATACAGCCTGCCAATTTTAAGGAAGTTAACAGACACTGTAACAAAATGGATCGTTCTGTGTTAACAACAACTGCATTTTAAAGTAATCGCAGACGTCTTGTACACGGAGGAGTTCAAAATCAATGTACCTAAAGACAGTTTTAGCTCGACAAGCTAGCAACAAGCATAAGCCTACCAAGAAGGCAAACCTTAATTAACCAAGATTGCCGTTACATTGACAAAACACATTTGACCATCGCTGTCTACGAAACCAACATGGGATAAATATATAATATAGGACCTATCAAAGATACTTACCCCACAAAACCAATCCTCTTTGGCGATGTCCATGCTCAGGTAGCCATGTCGGACGGCTGCTAAAAAAGTTTGTATGTTGTTGTCCAACAGCTGATTCGTATAGCCAAATCTGATAGGCTTGTCATATTCGTATGTCAGTATCGTACTATGCTATTGGTAGATTGACATGGGCGACCACAGCGTTCGCCTAAACCACTAAGACTTAATAAAACTAATATTTCAAGTTTCTGCGTCACGAACGTCAGTGGCAACAAGTGGCATATCGCTTAAAATAAATGTATCCTACTGAATAGTAAAAAAACAAGTAGTCCATCTCTCGTTTTTCAAAATTGAACAGATATGCGGCTTCGGCCCACCGCCTACAGGCGGCTCGTGGATTTTTTCCGTTTCAATAGAGCTGCACAATCCCGCCCACAGCCAAAACGCGGTTAGGTGCCGGATGTAAACTTCCCATTCATTTGTCCCATTGACGTTTGGAAAAATCCGTATCTAAAGAGTTTTACAGCATGTCTTAGGCTAACCAGCTACGGCATAACTCATAAGCATACAACATATCATTTCGAGTGAAAAAACGAAGAGAAAATCCAAAAAAAGTCAAAGGTACAAGACTGTGTACATATTTTCATTTCCGAGCGAAGGAACTACTCATCCCATAAACCACCGGGCCTCACTGAAAAATATATAAGCAGCACGAACCAGCGCGAAATATTTCATTTCCAACCGGCGACAGCAGCGAACCCTCTCCTCCAAACAATGATATTTATATAGTGATTGTGCAGTTAATATCAGTTATTTCAGGAGTAATCGTGTAAATAATAGTGTTTTGATATTGAATTTTATATTTATCATCGTGTATTTTATATCGTGTGTGTGAAAGCGGTTAACGTTAACGGTGCTTCATAACGTTACCTGACTCATCCTATGCTGTCATCACTGCTCAGTCGGGCTGATGCATGGTCTGCTCTTGGACCACCATATTCAGTTTATTAATTTGCCGTGAATTATTACACAAAATGTTCATTAAATGCATGAAGTATTCCTAGGTTAATGATTAATATGAATCATACAGTATGAAGGCTACAGTAGCCTAGCTAATGTTAACTAGCACTGCTAGCAGCATTAACATTACAACCTCCCTGCTTAGCTAACTCACCACAACTTTGTAGGTCTTGTCCCTCATGCTGCTGACCCTTACAAAACCCACAAACTGACTCTCGGACACACAACAGTCAATAATGTGACCCGATTTAAAGTGGCTTTCACCCCTTTGGACACTCACTAAAACATAATATTCATACCTGTGTTGCAGCATGTAGGCTAATGTTAGCTGCATTATGTAATGACATACAATGTCGGAAATGCTAAAGGTTAGCCTGTCGGCTAGTGCTAGCCTACCTGAAAAGTTTGACTGTTTAAACTAACATTTACAGTGGTCAATTTGATAGTGTATTGGCCCTGACTAAGTTCGTGTGATGTATAAACCCCAATCCTTGTTGATACAAGTACCAATATTCGTCAAGAAAGTGTTTAATCACATTAAGATTTTCACCATAGGCAGTAAAAAACTCCTCCATCTTTGTCAATATTTTTCCGCTGAGAATGTTTCAAACTATGACCATAAAGGCCTTTCCACCAATCAGAGGCATCACTGTGGGATTGTGGGATTGTTCAGGATTGTGGGTAATGAAGTACTTATCCAAGAGATCGCGAATAAAAGGCATTTATCTCAAAACAAGGTTAGTGCCCCACGAACTCGTGGTGTCTATAGGAGCATATACAATCGCTTAGTACAACCGTAGCTGGTTTTAAGTCTACCACGTGCAGTTAAGTTTTTATGGCTTACACCGCAATTGTCAATGGAGAAATTGCATTGACTTTTTACATCCGGCATCGGCTGTGGGCGGGACTGTGCAGCTCTATAGACCTCTCCAGAATATATCCCGCCTCCTAGCTTCCGTATCCATCCAACTTCCGGTCGTGGATTGTCTATGGGAAATAACATGGCGTTTTGAAAGATCGTACCTGTCAAGCTCTGTAGGTGACAAAGTAGAAAAAGCTGCTGGGCAGATTGGCCTACACACTTCTGCCATCTAGTTTCCACTGGATTTTTTGATTTTCGGTGCCGTTTAAGAAATATAGTCTATAGTATATTACTTAAACGGCACCGACAATCAAAAAATCCAGTGGAAACTATATGTGTGTAGGCCAATCTGCCCACCAGCTTTTTCAACTTCGCTACCTACAGATGTTTTACCGGTATGATATTTCGAAACGCCATGTTATTTCTCATAGACAATCCACGCCCGGAAGTTGGAGTGGTGAAGTCCCGCCCCTTCCGTTTGCCTCCATGGGACCTATCTTTCAAAAAAATTTGAACGGCAGTCTATGGCGAAAAATAAATTATTTTCTGGTCCCGGTTGACTTGTGCCTTGAATTACCCATATGATGTTTGTCCATTTTAAAGACACATTTTCATGTAAAGACATTTGCAGTTTGTTTCGTAACTATTGAATTACAACATTGTGAAAGATCGTAATTCCAATGACTACAAACCCATCAGTCGCGCTAGTGACGTTAGCTCATTCACAGCCACACTAGATTGTACAAGCATACCAGCAACAGGTCTTAATTGGGCTTTCCTTGCCGAAGAAAATACCATGAGTCAGAGGATTAAACTCATCAGGTAAGTTGTATTCGTCCATAGACTGTACATTACATACTGTTAAGTGACATAGCAGGCAGCAAGATGCAACCGTTAACTAGCATAACAGCTCTTATCGTTTCATTACGTTGGTGACGTACATCGTTCGAGACGAGAGATGTAGTCCACTGAGTGGATTCGCACAAAACCAACATAACTTTTGAAGTCTATCGAACAACAGTACTTTCTTGACGTGAAAAATTATCTTTTAAATTCACACACATCATATGTGAAATTTGTGGCACAATTCAAACTGGACCAAAAAATAATTGTTATCTCTCCATTAACTCCCGTTCATAATTTTTTGAAAGATAGGTCCCATGGACCGGAAGTAGAAGGGGCGGGACTTCACCACTCTATTGATCCTTATGGCAGATAAGTCCCACCCGTGAAGCAGTGACCGATTGGGCAGAATTTCACACTTCCTGCCGTTGAATATGATTGACGCAACACTCTGGCTAATCACTGTCTCCATTAGCTTGCCATCACTTTTCAGTTGCCTTCAGTGACCTCACTAGAGTTTCATTATAAATTGTGTAACTCATTCACATAGTTTGTTTTACATTCATTTTGTAAGGTACATCGGATTTTTTTCTGTGTAGGGGAGAACGTTTTATTTAGAAGTATTGTGTGTAGCTCTGTGTTTTCTAACATAAGCTAGGTGGAAAGCTTGCTAGCGGTCTCCCCAAAGCTAACGTTAGTGACTCGCTAAGTCCTAGCAAAATGGATTCGACGGAAGTTTCAGGCGATGAACATCGTTGACCGCAATTTACAGGATTCTTTACAGTTTTTTGAAATGAGGACCTATGAGTGAACGCAGAGGGGAGACCGAGAGACTTCCTGTGAAATTAACACAGTTCGTGGGTGCTCATAGATATATACACTAGATGTCGCCTTCTGCTTCTCAGCATGCGTCAACACCGCCGCCATCTTGGTACAGGGATCTGAAGCGCTAAACTAGTTCTCCTGTATTGTCAGCGTTACCTATTTAGCGACGTTTGGCCATCCCCAGCGATAGAAAACCTTTTTAGCGATTAGCGACAAATTTGGGAACTTTCACAACGATGGCAGATCGGCTTCTTTGTTGTTGAAACGTAAGAAAATCACTTTTCTCATGGCTTTGTCATTTATGAATTCAGCTACATCTCGTTTGCCCATGGCACTGACCCATGATTATAAAAGTAACGACTGGCGTAGCCTATGTAGTAGCAGAGGTAAATGTTCTACAGATCTACAGCAACTTCTGGTGAGATTACAACTTACATGAGTAAACGAGACGAGGGGTATGTGGCCTCAGAGCCTGTCTACGAAGAGCCTGTTTACTTTCATTGTATCGAACCTGGTTGCAGTTTACTCATTGTTCCTCTAGGGGCCGCCGCTAGCTAGTGCAGAATGAATGGGAGTCTATGGGGCTAGACGGGTAAAATGTATCTTTATTATCGTCTTAAGCTTAGTTTACTCTAGACTCAACCATAAATACATGCCTGTCAGTTGGAACAACCCAAAAAACTAGATGATTGCTTGAGATTTTGACGATTTATGGTGATTTTATTTTCGCTAAATCTTTGCCCAGATTGAAACTAATGCATTATAGAGGAGTGGATCACTGAAGCAAAATGGCGTCTCGATTGACGCATTCGTTCCAATGAACAGCAGTAGTCAAGGCGACATCTAGTGTATATATCTATGGTGGGTGCTACGGTAAGGATAAACTTGTTCCAAGTAGGCTATGCATTGATTAGTAAGTGCAGCTTCTCAACGTAGCCATCCTGTAAGTTCACTGATGTGTTATGATAACATTAGCCTATGATATGGATGTGTTATAACGTCTTGGCTTCCCATTTTAAATGCTCAATTTTGTCAAAGACAATTCAGAACAATCTACTTGAAGCTAAATTTCAACTACCATTTAAAAACGAAATAGACACTGATTGATTCAGAAAAAAATTCTAGGATTCTTCAGTGTATCAGGAGGCAAATGTCAAGTGGATTTTTACTTCTGTATAGAAGGAAGGCTGTGACAGAAACAACCCGGTTGGTCAAACATATGCCAGAGCAGCAGTCATGGTATAATGTATCCCAGAGGCAAGAATGTGTCTCAATAGGCTACTGAATTTGACATTGCTTATGGGGCATAATTAGTAGCTTAGAATAGGGCCTATTGGAAGGTTGTTGTTTCAAGATGTGGATATCAACAACTTGGCATTAATAGGCTACACTGCAAAAACTGCTTATCTAATACAGTCTAACCAAGTGTTATCCATCTTATCAAGATCAGAAAATATAGTTGGTATTGTTTTCAGTATAGAGACTTACCTAGTCACTAATTAGTGCTAAAGTGGAGATGCTCTTTTTTGGGGGCATGGCCATAGATAGCCTAGTCTTTGCAAGCAATATGTCTAACAAAAATATGCAAACTTATAATAATAATAATTATAATAATAATACATAAACCTTGTTTACTGTCTTGTCCAGTCTTAGGCCTACTACACCCCATTTGTGGCCTGTACTTTGAGATGGTGGTAAACAGGTCTTGATTTCTCAACAAATTACTCTGAGCTCTCTGACTGATCAAACAACATAGCTTTTGTTTATGCCATTGCAGACAGTTCAATGTCATCGTGTGTCTCATACATGCAACCTCACCAACTTTGGCAGGTGTGTTAGGCACAATGTTCGTTTCCGTGGGGGGGGGGGGTCATAATTTCATAACTGCTTCACTAAAAAAAAATACCACCAGCCGCCACTGGAACAGAGGCATGTAGAAATATGGTTATGGTTATGGATTTAGCAGACGCCTTTGTCCAAAGCGACACATAAATACAAAACAACATAATAATATTTAAAATTGAACAGGGAACAGATTAGAATGTAGGTCAAATATAGTAAGGAGAATAGTTATAGTACACAATAATATCAATTCAATCAATAGCCTAATAAAAAAGCAATGGAAAAAAAAGGGGAAAGGCAATAATAAACAATAATGTCCATTCAATCAATAATATAAAAACAATGACATGCTAAGACTACATTAAGGAGAATATCAATAATAAACAATAATGTCATATTAATTAACAGCCCAATTAAAATAAAACAACATTATACAAACCATAACACATAAGCGCTTAAAAAACTAAGTAAATGTTGAATAGGAATGTCTTTAGACCCCTCTTAAACGACCCAAAACTACCACAGGAACGGAGAGCACTGGGCAATTCATTCCACCAACATGGAACCACTGAAGAAAAGAGTCTGGAATTAGACCCAGTTTTCATGACTGGTCGACACAACATGCGCTCACCAGAAGACCGCAGTGGGCGGTTGGGGATGTAAGGCTTGATTATTGAATTAAAATAACTAGGAGCAGATCCAGTTAGTGTCCTATAGGCCAAAGTGAGAGATTTAAATTTAATTCTGGCTACTATAGGGAGCCAATGGAGAGTAACTAGGAGAGGAGTTACATGTGTCCTCTTTGGCTGATTGAAGACCAGGCGTGCTCCAGCATTCTGAATCAGCTGTAATGATCTTGTTACACAAGCGGGTAAGCCAGCTAATAGTGAATTACAATAGTCCAGATACAGTCCAAATACACGGTTTGAACTACAAAACAGGCTAGGGTAAGGGTGGAGTGCAGGTAAATACCTCATCAGGTGTCTATCTGCATGCCTCACTTATTTTAATGCACACATTACAGAGGAGGCATACATCTTACACAGGGTAAGTGTGGTGTGCATGGGGAAATCCTGACAGATATTCACCATGCATGCCCACTTCGTTTAATGCTACACACTAGATGGAGCTCTCAACCTAGCCATTCACATACATATTTAGGTCAAGAGTGGCGTGTTGGGTGGAGTTCTGGGGGCGAGGTGTGGTTGGTCGTTGTAGTGGGGGACGTGTGCATATGCTGGGGGCCTGGGGGGATGGGTGGCACGCAGGTCCTCCCCTCTGTCAGCTCATCGCCATAACTGCCGGGGCTGGGTGGAACTGTGGCAATTAATGGGTGCCCAGGTTGTGAATCAGTCAGGCAATCAGTTATTCTTATTATTACACTCATCTTTAACAGAATAATTACAACCCCTCTCCTCTGAAACCCTCCCTCTCTGTGTTCCAGCTACTCTCCTCCTGGCCCAACAGCAAACCAACCTTACACATATGCACACACACACACACACATACATCCTCACACACTCACTACCCCTTACCCCCCCCACCCACACCCCCATTCCAACACCACCTCATTCACACTGTCAGAGCTACCATCCGCACCCCCCCCCCCCCCCATCCCCCCTTCTTGTCATTCCGGTCATCAATTTCATCCCTGATAATCATATCTGTGATCATCCTGGACGCAAATCATCCTTAGCCTTTCTGTTATTAATGTTATGTTGTGTTAATAAGCCATGTTAATTTGATGTCTTGTTAAGTTACAGTAGGTGTTTGTGTAATGTACATCTGTCTGTCTGATGTAGTATTCTTGTGCCTGTCGTTGTAGTGTTGCATTTTCTGTAATGTCAATGGTGTTTGCAACCCACCGAGAGCTTAAAGTCTCACCTTTTAATCGAGCTATTGTATGTGTTCGTAGCTATAACACATTTCGACTTTTGTATTCACATGTTGACTTTTGGAGTAAAATAATTTCTTAATATTGTAGTATAGATGTATAGATGTTAAATGTTATTTTGGTGAGTGTATATACAAACTTAACAGTTTTGCATAATTTCTGCATAAGAGTAAGTTCTCAAGTGCTCAATCTGTATTTCTTTATATGATCTTTAAAGTGGTAGAAAGTGGTGGTTTAATGGGTTACCTTATCAGGTGTTGAAAGGACACTGACTCAGAGTTTAATTTTATTATTTTAGTGTTGCAGAAGTTACTATTACAGGTGTTGGAAGTTATTCAAAGTAGTGTCAAATGCTGCCTGTGAACGAGTGCATTTGAACACTTGTGGTGTTAGGAATTTAACTCTGTAATGTTTTAATATTTTAACTCTGGTGTCCAGTGTTGGGAGAACACTGGACACTTGGAACCAAATACACAGCAAAAAGGGTGTAAAATGTACTTGTATAGAGTATCATTTACACTGTCCAATTTCCTGTGTGTACAGTTATTGAGGGGCTGCCTAGGAAATAATTCATACTTGGTCTTACACACACTATCATAATCTTGCATATAGGGCTGCACGATATATCTAAAATCTATCGTTATCGCGATATCAACACTTACGATGGACATACCGCAAAGATTACTTAATTTTCGATAAATTCGATACATTTTCTGAGCCGTGCGCATTCCATACAGTCTATGGTGTATTCACATTCTGAATGTCGACATATTTTACCAAACTGATGCGGTCATGCAGCCCAAGAAGCCCGTCCCCTACCAGTTTAGGTGTGTGGTGTTTTAGGTGTTAAAGCGGGAGCTAAGTCGTGATGGCTGAAAATAGTGAGTCGAGCGAGGTAGGCTACACTTGGGTGAAGAGGAATTAGTGACTAAAAGGAAAAGCACGTCTGTTATATGGGAATATTTTGGTTTTATGAAGGATGCCGTGTTACAAACACAGCGCAAATGCGTCCTTCTCCACCGTGTTAAAATAAACAATTTCTTTCGTTATCGTTATATCAGAAGTTGTCTTTCACTGTCGGTAAGGCTTGTATTTCATGATTTGCATTTAGCAAAAGCCCCAGACAGCAGCACAGAGGTAATCAGGATTCGTTATTTGTAAAAGTTGTTTAACCTACTTCTGGACTGTGCGATTGCAGCCCAATTACTTTCACTTTCCGCTGCCCTCGTAGTCGGCATGCCGGTAGCCTAATAACGTGGGATGCGCAGCGTACTGTATGAGGTTACAGACTGAGATGATTGCCGCGATATAGCTTAAGTAGGCCTAGCTTCTTTGCTAGGCCCATCGAAGGCTGGCAATGTGGAATATTCCGCTGGTTGGTGCACAAGTGTTCAGATTGGCTGTCCACCCGTCTTTTATGAGGATTAGGAGCAGATATTCCACACAACTTCGATAGCCTAGTCAGTAGGTCTCTTAGCTGTCCACTTTCATCAGGCCATATAGGCTACATTATATTTTATATTATTTAAAAATTATACATTTATTTCTGTAATTATACATTTACCCCCCCCCCCCCCCAACCCTACAGTGTATGTTTGCAGCAAGCAGAATGAAAAAAAAAACATTAAATATACTGCTCAAAAAAATTAAGGGAACACTTCAATCATACACTGAATCACTCTGTCACTGTTTGGTTCTGAGCACAAGTAAAACTTTTGAGGCGAGTGTTTTATTTTGCAAGAACTGTCAGACATTCTGTGAATGTAGTTTGAGAATGGAGAAAAGGGTGGAAGGTTTCAAAATATGTGTGGAAAACCTTTATTGAGCAGTATATTTAAATATCGCAAATTATATCGTTATCGCAGTACTCAATAATGGTATCGCATATCGCATGTTTTCCTAATATCGTGCAGCCCTACTTGCATATGCACCATTATACTCATACACACTCACTATTGTACTTCTTTTACATGTATGTTTGAGAGTGTATAGTCATGTATGTGAGAGAGTATAATAGTGAGAGAGTTTAGTAGTGTGTGTGACAAAAACAAATAGCTGTATGCTTTGGAATCAGCAGGAGGACACTGCACCATCACAGACTGCAGCTACAAATTGGTTTCCTTAGCTATACAGCAATCTGTTAAGGCATTGTGTAACGTCATCAGAGAGATCCTTCAAACCACTCCATATTCAGGGGAAAGGTATGTCCGTGCGGCACTTCAAACACGCAACCTTAGCATACAGTACAGCGCTGGCATGTGAGACGCTGCCTGCAACATCTTGACCCAAATGGTCGGGATTTCCGTCGACGCCGTACAATTCACAGAAGAATTTATTCTGTTCAAAATCCCAATCAATTATGGTAAGTTTTGTCTTTGTTTAAAAAAAGTACTACATTAAACAAACTGTTAAGATCTCTTTATCACATGGTAAAAAAGTAATTATCAAATTTTATTTCCATAGGTACAGTTGTGCTCAAAAAAATAGCAGTGCCTTGAGTAAATGTCAAAATTCTTCAAACAAATTGTACTTTCATGAACACAGATGCATTGGGGACACAGTACATTCTATTCCAAAGCAAAACAATTGAGCAAAGTCATCAAAACTTAAATAATAATAATGATATTTCATAGAAAGTCAGAAATGCCATGTTCAAAGAAATAGCAGCGTTGCCATCTTTCCTTGGAAACTCAAAAATGTACTGTACAAACTAAGAAATTCTTGGTAAGTGAACTTGGCTGAGTATCCTAAACTAATATTTTGTTGCAAAACCACGGTTTCTGATAACTGCTTCACATCTGTGGTGCATGGAGTCAACCAACTTCTGGCATCGTTCAACAGGTATTGCAGCCCAGGTTAATTGTACTGTATTCCACAATTCCTCTTTGTTTCTTGGTTTTGCCTCATGCACTGCACTTTTTATGTCAGCCCGGGTCATTATCTTGTTGAAAGGTCCACCTCAAAGGCATTTCCTCTTCAGCATATGGCAGCATGACCTCTTCCAGTATCCTGATGTACTCAAACTGATCCATGATCCCTGGTATGCGGTAAATAAGACCAACACCGTAGTAGGAGAAACATCCCCATATCACCATGCTTAATTGTCTTCACTGAGTACTGTGGCTTGAATTCGGTGTTTGCAGGGCGTCTGACATACTGGAAGAGGTCATGCTGCCATATGCTGAAGAGGAAATGCCTTTGAGGTGGACTTTTCAACAAGATAATGACCCGAAACACACCAGCAAGCGAGCAAAAGCATGGTTCCATATGAACAGGATTCAACTGATGGAGTGGCCAGCACAATCCCCGGACCTTAATCCCATAGAAAACTTGTGGGCTGACATAAAAAGTGCAGTGCATGAGGCAAAACCAAGAAACAAAGAGGAATTGTGGAATACAGTACAATTAACCTGGGCTGCAATACCTGTTGAACGATGCTATTTCTTTGAACATGGCATTTCTGACTTTCTATGAAATATCATTATTATTATTTTTATTAAGTTTTGATGACTTTGCCCAATTGTTTTGCTTTGGAATAGAATGTACTGTGTCCCCAATGCATCTGTGTTCATGAAAGTACAATTTGTTTGAAGAATTTTGACATTTACTCATTTTTCTAAAGGCACTGCTATTTTTTTGAGCACAACTGTATATAGATGGAAACCATAAACTGGTCACTGGAAGTGTACTGGAACTGTTTCGTGTAGGTGTAGAGAATTTTGGCCTTCCCTTGAGAATGTGATCATGGCATGGAGAACACCTGTGTTGCCCAGTATATAAAGTATATATAAAGTATACTCTTTTGATCCTGTGAGGGAAATTTGGTCTCTGCATTTATCCCAATCTGTGAATTAGTGAAACACACTCAGGACACAGTGAACACACAGTGAGGTGAAGCACACACTAATCCCGACGAAGTGAGCTGCCTGCTGCAGCGGCGCTCGGGGAGCAGTGAGGCAGTGCTCGAATTACGTGGGAGCCAGAGGGAGGCGAGCTCCCTTAGAGTGAGGACTGGCTCCCATAAAAACAACAAAGTCAAAAATCTGAGGGGGTCTCATATCTGAAGGTGTCTGGCATTGTAATTTAATCTTAAACAACACTCATCATCCATCCCTGTACGATCTCTTACCAGTAGGCTAGGCTACGTTTAATTAAAATATAGGCTACTACTGGACGTAGACCTACCCTACGCTCTTGAACACAGCATGACTGCACTTCACCATCACACAACTATATGAGCAAACCGCATAGCCTAATATCGATTTGACAGAACTCGCAAGTTCGAAGAAGTCACCCTGCTTTGATGTGAGTGTTTTGCCTATTTACATAGGCGTTCATTGGGCTGAAAAAGTCCTGTTTGTTGTTGAACTTGCGCTTCGCCTCTTCTATGTTTATTGACAAACCCATAAATTATGGCCCATAATACAGCCTACTTCAATCATTGTGTGAATTGATCTGCAACTATCCTCTGCCATTCGAGCTCCGGAAAGTTCCCAGATATTTTGAAACACCTGTTAGCAATCTCTGATGGCGGAATATTCAATGGCTACCCGACAACATCTCATTGCACATTCAAAAATTGTTCATCTATTTATTTCCACGGTTCAACACACGAGACGACTGAACACCCCGGTGTTGATATCACTATGTGTACATTAGCCTATAATACTAGAACATTGTTTGGCTGCAATGGCTTTATTCATTTCTGCCAGTTAGTGCATTTTCCCTGTGTATAAGTTAAAGACTACATGCATTATTGTGTTTTAGACGGTGGTATGGTTCAAATGAGTTACGTTGTGAAATTGAGAATGGCACTCAGACTTCACTAAGTTTAGGGTCATTCCATGTGAAAACAGCCAATTTCGGGGTATCATGTACATGGTACCTCTCAGATTTTGCTGAAAAGCGGTGAAAATGTGCCTTATGTTACCAAACGAGGGAATCTGAAGTGTGGCGTCCATTTGAATTTCGGGTGCCACGGCCCTAATTGACACATTGGAATTGGAAGCCCATAACGTCTGTTCTAATAGTGGTAGAAGGCTGGAAACTGGTGTGGTAGTTCATTGTAGCCTGTACTACACAATTCTGGAGGCAAAATCAACATTCCTTACTGTTTGGGTGAGAGGTGGGTCACCAAAGTCTTAAAAAATTTTGACGGCATGTGTGATTTTTCACTTTTTGGATGGCCGTAGTACCATAATTAATTATCATATTTATTCTAAACAGGATTATTTGGTATATGGTACCACTGGGGGGGGGGGGGGGGGGGGGTTTCATGGGGGTC
Source organism: Alosa pseudoharengus (assembly GCF_046254945.1). NCBI lineage: Eukaryota > Metazoa > Chordata > Actinopteri > Clupeiformes > Clupeidae > Alosa > Alosa pseudoharengus. The sequence continues at coordinate 34,902,073 of NW_027468674.1, read as the reverse complement.
CAAAAACCCTCTCTGGCAGAAGTGACTCTTTTGGAACCCCATATTTGGACCCCCAAATGACCATGTGGGCACTTGATGATCCTAATGGGATTTATACCAGATAAAGATACATATTTGTTCTTTCTTTTAATGAAATAAAATTTTTGACTATGAAGCTCCATAATATGAATTTTATTCTTCATAATGCACCATTTTGGACATTGTTTCCAGAAGTCGGGAATGTAGATCAGGGGAAATTTAGTGATGATAAAGCATGAAAATAGTGGAAATAACTTAGTATTATCCTCAGTGATGGCAAACAATAAAATACTGAGACTGTCACGGTTTAACCCCTTATCCCCCATGAAAGAGACCCGCCATCAAACTTTTAAAGAACTAAATAACAAGAATGTTACATAGTGTAAGAACACTACAAATAAAAGGGTGTTTTTCCTTGCCCCTGTCACTCTCCAAATAAAATTGAAAATTACATTGAATACTGTCTTTAACTATTATCCAAGAAATTGTGGAAGCAGTGGCATAATTTTGTCATGGTCCTTTTGGTCAAGTTTGTATTGGTGAGCACTGCGTCCATAGATGTCTGGCACACTGACACAACAAATGATATGTTGGAATGGCATCCGACAGGGGATCTGTCTTTAGTCCTATGGCCATGTGAGGATGTTGTTGACATACCTCATGAATTTCACAAAAACGTCACCATGTTCATCTGAACGTTCAACAATGTTTCCAATGAACCAGTCATCATCATAGATACAGGCAATGTATTTTCCTGGCTGGAAAACTGAGTTTTGTGGCTGATCTGACTGTGAGTGTTCTGCCTCCGGGTGTTCTGTATCCAAGTATTCTGAATCCGATTGTTGTCCTGCATCGACATCTGTAAATATTTTATCCTGTGATATTTTTATCCGTATCTTATTTTTGGAAATTGGTATAAAGCAATGATGCAATCGTGTTCCACTGATCGTTTTGGCTGAGGCGTAACGTCTCTCCAATTTGTATGTTTCCTCGTCTTTTTTAATATCTTCTGCACTAACAAAGAAGAATGTAATGTTCTTAATGTTTTCTTTTGCCCATTGAAACATCTCCATTGGTGTCAGAATATGGTTTGCATCAGTGGCCTGCAGACTTGCTCTTGCTGCAAGACGCTTGAGAGTTCCGCCAATTCCATCACATGGGCTTTTCCCATGCAAAGTTGCAAAAAAGCGACTTGCAGATGTAGCGCCCCCTAGGCCTATCTCCTGGTACTAAAGGGCGTTCCTGGGTTCTTAAACTAATCCCAGTAAAATATATATAATATATAGAATTTTTGCTGACCTTCTGTTTAAATGTCTGTTTGTGTTTTTACATGTACTTTGAATAAATAACTTTTTAACCCTTGTATACTTACTGGGGTGACTGACTTGACCATATTCACATGAAATAACATTTACATATGCAATCTATTACCTAATGGTATCTTAACACTAAGTAAACACTCAGAACTCAGTTATTAAAATGTTAAATAAAAATAGTTTACTGAATAGAAATATTCAATTTACCAAAAGAATGAATTATCAATATAAACAAAAAATAAGATACAAATGTATCAATGGAGCAAAGTATTTAACTTTCTTAGCAAATGTAAAAGAAATCAAAATGTTACACGTACCTCAAAAGCCTCAAAATGCAGTAGGAGCTTATAAACTAGTAGGCTACATTAGCCACACTTTAGCTAACAGTTAACAGCAAGCATGAAGTACAGTACACAACACATTAGCATGAAACACACACACGCGGGCCCACGCGCACACACACATTCACACGTGATTCACCCACCCCAGTCCTAGCCGGCAAATGAACTAAAACCTAGCAGCTAACCGTTGCAGGCCTGGAGCGTCGCTTGTGGTCAGCGTGGCCAAAAAACAAATGACCCCTTCACTCCGCCAGAGCAAGAGAAACAAATAACGATACCTTAATCCCAAGTGGTAGATTTCCCGTCGAGTCACCGCACCGGCACAGGCAGGCAGTCTCTCACACGCGATGACCATGGACTGGCAGCTCACTCAATGACAGGCATCCATTCGGTGGCGAGATGATACCTTTTCCAAAACGTCAACTACAAAGTCTTCGGCTTCCCAGTTCACAATTTAGTCCGACTGGCAAAATATACGTTTGTCACGTTCTATTTCAAAGTTTAGTCCCTTAAGCACCGAGCAAGACCTCAACGTGGCTTCTCATCAACTATCCCGTCTCCTCTCTCGCGCGGTTTGCGACCTTTCACCTCACATGTAATACCATGCATACAAAAGTCATACAATGGAATATATTTGACCACAAAACATCAAAATATTACATGTTACATTATACATTTCACTTTGCCAATGAAACATTTTAAACTAAACTCTTAAAATGAATTTAAACACATGCATGACTTAAACACAGTTATGTATCAAACTACAACTCCCATAATCCCTTTTACTTACCCAAAATGAATGGAATGGAGATGAACTGCAATAAGCTTCTTGAGCTTACTCCTAAATTCTAATATTATATAACTTCAAGATCATTTTAGTTCTAATGAGCAATTATGAACTTTATTTAATCTAAGTTATGTCGCACTTATTTATTTAACTTAAATGCTTTTTAGCACTGCGCTACACCCTCCCCCTTCTGAAGGCTAGCATGTCCTCATGCGCTATCATTTAGACATGAATAAGTCCACTTCTTTCAGGGCAAGGATTAGCAAGAGAGCATCTAAAACACTGGGCCATAGGATGACACCAAAGTGTTTTGCACTTCCTCTTCTCAGGCTCTTGATTTATGTGAACCACAGTAAGGGGCTTATCGACTGGCTTCCCTGGCTCATCATACGTAAAGCGTGTCACAGGTTTTACCTGTCTTTTGGGACGTTTTTCACAGGTAAGTACTTCCACAGGCACTTCATCTTCAACCACTTCCCTCTCAGCAGGATGTTCTCCCCCTTCAGACTCTGAGGCGTCCACAGGGTCAGGTTGTGGCTGTAGACTACTCCCTGCTTCATCATCTACAGGTGTTTCTCCAACTTCATTTTCCACAGGTGATTCTCCAGCTTCTCCAACTTCTTGAGCATGGCTTTGCTCCAAGTCATCAGACACTGGGGTACTCTCGGGTTGGATTTCTCTCTCAGGAACAGCAGGAGGTGTGGATCTGAACAGTTCGCTCACATCATCTCTCAGAGGGAAATACGACCCATCATCAGATGAAGACTCTTCAAATCCCTCTTCAGTATCCATCTCTCTGACTTCCTCATTCCGTGTTTCCTTTCTTACCCGTTTCTGTTCAGTTTGGGTTCTGGTCACAGGGCGATGAGGGGCCTGTTTGCTCTCTTCGGGGGTCGTCAACCTCACAGACTCTCCTATGGGTAACAGGTGGTCTCTATGAAGTGTCCGTATACCTCCCATTCCTTTTTCAGGTTTCAATCTGTAAACAGGTAAGTCTGGCAATTTCTTCACAACAATGTATGGCAATGAATTCCACCTATCCCGTAACTTGTGTTTTCCTGTCAATCCCAGATTATTTATCAACACTGTCTCCTTGTTCCAGAGTATGATGTCTCACTCTTCTGTCAAAGTTTTTCTTGTTTCTGTCATGGTTCTTTTGCGAACCTTCGGATACAAGCTTGTACGCATTCTGCAGTTCTCTTTTCATGTTCTCCACATACTGCTGGTACTTCACTGTATCCTTCCCATCAGCAGAAGTGTTGAAGCATACATCAATGGGCAAACGGGCTTCTCTCCCGAACATGAGTAAGTATGGCGAATAGCCAGTAGCCTCGTCCTTCGTACAATTGTACGCATGGACTAGTTGACTGATGCTCTGACTCCATTGTGAACGTCTAGCTGGATCCAAAGTTCCTAGCATTGACAGTAGCGTCCTGTTGAATCTCTCTGGTTGTGCATCACCTTTCGGGTGGTAAGGCGAGGTTCGAGACTTGCGGATGCCTAACATCACCAACAGTTCTTTGATAAGGCGACTTTCAAAGTCTCGTCCCTGATCTGAATGGATTCGCGAAGGTAATCCATAATGCACAAAGAATTTCTCAAACAGGGTCTTGGCTACAGTCATGGCTTTTTGATCTTTACATGGGAAAGCTTGGGCGTAACGGGTGAAATGATCTGTTACGACCAACACATTTGCGATCCCTCGGGAGTCTGGCTCAATAGACAAGAAGTCTATACAAACTAGGTCAAGTGGACCTGTACTTGTGATTTGACTCAATGGAGCAGCTCGTTGTGGAAGTGACTTCCTCGCAATGCATCTCCCACAGTTCTTGACATAATTCTCAATGTCAGTGGTCATTCTTGGCCAGTAAAATCGTTCCTTCAGGAGTTCAGTTGTCCGTTCGACTCCAAGGTGTCCAGTATCATCGTGGAGGGAACGAAGGACCATCCGACGATATTTCTCAGGTAAGACTAACTGTTGTCTTTCGTCTCCAGACTGTTTGTTCACCACTCTGAAGAGAAGGTGATTGTTCACAATCAGCTTGGGACTTTGTCTTTGCAGGAGCACTATGCTTGGATCTTGACTCTTGGCCATAGACTGAAGCTGGCCAGTCTCGGCAGCTTTCTTTACCGTACCTATGACTAAATCTTGTTCTTGAGCTCTTCTCAATTCATGGTGGCTCAATTGTTCCAAGTTGCTTATCTCCAACTGTGTCGGACAGGCATAGACACTAGGAACACTCTTGGGGTTGGCTCCTAGTTGGTCTATGAGTCTGTTTGACTCAGTTTTCCTGTATGGAGTTGCTATTTGGCAGATGGCTCTAACCCCAGGGGGAGATATCTCGTTCCAGTCAGGTGACACTTCAGTGGATGGTAACTGACGTGAGAGCAGATCAGCGTCAATGTTGTGTCGACCTGGTCTGTATTGGACTTTGAAATCATAGGTGGCGAGAGCTGACAACCACCTATGTCCAGTTGCATTGAGCTTGGCAGTTGTTAAGACATATGTGAGTGGGTTATTATCTGTTCTCACCGTGAACTTAGCGCCATAAAGATAATCATGGAACTTGTCCACGACCGCCCATTTCAATGCGAGAAACTCCAGTTGGTGGATGGGATAGCGCTGCTCAGGGGCACTGAGTTTGCGGCTTGCAAATGCAACAGGCCTCAGGCCTTCAGGATATTCTTGATTGAGGACAGCGCCTAAACCATTCAGACTTGCATCTACATGGAGTACATATGATTTTGATGGGTCAGCAAATGCTAGCACTGGGGCATGAGTGAGGCAGTGAATGATATTATGAAATGCCTTGGTGCACTCTTCGTCCCAGCGCTCCCCAAAAGGCTCTCCTTCTTTGAAATAATACTTCTTCTCTTGGGCAGCCTTGTGCCTATTCTTAGGAGGGTAGCCTTTCGTGAGCTCAGTGAGTGGTCGAACTATGGCTGAGTAGTTCTTAACAAACCTTCGGTAGTAGCCGCAGAATCCGAGAAATTATCTTAAAGATCGAGCACTTTAAATAGTCGTTCTTCATGCTCCTCTAAGGTTCGTCCGAATACAATGATGTCATCTAAATAGACAATCACCTGGAGCAGATGCATGTCCCCCACGGCTCTCTCCATCAACCGTTGGAAGGTTGCCGGGGCTCCAGTTATGCCTTGGGGCATGCGTTGAAATTCATAGAACCCTAGAGGACATATGAATGCTGTTTTTTCTCTGTCTTCTTCAGACATGGGTATCTGGTAGTACCCACTCCAGAGGTCTAACACAGAAAACCAACGACTACCGGACAGGCAATCCAAGGCATCGTCGATCCGTGGAGTGGTGTACTGGTCAGGGATTGTTCTGTTGTTTAACGTGCGATAATCAATGCACATGCGTACACTCCCGTTCTTCTTTCTGACAATTACTATTGGCGACGCATATGGACTTCTGGATTCTTTGATGATGCCTGCTGCCAGCAAGTCTTTAAGGTGGCGGCGTATGTCATCTATATCCGCTGGGGCTATGCGTCTGGATCTTTCTCTGAAAGGTCTTGGGTCACTGAGTCTTATGTGGTGCTCCACACCCTTGGCGAGACCCACATCCCACTCATCAAGAGAGAATGCATTACCTCTTTTAGATAGCTTCTGACACAGCCTGTTCCTCCAGACCTCTGGAATCGGAGATTCACCAAAGTCAAACAACGTCTCCTCAAGGACCTTGGATGTAGATTTAGGTCTCTGGGCCATCACAACTGTGTCAGTGGGATACACATAAGCAAGGACGGTTCCAGCAGACAAAGTAACTTCTCTCAGTGTCTCATTTCTCAGCAGTACTTTGAAACTGTTGACATTTAGCTCAGATGATGTTAGCACCACGGGCTGAATGAGCACTCGAGCAGGTAGCGTCATAGAAAGTGGTGTTTCAACCATGACAATGTCTTTTTCTAAGGGTTTCTTGCACCCAACTTTGCAGACTACATATCGTTCACCTCTGGCAGGAACAGATAGAGGACCTGGACCCATCCATTTGACCTCTCCAATGGGCTCTTCCACATCCATCTCTTGGCTACGGGAGGGGTTCACTTGTTTTGTCTGTGGTAAAATTCTGAAAGAGCGAGCCTGTGAGTCTGAAGTGTCAGCATCTTTGCACAGAGCAGCTAGACGATGGAATAAGTTGGCATTCGTCCCAATGATGACAGGAATATGGTCTGGCCACTTGGCTCGGGACAAACTAATGCTAACACAGAGATAGACTCATTCACTCCGGTAAATGTGGCAGGAAACTCCTCTACTACTATATAGCCTAGATATGGGTAACTGGAGGAGCTCAAACCCCATATTGAAAGTCCAGTGATGGGGTGGATGGGAACATTTGGTAAGTATTTCTTTTGCCACTTGTCAAATATTATCGTGACTTGAGATCCACTGTCCAATAAGGCATTACACGAATGGCCATTGATCTTGACGCAAATAGTGGAGGGAGGACCTACCAAACCACTAGGAAGGTTGCTTTGAACAGGTTTGCGAACATAGCTCTTCTTGCAGTAGGCGTCTCTGTTCACAGTCGGATGTGGACTTGGCTCACTCTTCCCACCCTTGGCTCTCTTTAGTGAACGAAGCAGCTTCCTGATCACTTCCGGGGGGTTTTCTGATTCTTGGCACTGGCTGGCAATGTGCCCATCGCCACCACATCGGTAACAAAAGAAATCATCACGGCTGACTGAGGGCCTGCTTCTCTCATAAGAGCTCACAGCTTGCCGCTGAAATGTCTTTCTTCTTGGGGTTGCACTGCCCTCTACATTCATTACAGTCAGCTGTTTTTGCAGTTGCTGAACTTGAGCCTTCAAGCTTTGTACTTCAGGGTCTATTTGTGCTTCAGCACTCGCAGAAGTCATCTTTGCTTTCTGTTCTGGGGCTTCAGGTGATGCTGGGGCCTTGCGTGACTCTTCCAGCTTGGCACGCAGCTCCTTGACCTCAGCATTCAATGCTTGAATTTCAGTGGGTTTTGGCGGTGGCGACGCTTTAGGGATCACAGGTTTCACCGTTGCGTCAAGCTTACACCGGGCAGCTTCATTTTCTTCCTCCTCACGAATCTCGTTCAGTAGCTTCAAGAAAGTAGGCGGGGATTCTTTTCTCTCTCTCAGTCTTAACTTCAGCAACATAATGTCAGACTCTACAGCGCCACGAAGAAGTTGCTCAATTCGCACTCTATCAACTTGTGCAGGTTGTAGTCCACCTCTCTGAACTACTTTGGTCAATGTCTTCTATACTCGACGGAGAAACTCAGACAGCGCTTCCCCGGAGTTCTGGCGAAGAAGTCTGAATGCAAAATACAAATCTTCACCGGACTCTGAAGTCCCAAACGCACTTTCAAGCGCAACAAGATACTCAGATGCACTTGCATCACCATTAGACAATCTAACTGCCTTGATAATCTCAAGGGCAGGACCCTTTAAGCTTTCAACAATGCGCTTACGCTTTTCTTTTTCGGCACAATCACTTTCTGCTATCATCAACTTAGCCTGCTCAATCCAATTCTCCATGGTTTCCTCTCCCGCCGGAGTAGGCACCACACCTGAGAAAACACGCAGTCGCTTGTAAGCAGTGGAATCACTAGAACGCTTTGTGGTCTTTTCCAAGAGCTCACCAACTGCACGAATTACAGCTTCAGGAGAACTAGTAGGAAGAGGAGAAAGCAAAGCTTGAACATCAGTCATGGATTTGCCTTCATCTTGTAGAAGCTTTCTGAGTTTTGCAGAAAAATCATCAGGGACAGGCTCTTTTTCTCTGATGACCACAATCTTCCATACAGGATCACCATCTTTAGGTAATACCTCAGTAGGAACACGAGAAGGATCAATCTTTTCACGACATTCACACAGCACCAGCAAACTTGTTTTAGACGGACCTTCTTTTGTAGAACGAACACGTACTCTACCAAATATTTTCACAGATTCAATTGTGCTCTCAATAAAGGCTACAGCAGCATCAACTGGAACATCCAATAACAGTAATGCATGATCGGGCTGAACCAATGCATCATTACACCAATCCAGCAGCTCTTGTTGCAAAGCCAAACTATTTCCTAACTCCATTTTTTTACTCAAGAATATAGACAGCAATGAAAGTTCAACTTAACACTCTCTGGAGCATCAACAACATTAACCGGAAGTAAATAACAGCAAGAATCATCCCAGCGGTGCCTCCATTTTGTGTAGCGCCCCCTAGGCCTATCTCCTGGTAGTAAAGGGCGTTCCTGGGTTCTTAAACTAATCCCAGTAAAATATATATAATATATAGAATTCTTGCTGACCTTCTGTTTAAATGTCTGTTTGTGTCTTTACATGTACTTTGAATAAATAACTTTTTAACCCTTGTATACTTACTGGGGTGACTGACTTAAACCATATTCACATGAAATAACATTTACATATGCAATCTATTACCTAATGGTATCTTAACACTAAGTAAACACTCAGAACTCAGTTATTAAAATGTTAAAAAAAAATAGTTTACTGAATAGAAATATTCAATTTACCAAAAGAATGAATTATCAATATAAACAAAAAATAAGATACAAATGTATCAATGGAGCAAAGTATTTAAAGGAACCGTATGTAAAAAATGTATTTCAATTAATCATAAAATTGCCCTGATATGTCACTAGACATTAAGAAATCATGTTCATTTCAAATACTTATATCACTGACAACAGTAGTCTGGCCAGGATATTGTCATTTAAAAAGTGAAGTTGCAGCCCTCAACTGATGTTGATGTTGTCATGTTGTGTTTTGGCCTAATGCGGCACCCTCCACCTATCTACTAATCACAAAGTCATTAGTGTTTCGTCATCTGGTTGCCAACTCTGCCAGTCAGAGGGGAGGGGAAGGGGATACACCGCTCTACAGTAATTTGAAAGTGATTGTAGTACCCGTTTTGGCCACAATCTTACATACGGTTCCTTTAACTTTCTTAGCAAATGTAAAAGAAATCAAAATGTTACACGTACCTCAAAAGCCTGAAAATGCAGTAGGAGCTTATAAACTAGTAGGCTACATTAGCCACACATTAGCTAACAGTTAACAGCAAGCATAAAGTACAGTACACAACACATTAGCATGAACACACACACGCGGGCCCACGCGCACACACACATTCACACGTGATTCACCCACCCCAGTCCTAGCCGGCAAATGAACTAAAACCTAGCAGCTAACCGTTGCAGGCCTGGAGCGTCGCTTGTGGTCGGCGTGGCCAAAAAACAAATGACCCCTTCACTCCGCCAGAGCAAGAGAAACAAACAACGATAGGCCTACCTTAATCCCAAGTGGTAGATTTCCCGTCGAGTCACCGCACAGGCACAGGCAGGCAGTCTCTCACACGCGATGACCATGGACTGGCAGCTCACTCAATGACAGGCATCCATTCGGTGGCGAGATGATACCTTTTCCAAAACGTCAACTACAAAGTCTTCGGCTTCCCAGTTCACAATTTAGTCCGACTGGCAAAATATACGTTTGTCACGTTCTATTTCAAAGTTTAGTCCCTTAAGCACGGAGCAAGTCCTCAACGTGGCTTCTCATCAACTATCCCGTCTCCTCTCTCGCGCGGTTTGCGACCTTTCACCTCACATGTAATACCATGCATACAAAAGTCATACAATGGAATATAATTGACCACAACACATCAAAATATTACATGTTACATTATACATTTCACTTTGCCAATGAAACATTTTAAACTAAACTCTTAAAATGAATTTAAACACATGCATGACTTAAACACAGTTATGTATCAAACCACAACTCCCATAATCCCTTTTACTTACCCAAAATGAATGGAATGGAGATGAACTGCAATAAGCTTCTTGAGCTTACTCCTAAATTCTAATATTATATAACTTCAAGATCATTTTAGTTCTTATGAGCAATTATGAACTTTATTTAATCTAAGTTATGTCACACTTATTTATTTAACTTAAATGCTTTTTAGCACTGCGCTAGACAGAAAACATTAAGAACATTACATTCTGCTTTGCTAGTGCAGAAGATATTAAAAAACATGAGGAAACATACAAACTGGAGAGACGTTACGCAGTGATCAGTGGAACATGATCGCATCATTGCTTTATATCAATTTCAAGTCTCTTTCATGGGGGATAAGGGGTTAATCCGTGACAGTCTCAGTATTTAATTTTTTGCCATCACTGAACATAATACTACGTTATTTCCACTATTTTCATGCTTTATCATCACTAAATTCTCCCTGATCTACATTCCAGACTCCTGGAAACAATGTCCAAAATGGTGCATTATGAAGAATAAAATTCATATTATGGAGCTTCATAGTCAAAAATGTTATTTAATTAAAAGGAAGAACAAATATGTATCTTTATCTGGTATAAATCCCATTAGGATCATCAAGTGGGCTAGCGTTGACATCATTTGTGAAGTGGTGCGACAATAATTTTTTAGATTTAAATGTAGCCAAAACAAAGGAGCTCATAATTGATTTTAGGAGGACAAAGGCAGAACCATGGGCTAGCGTTGACATCATTTTAGGAGGACAAAGGCAGAACCATGGGCTTGCGTTGACATCATTTGTGAAGAGGTGCGACAATAATTTTTTAGATTTAAATGTAGCCAAAACAAAGGAGCTCATAATTGATTTTAGGAGGACAAAGGCAGAACCAATAGGGTGTTAAGAAAAACTTACTAGCCAGTTTGGCTGGTGATGCATGAGGTATTACGTGCTCTCGGTCATATATCCCCCCTGGCAGTAGGCCTACTTCCAACATTTCCCATGACCACTGTGCCGTAATGCTACGTGATACGCCCATTGACTGCGCGCAGATTGGAGTGAAACCAGCGCGAGAGACTGAAACGAACGGAGCGTCTACCAGAAAACTCAAGGAATTAGAAGAACGAACGGAGCCAGAGCAGGGAGCATAGACTGAACGAGGAGGGAGTTAGCCAGTAAAGTAAAGTAAAAAGTACATAACACATGTACATAACACGTTACGAAATATTAACGCAATTAACGCATTGTGTTTACCTAGCCTATTTCCTTTGTGGGAGGCTGATGTCATGTAGCGGAGGCCGCAAAACCTGAAGCAGCTAGATTGTTTATTTTATTGTCTACAGCTGAAGATGGAGAGGAACGTGAGAAGCTTGTATAGGCGAAAATGATCAGTTTTAAAAAGTTGTTTGATCACCATACGCATCACGCACTGTACGTAGAGACAGAGGAGGGACCAATATTTAGCCAATAAATAGTAGGACTAGCTGGACTGCAAACTGTTTTTTACTCTTGTTAAAGAAAGTATACAATGTAAACATGCACTAACAGCATGTTAAATAAAGATGATACTTTTCGGCTCCTCTCTATAAAGATCCAACTTGAACGTAGGCCCTATGCTACTGCATTTAATTGAGAACGCGTCTGAGCACACGTGAGAGGGAGAGAAAACGAGTAGCAGCTTCCAGCTGGCTTGTCATTGTTGATGATAATTGATATTTCCTTTTTATTAAGTTAAGATTAAACTAAATGCAGCGGTGGTTGGGACAGACTTATGGGGGTGAGAAGAGGAATGGAGCAGGGGATGAGGATATCGACAGAGAAATAGATATAGATAGTATATCCATGCCAACAATGTTAACCCTTAGAACCCTAAGCTGTTTTTAGGGCATTTTCACTACCTTTATTCATAAGGATTTATTCTGGTCATTGTAAGTGCCACACACATATATTATATATTGTTTTTTTCAGGAGAGTTTAGGCTATTCAGATCTGCCATCATTTCATGTATTAATACTAGCATTGATTTTATTTAGATTTTTAAAGAATTAAAATATAAAAAGTGTATTATAAAAATTCTTATATTTCGACATGTATCTCACCACTGCAAGCTCACAGCTCTACATGCATTTCATGTGTGTGTAGGGCAGACTGTCCTGAATCGGGCAATATAATTGCCATGTTGGAGGGATACTCTGGGGCTGAGCAATTTACAGAAATATTTGCTATGTGATTTACGGAAATAAATGCCATTTTTTATTTAGTGATGAAAAATGACCTTTCTGCGCTCCATATCTGTGACACGAACTGATCTGACCTGACTTGACCCGAGGTTGCGTGTTAGCCTGCGTGCCTGTGTGTATGCAGTCATAATAATTGTCAACTCTTTACTGCATTGCCATGAACAAAGTATACTTATTTAAATAAAGGCAAAAAAGGTGTTTATTTGTTGAACAAATTGGGATGCAATGCAGGAATTTGCTAGGATCTCAAAACCGGAATATGAACATGCTTTGCCATAGAGAAACACATGATAGCATTGGATTATAAACATGCTTTGCCACAAGAACAGACAAAAACATGGGGTAAGTCCAGCTATATGAAGTTATTATTTTGCTGTCACTTCGTCTGTTTTATAACCCAGAAGGATGTACTTGGTATCAAATGATAGCTCTGAGTCTCCTCTTTCATCTGACATGCGTGGCATATCTATGCGATCACGGGTCCGCGAGTAATTCAAACGAGAGTAATGTGTGTGCAGGTGAATGCAGAGAAGTATAGACTGTAAATATGATGCAATTTGATTTAATTTCATGATTTTTTAAAATTTTCATACTTGATCGTACAGACAAGTGTGTAGTCTCGTTGGAAAGCCTCACTTCTGCTCTGTCTTGCAATAAAGGTTTCATCTCGCTATGATGAACCGTTCCGGAGCAATGTAACAGAGAAGAAAGGGTGTGTTTTTTGACGCACTTTGCGTCAATCGGGTTCTAAGGGTTAATAAAGATCAAATGCATTCAGTGACACTCATCTCATAAACTCATAATTCTCTTATTTTCACCGGAAACAAATTGGCTAGTAGAAATTCTGATTGGCTAGTAACTTTAGAAAGTTACCAGCCACATTGGCTGGTGATCAAAAAAGTTAATTTAGAACCCTGACTGCCACACCCCTGGGCGCAATGCTTAAAAAATAAACGTGCAAAATAGCGAATTCAACTTTGCGTGGGTGAATAACGAACTTTACGCCATGCGCTGGTGACCCAAAATACAGCCCTAAAAGTATAATCAGTCAGCCTGATCATGTTTTAGGTGGTGAATTTTCATTAATGCCCTCTGGGAGGCGCTATTATTCTGTCAGGAAAAAAAAACAAAAAGGTATTCTGGATCCTTCATCCCTACATCCATTAGATTATTAAATAAGGTTGAAGGGATAGAGTACACTACTGAAAATTTTGATTTACTGAGCGCTGTTCATCACTGACAGGACAGGGTGCCTGACTGTATGTATTTATTTTATTTTATTTAGGTCTTGTATTTCTATATTTTATATTACATAACTTTTTTTTATTTTTTTATTTATTTATACTATTTATGGTAGATTGATGGAGACCGGGACTGCAAACGTAATTGCCCACTGATGGGATTAATAAAGTTTTCTGAATCTGAATCTGAAGTGCCCACATAGTCATTTGGGGGTCCAAATATGGGGTTCCAAGAGTCATCTCTGCCGGAGAGGGTTTTTGGACCCCCATGAAACCCCCACCAGTGGTACCATACCCTTCAAATTAATTTTGGCAAGAGCAAGGTTACCACATATAACAAATAATCCTGTTTAGAATAAATATGATCATTAATTGTGGTGCTACGGCCATCCAAAAAGTGAAAAATCACACATGCCGTCAAATTTTTTTAGGACTTTGGTGACCCACCTCTCACCCAAACAGTAAGGAATGTTGATTCCTCCAGAATGGTGTAGTACAGGCTACAATGAACTACCACACCAGTTTCCAGCCTTCTACCACTATTAGAACAGACGTTATGGGCTTCCAAATATGGCAAAGGATGAAATGTGAAATTCCAATGTGTCAATTAGGGCCGTGGCACCCGAAATTCAAATGGACGCCACGGGCAAACCGTTTGAGATATGAAACTTCAGATTCCCTCGTTTGGTAACATAAGGCATATTCACCGCTTTTCAGCAAAATCTGACAGGTGTCATGTACATGGGTGGCTGAGTTGGCGTGGAATGACCCTTTAGTCTATTTTTTGTATTGTGAAATTGAAATGAAATATTGCAATCAGTAATATGTTGAAATTAATTAAAAGGAATCAATTTCTATCAAATCTGTCAAGTTATACAAATATCGGTACTTTCTACTCCTTACATTTTACAAAACTGGCTTGTTACTTTAGTTTTAAATAATTTGAGTAGAGTTAGGCTACCGTTATTATTTTTCGTGTCATCAATAGCAGATGGGAATATACGTTGCACTTGACGCACCACTACAAGATGACTCGACAGATTTGGGCAGCATTCATTCGCCGCTAATCATTGCAGCTTGATGGCAGTAACGTTAACGTTAGCACGTAGTAGTAGGCTCTGAAGCATCCGGCCCCTGAAATGAGACACGCTCAATTAAATTTTGTCAAAAATGCCCTCCACCTCTCCTCGCCTTTGGTGCTTCCCTAACTTCTATCTGCAGTGTAGCCTATATCGTTAGCAATAAGTAGATGCAGCTTGAACAGGGATGTAGTGGAGGCTAAACGCAAGTGGGAGCGTACCTATGTTCCCCGGGTCCTATGTTCCCCGCTTTGTATGGGACCGGGGAACATAGGACCCTTTTTTAAAACCCTAACCATAACCCTAACCCTAATCCTAACCCTAACCCCGAGCAGGGAACATAGGACCCGGGGAACATAGGACCTGGGGAACATAGGGATGACCCCACGCAAAGTAGGCTAAACGCAGTTTACCCACCTGAAATTTCAGAAATAGTTTATCCACCTCTTATTAGAGTTTATCCACCTCTCAAAAGATTTTATTCACACTCACACAAAATCACACTGTATTATCCACAATAACAATATGTACACTCATCAACACTATGAACCACTTAATGGCACTTGTATTATATAAACATTGGACAATAACCTCCACCATCATCAAAATGTTCTGAATGCCTCTTCTAAAAATCTGATAGGCCTACGGCATGGCACAGTCCACCTTACTGTGATCACAGAATTGTTTACCCACCTCTTATTTTACCACTACATTCCTGGTCTTGAAATATTCACAGGAATCCATAGGAATTAAATATTCATGTTGTTTTATCCAATATTAGTTGTATAGTCCATCTCATACACACCCATGAAGCCAACAAAGAAAATGCAAAAATAGAGACTTGTATAATTATTCCATTTTGTGTAGTCATTATCAGAACCTGACATGGCCTACAAATCCAAATAGTCTACAAGAAACCACAGAAATGCATACTTTTATTGTCAGTATGCATTTTGGGTAACCAAAAATCCTATGAGGAGTTTCCATACGCATGAGCACACCTTGGCAAATAATGGTCTAAAGTACTCATTTTTCATTTTATATTGATCTACTTTTGCACACAGCTTCGCAAGACCTGGTGTTCGGGCTCAGTTGTGTCTCTAAAATCATATCAAGTGATCTAGAGGGCTAAAATGTGGAGAGTTCAGAGATGCTTGTTATCTGGCAGAAAGAAAAAAACTATATTCTAGGCTCTGCAACTCTTTACCAGTGCTTCCTAAGAAACTACAGGATCTTGGCTTTCTAAAGATGTCCAGCATTTGATGGTAGGCCAAAAGAACACACTGCCCTCTGAAGTAGTGCAATGTTGGGCAGGAAAGCCTAGAAATGGCCCAACAGGTTAAGGGGAAGATTTAAAAAGAGAGACTGGCACTCTTGCACTCTATTTGTGTGGTCCAAGTACCGTTGCATAAAAAATGGTTGTCATTCACAAGACTACTTTTACTTCTATACATTTCCAAGCCTGTACTTTGTTACTTTTAAGACTCAATTTGATCCGTCGCCCTTGTAGAAACATTACTACAGCCTTATTTGGTGAATGGAGGTACAAATTCCTTTCTTTGGTTATTGCCCGCAATTCGCATTAACAGGCTATCACCGCCAGTGCACTGTAAACGTTTTATCAACTTGTGTGCTGTCGCCACATTTGAGTCCTACGTTTTGCCTGTATGGATGCGCGATTGAGTGTGCATCTTAATGTAGCATGAAAGATGCAACAACAACATTTCTAAGAGGCTTATAAACAGGGTTATTTCTGACATTACTAGCATACAAATGCATTATTTATGTTGTAAGACATGTGAAAGAAATGAATGACACAGGCACGCACAAATTCCTCAATTAAAATAAAAGGACACTATGTTTCACTTTCGCTATTATTGCGAGAAAATAGGCTAGAATATGGAAAATGCTTCGAAGTTCCCTTAGACTGTGCTATACCTTTCCAACAAGTTTTGCGAGAATTGTAGGCCTACCGGTAGCTTTTGTGATGCAATAGGTCATTTGTGCGTTATTTACGTTTGATTACATTGCAGATGGTGGAGCTTGTTGGTTTCCTGTAGTAGCCTATAGCGTTTTTTTTTCTTTATTTATTTTTCTATGTCTGAATATTAATGTCTATGGTGACTCCTGCCCTGACTTCAAGGCAATCCCTCAACTGCGATGGCATCTCTTCTGCAAACATAGGGCAGAAAGTGACGAGCTCCCTCCAACACTCTGAAATCTAACCAAGTGTTATTAATCTTAATAGATGTTTTGATCTTATTATAAGTTATAATAAGATCAAAACATCTATTTGGCATTGTTTTTAGTATGAAAAGACTTACCTAGCGCTCTCTTGACAGATTATTTTAACTTAATTTAAGAAGACTTTGACTTATTTTAAGGAGTCTTATCAAGACAAATTTACTTAACGCACTGGCAGACAAATTTGCTTGTGTTTAGGACAAATTTGCTCAGGATGAGATGTCTTAAAATTAGGGCTGTCAATCGATTAAAAAAAATTATCTAATTAATTACACACTCTGTGATTAATTAATCTAAATGAATCGCATATATATTTTTTGCTGTATTTTAAATATTTAAATTCAAATGAATCATTGAATAATCAGCATTAGTGACATTAAAGTTCAAAAACTCTTTTATTATTATTTTCACTGTTTAAATAATTGCCATAATAATCTATGATATGACCTAATATGCTGAGGAAATAAATTCAAAAGTGCTTCGGGAAGAAGTTTTTTTTTTCACATACAAGGCAATTCAGGCCACAGATATAACCTAGGGGACACAATGAAAATAAATTAACACTCCCCTCAATGTCAACACTTATTTCTTTGCATTGATGTGCGACTACAGAGTTGATGAACTCCGGTGATATGCAAATTCCTTGCTGCAGACATTGCAGAGGACTTTATTTTCAACACTTTATTATGACCGCCGCGCAGCGAAGCGGCGGTCATATAGGTTTAGTCAGAATTTTTTTTTTTTTTTTTTTTTTCTTTTTCGCATGCCCAAATTTCCGTCAATGAGTCCCGGGACACTGAAAGACCGGGGTACATGAAACTTGGTGGGCATGTAACCCCACATGGATAGCATGGAACCATTGTTTTTCGTTTTGATCTGTAGCCCCCCCGCTGGACTGGACCCCCCGAAAGGAGGGTAGGGCAGACACAGTTTTCTGTGAATATCTCGAAAACCGTAGGGTTTAGGAGGACCATTTTTTTTTGTATGTTGATCTCAAGGGGCCATGTCAACCCATTCCATAACCACTCATTTCATGTATAGCGCCACCTAGTTAAACACAAAAAAGTAAAAATGAGGTGTTGTAATTGAAGGTATCTGTGACCTAACATAGTCAAAACTGCACGAAATTGGAAGTGTAGGATCATTATGACACCCTCTGTATGCACGCCAAATTTTGTGGAATTCCGTTCATGGGGGGCCACACAATAAATTAATTTATGTTACTATACACCAACTGGCCTGTAGGTGGCCGGAGACAGTTTTCTGTGAATATCTCGAGAACCGTAGGGCCTAGGAGGTCCACCTTTTTTATGTATGTTGGTCTTAAGGGGGCATGTCAACCCATCCCATTACCACTTATTTCATGTATAGCGCCACCTAGTTAAAAATTAAAAAGCAAAAAATTAGGTGTTTTCATCACAATATCTCTGGCTGACAAGGTCAAAACTGCACGAAATTAAAAGTGTAGGATCATTATGACACCCTCCGAATGCATGCCAAGTTTTGTGTACTTTCGTTAATGGGGGGCCTTACAATAAAATAATTTATTTGTACATTTAGTGACGTACACCAACAAGGATTCCCGGGACACTGAAAGACCGGGGTACACAAAACTTGGTGGGCATGTACCCCCCACATGGATAGCATGGAACCGTCATTTTTCGTTTTGATCTGTAGCCCCCCCCGCTGGACTGGACCCCCCGAAAGGAGGGTAGGGCAGACACAGTTCTCTGTGAATATCTTGAGAACTGTAGGGCCTAGGACAGGGGTCGGCAATTACGTTTGGACCCGGGCCAATTTTTTTTCAGACAATGGCATCGCGGGCCATAGCTTTTGTAATGGGGGGGGGGGGGGGGGTTATAGGCCTACTATTTAAATTATGAATTATTATATTATATTAAAATAAACATCATCTAACTTTTAAAATGCATTTAATTTAATTCCATTAAAAACGTTTATTTGCTTATGTGCGCTGTTTTTATGCCGCCTGCTGCATCTCCTGTCGTCTCTCATGAAACAGGCGACTTGCCTAGCAACTTGCCGTAACTAATGTGTACAAATATTATTCTTTTGGATGACGTGTAAATGATTAGCTGAACATTGCTATATGCTAGTTATCGATGCAAAATGTCGTTGTCAAAAGCCTTGAAAAGAAAAATTGATTCAGAATGCAGGACCTACAAAGAAGAATGGAAGCAGAGGTATGTGTTGAGCCTGCCTGCATTTATTAATGCCAAGCCTATTAATTTAACGAAACATAGGCTATTTTTGACCTTGCCCACTGGAAGAGGGAGACAGGACACTTTTTTTTTTTTTTTTTGCACAAGATTACGCGCACTCGCGTGCCAATACCGTTCCGACCTGTGCGTCATGGATAACTGCAAGGATGTTCCACCTGTTGTTTTGTCACTTTAGTAGGACTATCATCTATACCTCAATAAATGTTTTGAAATTGATGGGATTGCTGTAGGCCTTTTTTTCTTTTTAAAAACATGGGGTTAAAAAAAATTTCATTTTTTTTTTTTTTATTATTTAAACAGCAAATTAACGTCATCTCGCGGGCCAGATAGAATAGATGGCGGGCCAAAATTGGCCCGCGGGCCACTATTTGCCGACCCCTGGCCTAGGATGACCATTTTTTTCCGTATGTTTGCCTCCAGGGGTCATGTTAACCCATTTCATGTGCACACATGTGCTCAAACAGATACACACACACACACATACATTCACAGTAATCATACGTATGACACATACTCACACAGTAGACATATGTACGCTTGCATGCACAGGCACATACGCAGGCACACACACAAGCACGCACACACACACACACACACCCACACACACACACACACTCACACACACACACACACACCCACACACATAACATAAACATAACACAAACAATCAAGAATTTCTCAGAATTATGAACAGGCAAGATGGAGGTGGGGTTGTATAAAATTAATTTTACATGTGAAATCTATGAACTAATCATGTTTTGGTACTTGTTGTCTAGCAGATACCAGTGAGAATTGAGTGTGGATAATGCAATTTAGTGAGACAGTTAGAATCATATAGGCCTTTCAGCGTGATTTCTTTTTGTGGAAAAAATGTGCTGGACTGGGCGGCGGTCATATTTTGTACCGCTCTGCGGTACATCTATTTTTTATCAACACCATCAGGCCGTTTTTTAAAAGTAAATGTTCCAATCAATGATCCAGGCAGCACGTTTTCTTCTCTCTCCTTCATTTTACAGTCTAATTTTTACTGACTAGAACGGCTCGGGGTCAAAGGTCATACAGAATCGATTAATCTGCACTAATTTTTTTAATCAGTTATTTTTTCTCAAATTAATTAATCGAAATTAATCAGTTATTTTGACAGCCCTACTTAAAATAAATCCAAATGTTCTTAAATTAAGTCAAATGATTTCACGAAAAGAGAAAGCACTAGGTAAGTCTCTTTATACTGAAAACAATACAAGCTAGTTTTTTTTTTATCTTGATATAAGATTAATCTTAGTTAGATTTTATTAGATAAGAAGTTTTTGCAGTGTGGAGCTCTGAAGCAGCACATCTTGAGAGTCCATGTCCAAACAATGGATCAGGTTGATGAGGTGACACAGTGGTGTCAATCTAACAGCTTGACACTGAATGTCAATAAAACCAAAAAAATGGTAGTGGATTACAGAAGGCAGAACTACAGTTACACCCCACTAATGATCAGCGAGCAACCTGTAGAGAGTCACAAATTTTAAATACCTTGGTGTCCACATAAGGAAATTCAAAGTTTCTACATCCATCATGAAGGCCTTCTACACTTCAGCGGTTGAGAGTGTTCTAACTGGTAGCATCATCACCTGGTATGGGAACTCCACAGTTAGAGATTGTAGTACTCTGCAGAGAGTGCACACATTCACTCCTCAGATTTGCACACATTCACTCCTCAGCACTTTCAAACATTTCCCAACTCTGAACTCACACTTTACTGACTTTGCACTCATTCACTCCTCAGCACTCATGACCCACCCCCCCCACACACACACACACACACACACACCTACATGACTTTTAGCACTTTTACATCCCTCTCCCTATGGTACAGACCTTTTATTTATTTTCTTATTTCATCACACGTCAAAACACACACACAAACACACATGACTCCAACTTTTGCACATCTCCATAGAACTTTTTATTTATTATTCTTGATTTCTCCTCCATCTATCTACCCATGTCCTTGATTGCCTAGCCTTTCTGCCCCCCATCCCCAACACACACACAAAACACACACACTTACATCATCACTGTCATCACCTCACATACATACATCACACTGCTTGCTACAGTCAGCCTCCTCTACATACTTGCTGCACACTGCCCCCCCTCCCTACATACACAGCACATTGTCTTCAGGATCTTCTTCAACACACATCCTCTACATACTTACAACACACTGCTCCCACCTACCCACACACACACACACACACACACACACAGTCACTGCTCCACTCCCCTCCCGCCCACACACACACATCTTCACTGTCATCACTCACATACATCATACATACAGTACTCTGCTTGCAATTTTAAGTCCCTTCACCATACTTGCAGCACACTGCCCCCCTCCTCCCCCAATAGACAGCACATTCTCTCATGAGGAAGCTTCTCCAACACACATATTGCACACTGCCCTCTCCCCACATACACAGCACACTATCCCATCTCCCTTGTCATCCCCCCAACACACACACCAAGACCCCTGGCAGTTGGGTTAGCCCCTTGAGCCGTGGATCTGCCCAAGGTCCCCCCCCCCCCCCCCCATAAATGCACAAATAGGCTGACACACATAATTTCACTGCATTTCTTACATCCAGTAACTATATGCATGTGACAATAAACTTCCTTGTATCCTAAGACTATGGGCACAGGCAGCCATTGCTCTGCAGGATCCACAGCTGGATCCTCTGCAAAACGGATACTTCAAACACTCGGATGGCATGCTCAAACCAGTGACCACAGAGGTCCTACCAGCCCCAAAGGCCATCCTTAAGTTGGTTCAATGCAAGTGTAAATCTGACTGCTCTTCTGGGAGCCTGTACTGACATGTGAGTGCAGCAGCCAGTGCCAGAACGATGATGATTGCCAAGCCGTGATGTATGAAAGCGATGATGATTATGATGATGTATAAAAACTGTCTAATTAAAAAGGTTGCTTAATCATACTGTGGTCCAGATATGCATTTCGATAGTTCCAGAACATCCACGCTTTACATTAGCTAATTTTAAACTCTTCAATAAAAGGAACTCTGACCAACTGCTTGTGATGTGTAGTTCTTTTACCTATATTGTGGATGTATTTCAATGGGATTGTAAAAAAAAATTTTTTTGAGGAACATGGAATATTAAATACGAACAACTTTTCAGTACAATGATATTGCAAGAAAACCACACCAGGTAATTTTTGACCCACTTATGCATCTATGGATATGCATGTATGCATCTATTGGATTCCCTGACCTTGGAAATGTGGGTTTAGTAGTTCAAATTCATTCCAGCTTACTCAGAAGTCGAGATATTACAATATTAAATTTGACGGCGCCCATTTTTTAAACTTCAATATGGCCGCCATATAGACATCTGAGCAAATGGAAACATTGATTTTCTGACGCCTTATACAATAACCTTTCTAAAAATGTATAGTTTAACAAAACCCCAAAAAAGTCCCTCAAAATATAGTGAACCTGACTATTTGCTCATTGTTACCTACCTTTACCTGTTCTGCCACGTGAGTCTTCCCTAGACCCTGCCTGTACTGCTACCTGTGTTTTTCTCTGCCTACCTGTGTAGCCTACCGACCTCTCTGCCTGCACATCTGCCGTGGTTTTTGACATTTGTTTTAGTTGCCTATTTGTCTTTTCCGTTGCCTACCAAGTGGTTCTGCCTGTCTGCCAATTTTGTGTTTGTCTGCATTAAAACTACATAATCTACCCTCTGCCTCAGAGTCTGCTTTTGGGTCCACAGTCTTTACTTGGCCTCACCGCTCCTGACAATTTTACATGCATCTTAGTGATGGTTATTTTGATGCTGCAGATTCATGTCGGGCAATGGTAGGGAAAAACAGGAACAGAGTTTTATAATGACGCATATCAAGGGAGAGACCACATGACTACACATAAAAATCCACTCTTAATCATTGATATCAAATGCAACACCCAGAGGAATAAAAATTAATTTGACAAAATAGGAGAATGCCGCGATAGGCGGACTTTGACGTACACACGCAGTAGCCGGCAGTCACGAGAATCTAATCATGTATATAATGAGCACTGCATTAGTCAGCGTCTCCGTGGCACACATAGGAAGGGCAGCGCTGTGCTACATAGCACTTTAAGAATGGCATCGCCAGTTCGAGTCCGGCCTGAAGCACTGTCCAGCCTGTACGACGGCCGTTTCCGCGGTCTCACGTTGTTTTACGCGACGCTGCCCGTCTGGTCAGCGTGTTCCCGATCGCCCGCGACATCTTATGAAGCAGAGAACCTGACTGTTTGTAACTGTTTGCGTCCTGTTTCTTGTGCTTTTTTTACTGAGGGCAATCATATTAAATCATTGATATCCATTGCAACACCCAGAGGGATAAAAATTAATTTTACAAAATAGGGGAATGCCGCGATCGGCGGACTTTGACGTACACACGCAGTAGCCGGCAGTCACGAGACTCTAATCATGTGTATAATGAGCACTGCATTAATCAGCGTCTCCGTGGCACACATAGAAAAGGCAGCGCTGTGCTACATAGCACTTTAAGAATTGCATCGCCGGTTCGAATCCGGACTGAAGCACCGTCCCGGCCGTTTCCGCGGTCTTACGTTGTTTTACGCGACGCTGCCCGTCTGGTCATAGTGTTCCCGATTGCCCGCGACATCTTATGAAGCAGAGAACCTGACTGTTTGTAACTGTTTGCGTCCTGTTTCTTGTGCTTTTTTTACTGAGGGCAATCATATTAACTAGACAAGGAAATAGTTTACCATACTGAATTAAACACTGATTAGTATCAACTTATTTTGAATATTACAAATTTGCTATTTATGGCCTGCAGGCCTCATTGATCTGTGGGGTATATTACGAAGCTCGATTAGTGGGTTAGCGAGGTACGCATGTTGCGCTCAAAGCCAGGGTATGATGTGAAGTGGCTCTGTTTTAGCGTTGTTGTATCACCATGGTGTCTTATGCTGCCAACCAAACCTGGTCGAGAGGAGGTTAGCAGCTAAGACTTTCTGGTTAGATCGGCACAACAAAACGCAGTTGGTGGATACAGGCCCTTAAAGCACTAAGTGCAGCTTCCTAGCCCCTCCTTTGACAATGTCGTCACCTTTTGTGGTTATTCCCTGGGCCCAGTTGTTCAAAAAGTTGAATCTGGATCAGAATGATCCAGATTTGGAAATCCCATGTTTTACAATCCAGGATCAGGTAAGCCATTTTACTATCATTGTCAGGATTGAGCAGGAGGACCCAAATGCAAGACTCCACCAGGCAGAATTAAATACAAAAACAATTTAATTCTTAACACAAACGTTCAAAGACTTACTTACATACAAACAGGACTTGGGCTAGACAAGGCAAAACAGAGACACGATCCGACAAAGAACAGAGAAACAGGAGGGTAGAAATACACATACCAATTAACAGAAAGACAGAGGACTGGACGAAACCAACGAGACAATAACAGGGAACAGGTGAGGAGGCAGAAATGGAGGGAAAACAAACAAGACAGGAAGCACAGACCAAATAAGGAGATGGGGCGGAGACAAAGACAGGTGACAGGCAGGTAACACAAAGCACATGGGGAACAGGCAAAAACAAACACAGGACAATACACAAAATGGCCACCAGGGTGGCACAAACTCAACAGTCCGGGCCAGATCCTGACAATCATGCCGGTTTTTCAAAGCAATTTGGGATTGGATAAAACTGATCCAGATACAACCTTTTCAGGATTATGAAATCCGGATTACCTGTGGTTCGGAACTACATATCACAATCTAGCCTAGTGGCTAGGTAAGGAACAACAGTTAGGATAGGTGGCATGGGGTAGCTTTGATTGTTTTATCTAAAGAGACAAAATGCCACAATAAAACAATACAAAAATCCTTTTCCATTGTCAGTTTCCCATCAGACCCCTCATCTTATCCACAACAAATAAATAAATACAAACAATCATACATTAGATAAAATATTTATAAAGAACTTTTTCTTAGATAATGTAGGATCAGCAGACCCACAAATTGTATGTTATTGTCTTTTTTCTCAATACTGCCCCCAGGTGTTTAAAATATCTAAAAACTGTTGAAAATATAACAAAATAATAAAGGTCTGCTATTAAATAAAGCAATTAACTAAACAAATAACTAGAAATTGTCATTCTTACTAATTTTAGCTATACAATTTTCGCTTAGAATGACGGTTTTTATCTTGGGTTAGATGTGCGAAAGGCGCTGTTGCTTACAAACAAAAAGGTCAATTGGATGGTCAAAATGTCCAGGATTTTTGTCAGACACAGGTGGCAACCCTAGTTACAGCCATTAAAAGTGCAGTATGAGAATGGTAGCCACCTAGCTATCTGAATGGAATAGGCTATGTTTCAATCGGCATTATGCTTAACAAACGCTAGTTAGTCTGTTAACATTCATATTTGCAAGCCTCCAAGCACAGACGTCCTCACTTTAAATCCTACCTGTTGCCTTTCACCGTCCACTTATTTAACTGCTATTGCATCCCTTGACATGCCATCTCCTTTTCCCTCTTTCTTTTTCTATTTTTAGCCGCCAACAGCTTTTTTTGCTGTATCCATCTTTTTCCATAGACGGCAACTCACTACTCGTAGGCCTATCTGCTCGCTCAGCGCTGACGGCGCCCCCACTCCCTCTTCTATGTCAAAATTCTATGATGGAATCTTATGAGATATAGGCGCCTACTCTAGGTTAGTCTTCTAAAATGTTATAGAACATTGAGAAAATGTTGAAATGATTTAGAAACGGACAGCAGTAGCTACATATAGAAAATACCAAATATATTATTTTATTTTTTTTACCATTGCTTTGGCGCCCCCATGGTGCTGCGCCCCTATGCACCGCATATAGCGCATACCCACTTTTTGCGCCACTGCAAATAATACATATTATAAAAATAAAGCTGAATGGATGGAAAAGGGAGAAAGATGAAATAAATTATTTTTGAACCTCCAGAGAAATAATAGTTCTAAGAAGAATATCCAGCGATTAATAGATAATAAAAATACTATGAAAACTACAAAAGAGGAAATCATGGAAGAAATTGAAAAATATTTTGCTGCAATATTTTCATCAGATGAATTAAATGATTATAATGAATATGCTTTTTTTCAAAGGCACATTCAAATTGATAACGAATCAAAACAGTCATGTGAAGGTCTTATCACCGAGGATGAACTCAGAGATGCAATTTTTTCATTTAAAAAAGGAAAAACACCAGGCTTAGATGGGCTCCCCATAGAGGTGTATCAGGTGTTTTATGAATTGATAAAAAACCCTTTACTCGCCCTTTGATTTTTCTTACCAAAAAGGTGGACTCTCAGACTCACAAAAGCAAAGTGTAATTTCTTTGTTGCTGAAACAGGATCCAAGTGGAAAATATAAAGACCCCACTCAACTGAAAAACTGGAGACCACTCACCTTACAAGGGTATGACTCCAAAATATTGGCAAAATGTATTGCTACACGAATAAAAAAAGTACTTCCACAAATAATACACAATGATCAAACGGGTTTCTTACAAGGGCGGAATATATCAAACAGCATCAGATATTAATAATTGAACATTATGGCCAAACAAATAAAGCTGGATTAATATTCATTGCTGATTTTGAGAAAGCGTTTGATAAAATCAGCTGGAGCTTTATTAATAGATGTTTAAAGAGTTATAGAGTGGGTCAAAATAATGTATGAAGGCTCTGTCTGTAAAGTCCTAAACAGTGTTGGGAGTAACGGCGTTTAAGTATAACGGCGTTACTAACGGCGTTAATTTGTTAATAACGGAGTAATCTAATTAATTACTTTTTACAACGTTACAACGCCGTTAACGTTACTGGACGTTAAATGCGGTGCGTTACTTACTTTGCATTGATTAAATAAACTGTGTAATCCGAACGCACCCCTGGCTCACAGCTAGTGAGGAGGTGGGTTAATAACGACGTAAGCGATTATGATTGGCTAAGGCAGAGTCATGTTTCATGATAGCCAATCAGAGCCAGTGTTTTTACACACTTGCCAGCACACGCGCCACACACACATGCAACAGCTAAAGTAGAGATTCGATGAAACAGCAGAGGTCAGGAGCAATCCGATGAAAAGTTGGCATTTTCAAGGTGGAGATATAATAGAGGGAGAGCAGCTTCACAGAAGAGAACTTCTGACGGCAAATTTGAGGAAAAGTTGGTAAACCACCCTTCTTACCTAATTTGAGGGTGCTGATTCTGAATATTTTGTTTACCAAGCTCAATTCTGAGTTCTAAGCCGCATAATCAGCATTTTAACATAAAATAGCGATTATTTTTGCTTATTTTCCCCTAAATTGGGTTGATTTCAAAAGTAATCACTAAAACCAAATACAAGTGTTCTCTAAATACATGTTTGAGCATTAAAGAAGCCATACTATAGTTTATTAACGTTTTTAATGGGAACATGATTACAGTTAACATGTAATAAACTCGGAAATTCTAATCAAAACACAACCATATTTTTATTGCTAACATAGTGAGACACTCGTGGTGTTTAATGCATTTCATCACAATAACAAATTGCACAGATAACCTTCAACTCAGAATATATCCTACAGTACATATGAACTTAGATAGCGGGAATAAGCTTAATCAGTCACCGTCAGCAACAACCGTCAAGTTAAAAACATTTTACTTCTAGTAACACTGGATTTGGTATGTGTGCTTGCCTCTATACTAGAGCTTGATAATGTGCTCTTCTAATATGCCATTGAGCAGCATCACTTGTTGGTGGTAGAGCCTCCGATCCTCAACATCTAGAAAACAGAGTGGCTCTGGCATAGTCATGATACAAAAATTATGACTTCGATACAATACCTGCCATAAATATCTTGATACTCGATACTGAAGCGATATCGAAATCCTAAAATATCTGGAAAAGAAAGGACGCAGGCCTCCTCCAAGTGTATTGAGTCATTTGTGTTGAATTTGGTGCACTTTTGGTCAATTCTGGGTTTCAAACTTCTAAACTTCCTACATAATTATTATTTTTGTAGTCAGATAAAATAGTAGTTTGTGTGTGATTAAGTCCTTTATTGTTTGTTATAGCTCATTTATATTGTGTGATGTTTTGGCAATAAATTACCTTTAAATAGCCAAAGTAGGCTAGATCAAGGTCAGTGTTCAAATTACTGCATGCAAATCACTTAATATGCAGAAGAGCCTAATCTTTAGGCCATCTGATGTAGGCTACCCTAGGCCTCCCTGTTTTTATGGGATTTCTTTGACAGTTGCAAAGGGAAAAAAGTGAAGATGGTCTTCTTTGCTCCAGTGTAATTTAATAAGTACATTTCAACCACTCTTTGGGTCTTAATCAGATAGGCCTAGACCATTATTACATTACATTTGACTGACACATTTTTAACCAAAGCGACTAACAACATGGTTTGTTAAGTTTTAAAACAATTCTCTCAACAATTTTAGGACAATTTAAAAACGGTAGAGTACAGTAAGAATAAGTGCATCAGTGAGTGCTTTTTTAAACAGTTGAGTGTCAGTTCAAGACGGATGGTAAGTGCTAGGATCAGCAAGACTTGTTGTAAGTGTTGCTATGAGAGGATATGTTCTCTAAAGAGCTGGGTCTTTAGGAGTTTTTTGAAAATGGAGAGGGATGACCCTGCCCTTGTAGAAACTGGCAGTGTGTTCCACCAACGAGAAACAACAAATGAGAAAAGTTTGGATTGGCCTGAGCGTATCTGTTGCAATATCTGTGTGCATTCCTACATTAGGTCTATTTCTTTGATAGTCAACATCATTTGCTACCACATAACAATACCAAATAACAATAAAAGTTTCTTACAAACTTTCCTGCATACTTCTTTAATGTGCTGCAGTCAGATGGGTGCCCTAAAGACATAACCAGATCTTGAGCATCTATTACCAGTGTTGAATGAGCAGTTTTTGCAGTGATCACTACTGGACATTCCACATTGCTAGACAGCACTTGAGTGAGGATGACTTATTTCCACTTCACAAATAACCATCGCTATCTGCAATAGCTACAGTACAGGGACATTAATCAGTTCATAGCTGAGGATTTGTCCTAGGTCCACTTCCCTTTCAGCATCATATGCAGTAATGATGCACTGGAGAATGTTTCTTTTTGTTGCACTATAAAGGATATCTTCTCTAAATTTTATTTGTATTTGAAAATAATGCAATCTCCATAGCACTCTTCAGCAACCCTCAAACATGCACACTCTTCCATTTTTTTGCATGGCTGGGATTTGAATGATAGGAAAGAGCACCAGTGAGATGTTTTAACTAGGCAAGCACGGTCGCCTTTACAGTAAAAAAAATACAGTGTAAATCCTCTGTAAAGACTGACAACTGTTCATAATAGTTAGTGACAAAGTACTTTCTACAGAAAAATGAGCAGTCACCTACTATTCTATCAATTTATTATCAATGAATCTATTTTGCTTCTAAACGTCATACTGAATTTTAGCTATTATTTCAATTTATATTTTAATTTTAGCTTATTTTCATTTGCTACTTGAGGGTCATTGGGGTAATTCCTGTCCTGTCCCACAACATATCTGATACATTAATATGCCTTATTTGTTGCAATTCCTATGATATCTGATGGCAAAACCAAAAAGTATGTGAATTATGCTAATTAGCAAGCTTAAAACTCAAAATTGAGCTTGGTAAACAAAATATTTGAATTCAGCACCCTCAAATTGTGTGAAATAGCCCCTTTACCGACTTTTCCTCAAATTTGCCAACAGAACTTTTTCTGAATGTTTGTTAGCTATCTGCTCTCTCTCTATAAGCACTACTTCAAATTCATTGTGGTCAAAGGCAAGAACATTCATGTAATGTGTAGGCTACATTATGTCCAGGAGCGAAGACTTTGTCGACATCCGTTGTGAGCAACTCTTATTTAATGAGGCATCTCACACACGCATCCAAGCTGGTGGCCAAAAACACCGATAGCCTACCTCCACCACAGATGATAGCTCGCCATCCACTAGCAAAGAAGGACTCGGAGCAAAGTCCTCCAAGCAGCAAAAGCTAGATCTTTCTGCCTCACAACAAAAACCTATGACACAGGCTGAAGTCAACCGTAGGTCTGTCGATGTGCAATATCTTGAATTTCCCCTTGGGGATCAATAAAGTATCTATCCATCTAATAAATATTGAAAGTTATGTATCCTACAAACACCTGTCTGTTCTACTAATTTCAACTGGCTTTTCAAAACTGCTCAAAAAATCCAAATTCTTTGACATATAGCAACTTTTTTTTTAACAGTAACGCAAATAGTTACTTTCCCTGGTAACGAGTTACTCTTATCATAGAGTAATTCAGTTACAAACTCAGTTACTTTTTGGAACAAGTAGTGAGTAACTATAACTAATTACTTTTTTAAAGTAACGTTCCCAACACTGGTCCTAAATAATGGACATTTCTCCAAACTAATACCATTAAGAAGTAGCCTAGAAATCTAGACGCGCCCCTAGCGGCAGCAAATTACATTTGCTGCCAGGGCTAGTCTAGCAACTCTCCGTTGGCTTGTGAGCTCCAGAAATCGAAACTTAATCAGGACATTGAAATCGTGTATAGAGTCGTTTGGTGGGCTTAACATAATGATTGATGGCAGAGTTGCAACGGTTTGGCTTGAATTCCCTGCTACTTGAAAACAAATATCCTATTGCGTCCTATTGCGTGCAGAGGGAATTTGAAAGACAACTGATTATCCCGCCCCTCGGACTGAGCACTGCGAACGGTGAGTGCCCAGACCCTACATTTTAATGTGGGTCTGGCTCGCCAGGCTAATTAAGAAGGGGAGTCAAACAAGGCTGTCCTTTATCCCCCTACCTATTCATCATTGCATTGCATGTAAATGCAATGGACTATTATCACTGTTCTTCTTATCTGTTTTTATTACAGTGCATGAAAATGCACTGTACTGTTCTTCCTAGGCAACTTCTTATTATTATTATTCCGCTTACCACTTTTTCCGTACGCAATTTCTCTTGAACAGTTTAACTTATAAACTTCATTCAAACTTTGTAACGTAGGTCTTCAAACAGATCGGGTTGCTTTGAAACTTTTATACTTTTTAAACTATTAAAGAAAAACTTTGAAAAAATGTCCATAGACTTAACATTGCCGATTATGACTTCATAATACGGCCATTAAGCAATTAGAATCCTATGGCAGGTGTTCAGGCCACCTGCAGCCTCAGGCTTTAAGCATACAATCTGGGTCAATTAAGACTACACATCCTATTCAACTGTTTCCTCTGCCCAAAACTGTTTCAAAATAAAAGTCCTCACTACAATAATCCACTGTTAAACAATGTAACCCATTAAACTACTGAACTTTTTACATTCAACTTTTAAACGGTCTACTTTTAAACTATCATTCAACTATCTATTAAACTAGCTGTCTATCAACAACTTTTAACTTGTCATCAACTATGTCAACACTTGTCATCAACTATGACTCCTACCCACTGTAGCTAGTTAGCATGGTTAGCATAGTTAGCATTGTTAACATTGTTAGCATTTTTAGCAAAACTGCTAAAAATGATTAGCTAGGTTAGCTAAGTCACATGGTTAACATAATTAACATGTTAGCATTGTTAGCATGTTAGTTAGCATAGTTAGCATAACTACTAAAAATGATTAGCTAGGTTAGCTAAGTCACATGGTTAACATTGTTAACATGTTAGTTAGCAGAGTTAGCATAACTACTAAAAATGATTAGCTAGGTTAGCTAAGTCACATGGTTAACATAGTTAACATGTTAACATTGTTAACATGCTAGTTAGCATAGTTAGCATAACTACTAAAAATGATAAGCTAGGTTAGCTAAGTCATATGGTTAACATAGTTAGCATGTTAGCATTGCTAACATAGTTAGCATGTTTAGCAAAACAACTAGAACATGTTAGTTAATTTAGCTAAATAACATGGTTAGCATAGTTAACATTGCTAGCATAGTTAGCTAAGTTAGCTAAGTAACATGGTTAGCATGTTAGCATTGCTAGCACTGCTAAAAAACATTAGCTAAGTAGCATGGTTAGCATAGTTAAAAATCTTAGCATAACTGCTAGCAAACATTAGAGCCATTCCAACTTTCAGTTATCGTCAAATATCTACCTATACACAGCCATTAAACTATTTGAATATCAACATTAATTAAACTTCCAGTCTGTCAACAACTTTTAAACTATTTACCTTCAACTTTTAAACGGTCTACTTTTAAAAAATCATTAAACTATCTATTAAACTAGCTGTCTATCAACAACTTTTAAACTATCTACTGTCTATCAACAACTTTGAAACTATCTACATTCAGCTTTTAAACAGTATACTTTTAAACTATCAACTTTTATTAAGTTATACAACCACCATGTCTATCCTAGCATCACCGTAGTAACCATCTCTGTATTATCTGATTTAACTATACATGATATTTTACATCACAATTTTAGCATTTTCATGCACTGGTAATTCCTTGGAATTGCATTTCTAGTTATTATTCTTCTTCCGACCAAATTCAACGTTTAATGACAGTAAAACCACTGAACCGTCTGACGTCATTCAAACACTCCTACAAAGGTATTGTAACGGACAATTGTACAATATAATTTTTACATTTGTAAACTTTATACTTTTTGAGATATTTACGATAAAAGAGCAATACATTCCCATTGACTTAACATTGACCGCCTTGGCTGCAACTTTTAGCATTATGACGTGACCTGCAGCTGAAAGAAATAAGCAATCAACAGCTGAACGCGAGCTACCGCTGGAGCTGTGAATCTGCTGAACGTCTTCGCCTGCTGTGCCGTGGTCACTTTGTAAAACTCTCCTTCAGAGGCACATTTCTCTAATTACAGACAAGGTAAGTGTTCCGGTTTTTGGTATTTGAGTAATTTATGTCGTCAAACATTATGTAACGTTAGCGTTATATGTATGAAATGATGGGTCACACATAACTAAACGAACGTTATAACGTTAGGTAACGTTAACGTTAGTGAAATAGTTGACGTAAGCACCTTGCTACGTTGATATGTATTATGTAAGGAAACCCACTGTTAATCAACGTTAATATGTCGTCAACTTTACAGTGACCTATTAGCTCAGCTGTAGGTTTCGATAGCTAACGACAATCAAACGTAACGTTACATTTGTTCATTAGGCCTTCTAACCAGCAGCATTTTTTAACTAGAACGTTAACGTAAACCAGAGAAGTAACATTAGGCCTACAGATACTAGGCTCTGTTTCTATTCAACATCAGGTCAGTTTCCACAGGTGTATAGAATCAAGCACCTAGAATAGATTATGAATGCAGATTGCGTGGTGCTTGATTAGGGCTAGGCTGTGTGAAGGGTCCCGATGAAACCCACCCAAGTTAGCTACTTGTTGATGGTCATAACATTATAGCTTCTACCGTTCACATTTTAGTTAAAGTTAACAAATATATGCTCCTGTTTTTATTTTAACAAATGTTTAACGTTGTACACCTGTGAAAAGGAGACCTCTCCTTTCCCCTAAATATGTATTTTTTAAAAAAACTGTTAGAAGACTGCCTTGTGCAACTACTCGCATGCACTCACCTTTTACTTCTGTGTTTGAAGGGTGTCATTTTGTTGTTTGGTATGTGTCTATGTCTTGTGTATCTATGTGTCCTGATATTGGGAAGATTTTAACAGGGATATTGGTACAGACCATCAATCACCCCTCTATGTTGGTTTAGCCCGAGTCCTGATTGGATAATTGGCTGGCCCACTTAGACAGGCTCATTTCACACACAGAGAGCCTTGTGAGAGCGACTAAAGAGTGTCAACTGGATAAGAGGTCGTATGGAAAGTTTTCAGTGTGGAAATTGCTAGTGCTTAAGAAACCGGTTGGTTGAATTTTGTTT
This sequence comes from Alosa pseudoharengus, assembly GCF_046254945.1. Lineage (NCBI taxonomy): Eukaryota > Metazoa > Chordata > Actinopteri > Clupeiformes > Clupeidae > Alosa > Alosa pseudoharengus. The sequence continues at coordinate 34,867,831 of NW_027468674.1, read as the reverse complement.
TGTTTTGTCAAGTCTTTTTGTTTGCACTGTTATCGCACTGTAAAACAGTGCAAGCAAATGCTTGTTTGTGTATCAAATAGGCCAGGCTACGTGTCATTCTACGCTCCTGATTCTTACGTAGAAGCTAGCCTAAGTAAACACTATCACGGTATACTATAGTTCGTCTATTGATGGGTTTCATCAGGTCCCTTTCCACAGGTGTATACAATCAAGCACCTAGATTATGAATGCATTGGTGCTTTATTAATACTCCTGTGGAAAGGGACCTTATGAAAGCCATGAATAGGCTACTGTTAGGAAATGGACAATACGACTAAAGTCTTGTTACAACACACAACAGAAGTTGAGCTAACATATAATGTTTGTGTTGTCAACATAGGCTACAATGTTTACTTGGCCTACTCATTTCTGCATTGTTCTGGTCTATAAATTAAAGTGTAGCCTGGCACGTGAATCAAACTTTTCAGTTGTAGTACATTGTAATTTGTAGGGAAAAAAATGTGGCTGACAGACCTAGCAAGCTGTTTAAGTTATAGCAGTTGGTTATCAAGATACTTAGTATCAGAATGATCTGTCCTTACTCATATGATTATCAACAGCAACAACAGACCCTTTGCCTGCAAAGTTTTCTAAGCTGTTTACGTTTTATATTTAAAAAAATATGATCAGCTATCACCTATACTAAAACTGAAAACAATAAAACACAGAATTCTGCTTTGTTTGCAATGTAATATTATAGGCTAGTATTTAACTACCAGTAGCTTGATGGTGCAACAATTGTATTGTAGGCCTACTCTACCTTTTTTTTAATTGTCCTAGAATTGTTGAGAGAATTGTTTAAAAAGCTTAAACTGTTTACCATGTTAGTCGTTAGGTTATAATGTGTCAGCCTAATGTAATGTAACAACTTCACTTAAATACCTTAGTTGTATTGAACAATTGTACAATTGCAGACATTCCTTGTTTTGGTATAACTGTTAAACTTGTTTGCTTTTGCCTTTTAGGTTCCAGACCAGACCAGTGGTGATGACCGTGTATGACATTACGTGTGTGCCTGTCTGTGTGCACACCTGTCAACCATACATCTCTGACAATGTTGCTAGCAACATACCTACTAACATACATTCTTACAAACATGTGACCATATCTCAACATATCTGTGCACATACCATTTAACCATACTGAGACTTATCCGAGATCTACACTGAGACATTCTGAGAACTATATTGTTGTGTGAGGACTATGCACTAACTATATGGAACATGTATACCTGTGAAATCATATTTGTCAACCATTCATACCTTTGAATCATACCTGTGCTGTAACATCTGTGAAATATAGCTGTGCTGTTAGACCTCTCTTTTTAGACCTTAGCTGTGCTGTGTGAAAAATAAGATTCTAACCTAAGTTCTGTCTAAAACTGATCTGAAGGGCTGACTCTTTTATTCTTCAGTGTATATATCACCATCAAATTTGACCTAATACCATTAACTGAGGCCTCTCGCCTTGGCTGCAACTTTTAGCATTATGACGTGACCTGCAGCTGAAAGAAATAAGCAATCAACAGCTGAACGCGAGCTACCGCTGGAGCTGTGAATCTGCTGAACGTCTTCGCCTGCTGTGCCGTGGTCACTTTGTAAAACTCTCCTTCAGAGGCACATTTCTCTAATTACAGACAAGGTAAGTGTTCCGGTTTTTGGTATTTGAGTAATTTATGTCGTCAAACATTATGTAACGTTAGCGTTATATAGCTGTTGCTGCCAGTTCAGAGTTACCACTGATAAATAGATCTGTCTTAATAATAATAAGTTTATATGATTGGCATTATCAAGTTCTGTATATATATATATATATATATATATATATATATACACACACACACACAAGTGTGATTTTTACTTCAAGCTTACATTGGTAAGTGTTCATTAGTGTATTCTGATTATAATTCTGATGTATTAAAACAAAGAATTTTGATCAATAATTGACCATTTATTTTTACTGACTGTCATATACTCTAAGCTAACATCTAACCAAGTAAGTGGTTTTCAAGAATACTGTACGTAATATAATGTTATACACAGCAGCTTTTTTGCATTTACATGCAATGGTAATTCCCTGGAATTGCATTTTCTAGTTGCAATTGAGATTTTGGCAATGAAAATAAGATCTAATAAACAGATTAAGGGTTTGGAACTAAACTGTATTAATAATAAAGTATGCATGTATGCAGATGATTCTAGTTTTATGCTGGAACCAGACAATACATCACTTCATAATC